>NC_136411.1:27655000-28007500 GCF_051521515.1 Lactuca serriola | reverse complement strand
TTCATTTCTCAAAATAAATAAAAATCATCTCATCAGGTGACAGAGCCAGAGCCAAGAATATGAACATGCATGTATGGTACAACTAACAAAGCTGAAGATACAATATTTTATTAACTGTTCAAAATCAAAAAAAGAATACATAAAAAAAAAAACAAATTTTGTTATTATTTTTGAGATGCTATAACACCGTTTCCCATATAGCTCCACGCCTCCACCATTGCTCTTCTGCTCCCGATCATTTCCAGTTGAGAGCAATTGGATTCATTGAATGGATTTTTCTTAATAATATGGGTTAACTAATGGCTCCAAATTTAAATAGAATATAACATAGTAACGAAACACCAAAAAAAAAAACATTTGTCACTTGCTTTCATTATATTTCTACATAGTAATCAAATGTTATGTTGTCCCAACATAAAATCAAGAATGAATATTTATCAATAATCAAATAAAAAAAAAGTTCTCAGCTTCAACTTCCAACGTCCTTGTAAACTATTCCCTTGTTATTGCCTTTTCTTCCTGCAGATTCACCATTTGAAGAAATATCAGGAAAAACAATGCATGCTCAAATACTAAAACTAAACCTTTAAACAATAAAAAAAAAAAGACAAAATTAATTAAAATAACTTACTTGGTTTATTTTTACTTCTAGAACTGACTATACGAGGAATAAAAACCCCAGTTCCTTTGTTGTTGCTTCTCCATAAGTTCAAAATCGAAGCTGGTACTGAATCACCACCATTGTCGTCATTCCAATAAAAATAATTACCGGTTTGTTTGACTGTGTCATATCTCCGTTTTGTAGTTGATGAACAGCTTGAATATTTCTGTGTATCGCTCAAAAATTCTGTGTGGTCGTGATCATCAATCAATGTCAATATTCTTCTCTCAAGTTCAGCATAGAAAGCATCATTACCGACTTCTTGGGCACTGTTGATTATGTCCATGCTTTTGTGAATTGAAGGGATTTGATAATGATGAGGGTTTTTGAGAAATTTAAATAAATAGGTGTGAAATGGAAGACGGATGATTTGTAGGGTTCAATGTTTCCATATTCAAAAGGGAACGAATGGTCTTCTGGTTTTTCTCCAAATCCTTGACTTTATTTTAGCATTCGTGACATGTCTCTTGGCATTATGTATATGTGCATGTATGCCATATTAATACGAGTGAATTATAGAAATGGTTCCTGTGGTTCGGTAAAAATGGCAAATTTGTTCAAACCTTTAAAAAATTGATAGTTTGTGTAATTATGGTTTAAAAAAATTACACTATTGGTCCCTTTTAGCTAACAAGCATTTGTTTAATATATGTAAAATGACCAATCTACCCTTAATTTTTTCTTTTTTTATTAGAGTTTAGGTCATTTTTTGTCACTTAACTTTTGGTTTTGTACTCATTTGGTCACTTAATTATTTTTAAGTTTTAAAAGGTCATCAAACTTTTGATTTTGTGATCATTTAGTCACTTAACTACTAAGAAATGTACTATTTAAGAAGGTATTCAAAACCGAAAAAAACCAAGAACTGAATAATCCATAAACCAAGAATCGAAAATCATATTGAATACCACTATTCGGTTCTATTCACTTCCGGATTGGTTCAGTTTTCGGTTAAAAATTTCATCCATAACCTACAATGCTTTCAAAAATAGTAAAAAATAGTCCAATGAGATGTATCTAATGGTGGTTAAAATAATCATAAATCTTTGCAACACGTTATAGCAGATTTTAATAGTTAAATAATAACTTAACATAAATAAAATAAAATTATCATTGTCTTTTATGTGGAAAAATAATTTTTATAATGTTGTCTAAATCTTTTTAGTAACACCGTAAAAATTAAAACAATTTTTCTTTTTTGAAAAACACATTTTTAATTAAACAATTCGTTCACAAAATGTCATAACATCAAGTTTTCAAATCACAAATGTCTCCCAAGATCAAAATACATCCAATTCTCATATGTGTGTACGAATCAAGCCGGCGCCTTCCCGCGGTCATCACTGGTACCTGAAACACATAACACTGAACACTGTAATCATAAGCTTAGTGAGTTTCCCCAAAATACCACTCTAATCACATAGTAGCCACTCGAGGTTGTAACTCTGTTGACCCTCTGGTCAATGTGTCTCAGTGGGGCCCTCCAACCCCAACTCTCTGTGGGCCCTCTGGCCCTAACTCTAGGGACCCGAAAGTCCCAACTCTGTAACTCTATAATCATGCATATCATATATCACAACAAATCACAACACATAATAACATGCAATCACTCTGGCATCTAAGTCTATAATACTCTGTCTCTGAACTCTATTATCACACTAGGTAAAGTATAGTGAGAAGACTCACCTCGGGTGTCTCGGTAAATATCTGTCTCGGAATAAATGTGATCTAGCCTCCGCCTAATCACACAAAGTAATACACCCATAAATACAATTGAACTCAACCCTAAAGGTCAACAAGGTCAACGGTCAACTTTGACCGGACTCAGCGAGTGCACTAGGGCGACTCGGCGAGTCTATACGTGTCCACTGACTCCCTTGGATCCTCTCTTGACACATCGAGTGCTCCCCTAACTCGACGAGTTCCACCTGGCATGAATCGCGGGGCCACCACTGTTGGATAAGGTGTCTAAGTCCATAACTATTTCTGGTATGTACTTGACCCGACCCGGCATGGTCCATTTGGGTTGCATGGCACCATGCAATTGGATAAACTAAATGAGAGAAATAACGCTTGGAGATTATTAATATATTATAAGTTCTAATATATTAATAATATTATTTGATTAGTTTGATCAAGAATTAATTTAGAATTAATTAAGTGATCAAAAGATAACTAATTAAATATATGGGTTGATTAAGTAAATCATCCATATCTTGTATAGTGGGCTAAAAGGCTCCATGGATCATCAAGTTGGGTTCCACCCATAGGATGCTCCATGGATGCTCCATGAGAGTTACAAACCCATGGGTCATGGAAATGAAGAGTCATGACACATTAGGGTTTAACCCTAGATGTGTCAACACTATATAAGAAAGATAATCTCCACCAAAATCGGTTGACACAAAGAAATAGAGGGCTTGGCCGATTTGAAGAAGTGAGTATACTCTCATAAGTTCTTCCAAGAGCATTTGGTGTTGTGTGAAGCATTTGAGGCATCACCACTTGAGGTGCTAGGCTCACAAGGTTTCAAGGAACACAAGCAACAACAAGGTAAGTTATTCTATCTATACTTTATGTTGAAATTGTTCCCCATGTATGCTAAATAGGATATAACCTTGGAATTCAACTTTGCATGACAAATTAGACAAACATAGATCCAAGGTTATTAGGGTTGCATGTACACTTAGGAAGTGTTAGAATGCTCAAAACCCATCAGTGGTATCAGAGCCTAGACTTGTTTGTTCTTATTTGTTCTTAAAAGTTGAAAACAGAATCGAAAATTTGCTGTCTGCGATCGGACTCGTCGAGTCCATAGGGGGGACTCGCCGAGTCCATGTGTATCTTCAACCAACTCGGCGAGTCATGTTCATGCACTCGGCGAGTAGGGTCGAATGAGTGCAGAATTTCGATTCAGTTGCTGGAAAATGATTAGAAACATTACCCTAAACTGTTTTAGTAAATATAAACTTGTTTTTGGTGGTGTAATGTTTTACTAATTCATTTACAACAACTAGTTATCAAAATTACAAAGTTTTATGTAATTTTTGATTATGTTCATATTCATGTTCTTGTTCTTATGATGTTTTAGATGATCATAGGAATTATTTGTAACCTATTTGGTAGTTTAATTCTTGATCATAATGTGTTTTAATGGAGTCCATAACTTATCCTTAAGTTATGGAAAACCAAGAGTCACTTGAGTTAAAAACCATTAAGAAAACACAAGAGTTATAAAAATGAAGAGTCTTCATTTTATGACTCTATTAAACTCATAAGTTACAAGAAATGAAAAAGTTTTGAAAGTTACAAAACTTGCCCTCAAGTTTTGGAACAAGTAAAGTTAAGTTAAAACTTTAGTTCCAACCCCTAGAATTTTAAAAGTTAAAATTCAACCCTTATACTTATATTATGATGATTTAATAATTATATATATATGTATAAGAACAAGTCGTCTTACCGCTAGTACGCCTCATTCACGAAGCCGGTCTATAAGGTGGGTATAAGGTTGTTGCCTATAAAATGGTGACTTAATGGGTGTATATTCTCACCCACCGCTTGCTTGACTGGTGGAGGGTCGTTAGCCGAACGGGTAAGACAAGGACTTATAAATTCTCATTCAAAGTATGATGAATATATAAAGTAACTAAATGTTTATTAAATTCCCAATCTTAGTTACTTTAGGAAAAATGTGAATAAGGTGCTAATCCATGAAATTACACTTTACACTTTGTCTGAGTCGTTGGTGGAGCGTGTGTGGTTAACCGGCACACTAACTTGGACTTAACAAGGTAGGTAAAGGGTGACTTAAAAGTTTATTATAGTATCGGTGGAGCGTGTGTGGTTTACCGGCACATCGATTGAGTGATAAACTTTAAGGGTACCAAGTGATTTGCATGGTTACTTCACACCTCGTTTTGTGATCCTCGGCATCCCAGTCACAAAACCTGGAGGGCACTCCCGAGATCGAAACATGCCTTTGAAAAGTTCATTGGATCTCAAAGAATCTAGGAATTTCTAAAACCAATAAAAACTAAATATTTATTATTTCGGTTTTCGTGGTGGAAATTGGTGAATCGTCATTCACCTACCTTTCAAATATGGTATAGCTTAGATTACGGCATACCTCTTCTAAGTTATATTATATTGTGATTGGGTCCTAGCCTTAATATTACATTTGGGTGTTTTATTAAGGACTCTCTTAAATCTAAACTAAACTTGTTCTTCTTTTCAGATGTCTTCATCTAATGCTTCTGGCTCGAATCCTAATGGCTCCTTTACTCTTATGAGTCTATGTGGGAAAGTCACCTTTGATGGATCCAACTTCAATAAGTGGATCAGAAACATCAGGATGATTACTCGCTACGAGGACAAAGAATATGTCCTTGACAAGGAGCTTAAGGAAATTGACGAGTCCACTGCAACTCCCCAGGAGATCGCTGACTTTCATACTCATGAAAGAGATGCAACCAAGGTGGCTTGCATCATGTTAGCCACCATGACAGCTGAACTCCAAAAGTCTTACGAAGACTTCTACCCTTATGAAATGCACCAAGACTTGATGGAAAGATACCATCAAAGTGCACGACAAGAGAGGTACGAAGTCATCTGCTCCATGATAACAACCATGATGAAGGACGGAGAGTCCGTCACGAGCCACATGCAGAAAATGCAAAGGTATGTGGATCGGTTGCTGAAGCTCAATGTGAACTTCCCTGAGGAGCTTGCAATAGATATCATTTTGCACTCCTTACCATCGTGCTATGATCAATTCCGCATGACATATCACATGAACAAGGAAGAGGTCACCCTCAGCAAACTTCAGGGACTTCTCAAGACCGCAGAAACAGGTCTTAAGGGGAAGTCGGTTGCTATCACTCCTACTCCAGAAACAACTCCGGTCTTGGCAATCGGGCAGAGTCGAGGGAGGAAGAGAAAGAGATCTTCAAAGGGTACCAAGGCTCGGACCCTTGATGGCTCTTCTTCAAGTGGAACCAAGAAAGGTTTCATTACTCCTTCTTCTGACCCAAAAGAGGCTGAATGCTTCTGTTGCCACGAAAAAACTCATTGGAAGCGGAACTGCCCAAAGTACCAGCAAGATGTAAAGGATGGGAAAGTCAAACCCAACCATGCAGGTATTTACACTATCATTTCTAATAACTCACCCCATTCGAAATCTTGGGTCCTTGATACAGGTTGCGGAATTCATATTTGCTGTGACTTGCAGGGACTAGGAAGAAGTGAGAATGTGGAGCAAGGAAGAATAAACTTAATCATGGGGAATAGGAAAGTTACACCTGTCACCAAGATTGGAGTTTATACTTTATCGCTAAGTAGTGGGTTAAATTTAGATTTGAATAAATGTTGTTATTCGCCAGAAATGGCAAGAAATATTATTTCCTTTCATGCATTGTACAAACAAGGTTTCACCTTTTCGTTTGATAATGAAGTTGGTTCGATTAATGCTTTCTTTAATAATGTACTTTATTTTAAAGCATTACCTTGTGATGGTGTGTATGAAGCTGTATCTATTATAGATAACTTAGGAAATAATGTTTTGTGTATTGATTCTAATTATAATAACTTGGATAAAGCATCGTTATGGCATTGTCGTCTTGGACATATAAGCAAGAAACGCATAGGCCAACTCCAAAAGGATGGAGTCTTGGAGTCGTTTGACCTAAAGTCAAATGATAGTTGCGAATCATGCTTACTTGGAAAAATGACAAAGTCACCCTTCACAGGCTCATGTGAAAGGGGTGAAGGTTTGTTGGACCTTATACACACGGATGTGTGTGGACCATTCAAACATGCCACAAGGGATGCTAATCGTTATTATTTGACTTTTACCGATGATTACAGTAGATATGGATATGTCTACTTAATCAAGCATAAGTCAGAGACTTTCGAGAAGTTTAAGGAATTTAAACAGGAAGTCGAGAATCAATTGGGCAGGAACATTAAGATGCTTCGATCCGGTCGAGGTGGTGAGTATCTTAGTTCAGAGTTCCTCGACTATCTAAAGGAATGTGGGATTGTCTCACAATTGACACCTCCCAGGACACCGCAGTTGAATGGTGTAGCTGAGAGGCGTAATCGAACCTTGTTGGACATGGTTTGTTCCATGATGAGTCGAGCTTCCCTACCAATCTCATTCTGGGGGTATGCCTTAGAGACTGCCGCCCATATCCTCAATCTAGTCCCTACAAAGAAAGTTGCCAAAACTCCTCACGAGATGTGGACTGGTAAAGTACCTAAACTAGACCACATCAAGATTTGGGGCTGCGAGGCTTTCGTGAGACGCGAGACTCATGATAAGCTCGAACCCCGAAGCGAGAGGTGTATTTTCATCGGCTACCCACAGCAATCCTTTGGTTACCTCTTCTACAGACCCAGTGACAATGTGGTCTTTGTAGCAAGAAGAGGAGTCTTTCGAGAAAGAGAGTTTATAAGCCAAGGAGACAGTGGGAGGCAAGTTGATCTTGAAGAAATTCAAGAGTCAAGTGGTGAAGGAACTTCAAACTCTAGCCCTCAACTTGAGGAGGAAACTCCTGTTGAGCCAATTGACGAATCTGTACCTCTGAGGCGTTCCACGAGAGTTAGGAGTGCACCTGAGCATTACTATGGATTCCATATTACTGCAGAAGGTGAGACACTTATTAGTGATGAGACACTAGTAAGTCAAGATGACCCTAACAGCTATGAGGAAGCCATGGCAGGCCCCGAGTCTGCTAAATGGAAAGAGGCTATGGATAGCGAGATACAATCCATGTATGACAATCAAGTTTGGAACTTGGTTGAAAATGTACCAGGTCGAAAGACTGTAGGGTGCAAATGGGTCTTCAAGAAGAAGACCGACATGGATGGTAAAGTACACACTTATAAGGCTAGACTGGTTGCAAAGGGCTTCTCTCAAATTCCTGGAGTGGACTATGATGAGACCTTTTCTCCAGTAGCCAAGATTAAGTCTATTCGGGTTCTGTTAGCCATAGCCGCATTTCATGACTATGAAATTTGGCAAATGGATGTCAAAACCGCTTTCCTTAATGGAAAGTTGGCTGAAGATGTTTACATGAGTCAGCCAGAAGGTTTTGTCAGTAACGAGTACCCTAATAGAGTGTGTAAGCTTGAGAAATCCATTTATGGATTAAAGCAAGCACCTCGCAGATGGAATCTTTGCTTTGATGAAAAGGTCAAGGAATTTGGCTTTTTTAGGAGTGAAGATGAATCTTGTGTATATGTCAAGGCTAGTGGGAGTATAGTTAGCTTTTTGGTATTGTATGTGGATGACATACTACTCATAGGAAACGACATTCCAACCTTGCAGGAAGTAAAGTCCTGGCTTGGAAAGTGTTTCGCTATGAAGGACCTTGGTGAAGCTGCCTATATTTTGGGGATAAGAATCTTGAGAGATCGGAGTAAAAGACTAATTGGACTTAGTCAAAGTATCTACTTGGAGAAGATTCTGAAGAGATTCAGAATGCAAAACTCCAAGAAAGGAGAGTTGCCCATCCAGAGTAGTGCCAAGCTGAGTAAGACACAAAGCCCTAGCACTGAGGCTGAGATAGCAGAAATGAGTCGAATACCTTATGCTTCGGCTGTAGGTTCGATCATGTATGCTATGACGTGTACTCGACCTGATGTAGCCTTTGCCTTGAGCATGGTTAGCAGGTTTCAGGGGAACCCTGGCAAGGCACACTGGATTGCGGTAAAGAATATTCTCAAGTACCTACGAAGGACTAAGGACTGGGTCCTTACCCTCGGTGGGAGTGATGACTTGAGAGTTATAGGGTATAGTGATGCTAGCTTCCAGACTGATAGGGATAACTTCCGCTCTCAGTCGGGCTGGGTCTTTACCCTAAATGGAGGAGCAATTTCTTGGAAGAGTTCCAAGCAAGAGACAGTGGCAGATTCTACTTGTGAATCAGAGTATATTGCAGCTAGCGAAGCGGCAAAGGAGGCGTTATGGCTGAGGAACTTCATTGGAGACCTTGGAGTTGTACCAGCTATTAAAGAGCCGATGGAAATTTTCTGTGATAGTGAAAGCGCTGTTGCCTTAGCCAAGGAACCAAGGGATCACGGGAGATCCAGACACATCGACAGAAAATACCATTTCATCAGACATCGGATCGAAGAAGGACTCCTCGTGGCAAAGAGGGTATCATCGGATGAGAACCCGACAGATCCCCTCACGAAGGGACTGACTCGGGTTAAGCATCTCCAGCATGCTCGGAGCATAGGGCTGAAGGATGATATTAGATTTAGTAGTTAGATAATCTTGAAATTTGTAAAGTGTAATTGACATTTGATGATGAATAAAAGTGTTTTATTTATGAGTAAAGTGTTGCTATCTCTTGTCGATCGTTTACTATATTTCTTTTGCATGTTTTGACTTCCAGAATAATTTTGTTTGGTATAACATATTATTCAAACCTCCACAGTCGGTCATATGTCGGAAGTAGGTATGAATCAAGACTGTCATGTTTGGTTGTAGAGGTCTGGGACAAGGCTACAACAATCATGAGTGCTCATAAGTTCTGAGCATTGGACTCAACCCACGCTCACTGGAATCACTTCATGGAATTCTATCTCGAGTGATCGTGAGACGGTAATATCATATAAGTCTTTAAACCTAGAGATATGATTTGTTACTTACGAGTTGGTTATGCATTGATTGTACGAAAAACGCATTGGTAACTCGATGTTATAAAAACGTGCTCTTATGTGTAATTCAATGAGTAGTAGAACAAACATATGAGTCGAAGTTTATCTGTTCCTTCTTGGATTAGAAGCTGATATCTGGGCCCCTCGATGATTTTGTTTTGACCTATGTACCGGGCTCGGTCAGAACTAGATTGATGTGTTCAATAAAGTTCTTTGTCAAACAAATCGGAAATCGGGAAACAAATGTTGGACAATAAGTAAGACATTGTTCCATGTATTTGTCCGACTGATATCTAGAACAGAGGATTATATGATCACTTATCTTAAATGGCGTACCATCATCTTCTCAAGTTTCGAGAAACCTTGTAAAGAGCTACGATTGCCGATCGGTTCCTGAAGTCATACTTGCAGTAATAGTTACTAGACTTATCCAAGTGGGAGACTGTTGGATAAGGTGTCTAAGTCCATAACTATTTCTGGTATGTACTTGACCCGACCCGGCATGGTCCATTTGGGTTGCATGGCACCATGCAATTGGATAAACTAAATGAGAGAAATAACGCTTGGAGATTATTAATATATTATAAGTTCTAATATATTAATAATATTATTTGATTAGTTTGATCAAGAATTAATTTAGAATTAATTAAGTGATCAAAAGATAACTAATTAAATATATGGGTTGATTAAGTAAATCATCCATATCTTGTATAGTGGGCTAAAAGGCTCCATGGATCATCAAGTTGGGTTCCACCCATAGGATGCTCCATGGATGCTCCATGGGAGTTACAAACCCATGGGTCATGGAAATGAAGAGTCATGACACATTAGGGTTTAACCCTAGATGTGTCAACACTATATAAGAAAGATAATCTCCACCAAAATCGGTTGACACAAAGAAATAGAGGGCTTGGCCGATTTGAAGAAGTGAGTATACTCTCATAAGTTCTTCCAAGAGCATTTGGTGTTGTGTGAAGCATTTGAGGCATCACCACTTGAGGTGCTAGGCTCACAAGGTTTCAAGGAACACAAGCAACAACAAGGTAAGTTATTCTATCTATACTTTATGTTGAAATTGTTCCCCATGTATGCTAAATAGGATATAACCTTGGAATTCAACTTTGCATGACAAATTAGACAAACATAGATCCAAGGTTATTAGGGTTGCATGTACACTTAGGAAGTGTTAGAATGCTCAAAACCCATCAACCACGACTCAACTCGCCGAGTCTCAAGAACAACTCGGTGAGTTCAGGCTTGACTCAGCCCCACCCCTTGACTCTCCCTGACTCACTGAGTCGACCCCTCAACTCGGCAAGACCACTGGCTGAGTGGTTACGGGCAAACTTCATGCTACTCGCCGAGTCTGTTCTTCAGACTCGGCGAGTCCATGCCATGCATAAACTCAAACTCACTTCTGAGGTCAGATTTGTTCCATACAATCATAGATCTGGCCTCCCCAGGCATGATAATCACGTAAAGTCCAAACCTTGGTGCTCAAACAACAACTATTTGCTCATAAATGATGTTTTATCCCCATATCTCACAACTCTAGGTCAATACTCTCATGAACCCTCATAAAGCTTAAGGAATAAAGCTTCACTGGACCTCTATGGATCTCATCTCAAGCCTCATCACAAATAGGGACGAAATGGACATCAAATCTAACCAACAAAGGGTTCAAGAAACCCTAAACCCCCATGTTCAACATAACAACAGAAAAAGGAAGCCAAATATACCTCCAAGATGATGCTCTGAGCTCCAAAATCGAAAGATGTCCACCTCCCTTGTCTTCTCTTAGCTAGAATCTCCATTGCCTTGCCAAACAAAGCTTCAAGGGTCAACAATGGCCTCTTCTCTCTATCCCAAAACACTCAAATCTCTTTAGGGTTTCTCTCTAGGGGTTGGTGGCCACAAATGACGGCCATAAGCCCCTTTAAATAGGTCTCAAACCCTGGAAATTAGGGTTTCATTAAACAGCGTGGACTCGCCGAGTCCAGACGCGAACCCGCGCCCAAAACCGCGATCCTACTCGGGGAGTTTGGACTCCAACTCGCCGAGTCTCCTCACAATTCACCCAAAAATACAAGAATAAATAATACATGGAAATCCGGGGTGTTACAATTCTCTCCCACTAGAACTAGACTTCGCCCTTGAAGTCTCGCTCTGCAAATAACTCTGGATGCTGCTCACGCATCTCACTCTCCGGCTCCCAAGTCACCTCGGACCCCTTCCGATGTTGCCACTGAACCAAAACCAAAGGTACCTCCTTGTTCCTCAAAACCTTGATTTTCCTATCTTCGATTGCCACCGGTCTCTCAGCATAATTCAGGCTCGCATCCACCTGAATATCCTCTAATGGTACCACTGTCGACTCATCGGCTATACACTTCCACAATTGCAACACGTGGAAAGTGTCGTGAATCTGACCCAACTCTGCTGGCAACTCCAAACGATAGGCTACCCTGCCTACCCTCGCGACTACCCTGAATGGACCGATATATCGGGGCCCTAACTTGCCCCTCTTCCTAAATCGAATCACTCTTTTCCAAGGAGAGACCTTCAGGAGCACAAGGTCACCGACCTGAAACTCAAGCTCAGAACGGCGTCTGTCCGCATAACTCTTCTGACGACTCTGAGCAGTCAATAACCTCTGTCTGACCTGCTGGATCTGCTTTGTCGTCTGAAGCACGATCTCAGTACTACCCATAACACGCTGCCCGACCTCTCCCTAGCAAATAGGAGTCCGACACCTCCTCCCATACAACAGCTCAAAGGGTGGCATACCAATGCTCGAATGATGGTTGTTGTTGTAGAAAAACTCTGCCAAGGGCAAATACGTGTCCCAACTCCCCACGAAATCCAACACACATGCCCGGAGCATGTCCTCGAGCGTCTGAATCATCCGCTCACTTTGTCCGTCAGTTTGAGGGTGATATGCGGTACTAAAATGCAGCCTAGTACCCAACTCCTCGTGAAACTTCTTCCAGAATCTGGAAGTGAAACGCACATCTCGGTCTGAGACAATCGAGATCGGCACTCCATGCCGTGATACCACTTCCCTCACGTACATCTCTGCTAACTTCTCTGCGGAAGAGCTCTCACTGATAGCAAAGAAGTGGGCGCTCTTCATCAACCTGTCCACAATTTCCCAAATTGCATCAACTCCCCTAACAGTCCTTGGCAATTTGGTGATAAAATCCATGGTAATCTGCTCCCATTTCCATTCAGGAACCTCCAACGGCTGCAACTTACCATGCGGTCTTTGGTGCTCGGCCTTAACCCTACGGCAGGTTAAGCACCTCTCAACAAACCACGCGACATCCCTCTTCATACAGGGCCACCAATACTTTCTTCTCATGTCTAAATACATTTTAGTGGCCCCAGGATGGATCGAGAATTTCGATCGATGAGCCTCTTCCATCAAAATGGTACGCGTCCCTCCCACAAACGGTACCCAGATACGCCCCTGGAATGTCATAAGCCCCCGACCATCAGTAACGAACTCTGAAACCAACCCAACAACTCGCTCTTTCTTCTGCATCTCAGGCTACATAGCCTCAGCCTGTGCCCCACGAATGGCGTCCAATACTGGAGCTATCACAGTCAGTCTCAAACATACATCTCGCAACGGGGTGCTCTCCGCCCTGCGACTCAGTGCATCGGCTACAACATTAGCCTTGCCCGGGTGGTACAGGATCTCACAATCATAATCCTTGACCACATCCAACCACCTCCTCTGTCGCATGTTTAGGTTGGGCTGATCCATCAAATACTTCAGGCTCTTGTGGTCCGTGTATATCGTACACCGAACCCCGTACAGATAGTGATGCCAAATCTTGAGGGAGAACACTACTGCCCCCAACTCTAGATCATGGGTGGGATACCTCGACTCATGAGGCTTCAACTGCCTCGATGCGTACGCTATCACATGCTCTCTCTGCATCAGCACCGCTCCCAATCCCAAGATCGACGCATCACAATATACCACAAAGTCCTTCATCCCCTCTAGGAGGGCTAACACTGGGGCTTCACATAGCCTCTGGCGAAGCGTCTCAAAAGAGGTATGCTGCACTGGTCCCCATGAAAAAGCGACACCCTTCCGGTTTAATCTGGTGAGTGGCATAGCGATCTTGGAGAAATCCTTGATAAATCTCTGATAATAGCCTGCCAACCCCAAGAAACTCCTGATCTCGGACGGTGACCTCGAAACCTCCCAACTCATCATTGCCTCCACTTTGGCCGGATCGACCAAAATCCCCTTCTGGTTAACGAGGTGACCTAGGAACTGAACCTCTCGCAACTAGAAATCAAACTTGAAGAATTTGGCGTAAAGCCTCTCCGATCTCAGAACTCCGAGGATCTCCCTAAAATGCTCCTCATGCTGCTCTCTGGATCTCGAATACACCAAAATATCGTCGATGAACACGATCACCGACCGATCCAACATCGGCCTGCACACCCTGTTCATGAGATCCATGAACACTGTCGGGGCATTGGTGAGTCCGAAAGGCATCACCACAAACTCATAATGCCCATAACGAGTCCTGAACGTTGTCTTCTGGATATCCTCATCTTGCACCCTTACCTGATGATACCCCGACCTCAAATCGATCTTGGAGAACCAAGATGCTCCCTGCAACTGATCGAACAAATCATCGATCCTCGGCAAATACGGTTCTTGACCGTCAGCTTGTTCAACTCCCGGTAATCAATGCACATCTGGTGTGAACCATCATTCTTCTTGACAAAAAGGATAGGCGCTCCCCACAGCAAGCTGCTCGGCCGAATAAACCCCTTCCCTAACAGCTCCTGAAGCTGCGAGGATAACTCTTGTATCTCTGGAGGTGCAAGGCGATAGGGCACCTTGGCAATAGGTGCGGCCCCCAGAACCAAATCGATACTGAACTCCACTTGCCTCACGGGAGGCACACCCGACAACTCCTCTGGAAATACATCCGGGAACTCACGCACTATCGGAACCTCCTCAACTGACCTCGGTCTCTCTGAATCAACCCGCGTATCCATCACATACGCCATAAAGCCCTTACAGCCCTGCTGTAGACACTGCCTCACCTTAGCGGCCGAACAAAACGCTGACCCAGAACGTGTACCCTCGCTGTACACCGTAAGAACTCCCCCACTAGGGTCTCGTATGGTCACCAGCTGTCGCTCACAGTTGATAACCGCACCGAATCTGCTCAACCATTCCATGCCCACAATGACACAGACATCACCCATCGCAATAGGAATCAAATCAATCGGGAACTCAACACCGAAAATCTCAAATACGCACCCACGGACCACCTCCGTGGAATATATTACTCTCTCGTCAGCTATGGAAACTCTCAGAGGCCGACTCAACGCCTCACGACTAACACTGATATGCTGACTAAAAGCCAGAGATACAAAAGACCGACTCGCACCCGAGTCAAATAACACCAAGGCAGGTACATAATTCACAAGAAAAGTACCTACGCATAACATAATATAAGCACAATATCTCAGCATCAAAATAAATACACGAAAGAATACATACCATCCACGACATCGGGCGCTGCGCGGACCTCCTCCGTGGTCAACTGAAAAGCTCTCCCTCGTGCCCTCGGTGCCTCGGCCTTCATTGGCCGACTCTCGATAGCTCTGATGGCGGCAGGGGCAGATCCCTGAGGTGCTCCATGTGCTGATCCCCGTAAATGCGGACACTCTGCCTTCCGGTGTCCGGTCTGGTTGCAGTGAAAACATACTGCAAACCCCTTGGGGCAGTCCTTGGCCATATGCCCCTCCTTGCCACATTTGTAGCAAGACCCTGCTCTGCACACTCCGTCGTGGCTCTTGCCGCACTTGCCACAAGTGCGGCCCCTCTGGCTCCCTGATCTCAAATCGGCGGGCTTGGCCCGCTTAGCTACCGGCTGAGACTGTACCGGTCGCCGATCCCTCCCCTGAGACTCAGCCTCCTCCCTAGCCTGAGTCTCCAGCTCTATCTCCCTCTTCCGAGCATTTGCCTGAAGCTCGGCAAATGTACGGTACGTCGAGTTCGCCACGAACTCACGTATGTCCCTCCTCAGAATGCTCAAATATCGACTCATACGTGCCTGCTCGGAGGACACGTGCTCTGGGCAGAACATCTCCCGCTCATGAAACATCCTCGTAATCACCGTAACAGACTCTGTACCTGCTTGAGGGTCAGAAACTCCTGGGCCAAACGCTCCCTCTCCACCTGGGGAACATACTCATCTCGGAACATAGCAGTGAACCTCTCCCAGGTCACTGCTGCAAGCTCAGCAGGCATATAATGCGCCGTCACAAATTTCCACCAATCCTTCGCTCCCAAGCGAAGCTGGTTCAGCGCGAACCGGACTCTCAAATGCTCAGGAGATGAGCAAGTGAAGAAACACCCCTCTATGTCTGAAATCCACCTCATCGCCACAATCGGGTCCTGGGTCCCGTCAAACTCCGGTGGGTTTGTGTTGCTGAACTCTCGGAACAGCAGCGCATCACCACCCTGCGGCCTCGTCGCAGCTATAGCTGCAGTGGCTGCAGCAACAGCAGCCTCAGAAAGAGCAGCGTACATCTCATCAAATGTCTATATCAACGTTGTCTTGATAGACCCGAACATCTCTGGTATCTATGCCCTGATGGCCGCAGCCACCTCCTCCTGGATGATCCTACGGATCTCCTCATCCCTCGTGTCACCGGTCCCTAATGTCTGGCGAGTCCCAACCATGATCTCTCTCTCTCTCTGAAATACAACATAATAATAATATCAGGGACTCGCTCGAGTATACTCACACTCGAGTACTCCATCCTACTTGTTCCTTGGTACTCCAAAGATTCTTACTTGGACTGTGTACTGACCCGGTGTCTTCAGTAGTACGGGCCCAATACTGCCGTCCACACCGCATCAGCATCCACCCCAAGTCCTCCTCCTAGAGTCCCAAGTCCCAAGAACTCTACTCTCTCTGATCATATGATATTCGCAACAGATCTCTCAAAATCTCCTAGACTCAGTCATCACATATCAGGCCACTCTAGTCCTAATAAGAATACCTAGTCTACTCTAGTATGCATATCATAGCTCATCAGATAACATATCACATCATATATTATAACACTTATAATGATGGTATTTTGGGAAATCACCGTTCGGGCGCTGGCTGTTCGTACACACGACTCTGCTCTGTTTATCTCACAAGTTCTTCTTTTGAAAACTTCTTTTATTATCAAATTTTTTCTCAAATCCTCGGTTTGAGTTCAGATACGCCCGAAGGCGCACCCGAATCCCTCAAACCTAGGATCTGATACCAACTTGTAACACCATAAAAATTAAAACAATTTTTCTCTTTTGAAAAACACATTTTTAATTAAACAATTCGTTCACAAAATGTCATAACATCAAGTTTTCAAATCACAAATGTCTCCCAAGATCAAAATACATCCAATTCCCATATGTGTGTACGAATCAAGCCGGCGCCTTCCCGCGGTCATCACTGGTACCTGAAACACATAACACTGAACACTGTAATCATAAGCTTAGTGAGTTTCCCCAAAATACCACTCTAATCACATAGTAGCCACTCGAGGCTGTAACTCTGTTGACCCTCTGGTCAATGTGTCTCAGTGGGGCCCTCCAGCCCTAACTCTCTGTGGGCCCTCTGGCCCTAACTCTAGGGACCCGAAAGTCCCAACTCTGTAACTCTATAATCATGCATATCATATATCACAACAAATCACAACACATAATAACATGCAATCACTCTGGCATCTAACTCTATAATACTCTGTCTCTGAACTCTATTATCACACTAGGTAAAGTATAGTGAGAAGACTCACCTCGGGTGTCTCGGTAAATATCTGTCTCGGAATAAATGTGATCTAGCCTCCGCCTAATCACACAAAGTAATACACCCATAAATACAATTGAACTCAACCCTAAAGGTCAACAAGGTCAACGGTCAACTTTGACCGGACTCGGCGAGTGCACTAGGGCGACTCGGCGAGTCTATACGTGTCCACTGACTCCCTTGGATCCTCTCTTGACACATCGAGTGCTCCCCTAACTCGACGAGTTCCACCTGGCATGAATCGCGGGGCCACCACGACTCAACTCGCCGAGTCTCAAGAACAACTCGGCGAGTTCATGCTTGACTCAGCCCCACCCCTTGACTCTCCCTGACTCACTGAGTCGACCCCTTAACTTGGCAAGACCACTGGCTGAGTGGTTACGGGTAAACTTCATGCTACTCGCCGAGTCTGTTCTTCAGACTCGGCGAGTCCATGCCATGCATAAACTCAAACTCACTTCTGAGGTCAGATCTGTTCCATACAATCATAGATCTGGCCTCCCCAGGCATAATAATCACGTAAAGTCCAAACCTTCGTGCTCAAACAACAACTATTTGCTCATAAATGATGTTTTATCCCCATATCTCACAACTCTAGGTCAATACTCTCATGAACCCTCATAAAGCTTAAGGAATAAAGCTTCACTGGACCTCTATGGATCTCATCTCAAGCCTCATCACAAATAGGGACAAAATGGACATCAAATCTAACCAACAAAGGGTTCAAGAAACCCTAAAGCCCCATGTTCAACATAACAACAGAAAAAGGAAGCCAAATATACCTCCAAGATGATGCTCTGAGCTCCAAAATCGAAAGATGTCCACCTCCCTTGCCTTCTCTTAGCTAGAATCTCCATTGCCTTGCCAAATAAAGCTTCAAGGGTCAACAATGGCCTCTTCTCTCTCTCCCAAAACGCTCAAATCTCTTTAGGGTTTCTCTCTAGGGGTTGGTGGCCGCAAATGACGGTCATAAGCCCCTTTAAATAGGTCTCAAACCCTGGAAATTAGAGTTTCATTAAACAGCGTGGACTCGCCGAGTCCAGAAGCGAACCCGCGCCCAAAACCGCGATCCTACTCGGCGAGTTTGGACTCCAACTTGCCGAGTCTCCTCACAATTCACCCAAAAATACAAGAATAAATAATACCTGGAAATCCGGGGTGTTACATTTTTTGGGTAAATTACATAAATAGTCAACATGATTTGGGATAATTTGTGTGTTTTGTTTCATCATTTATACTTTAACTTGCACAATCACTATAGTTTGTTTTGTATCGATGTTGGTTCTTGGTTGACTTCAAATGATTCCATTACCCATAAAAATCCAAACTACACTTTGTTTGTTCTTTCTTTATTTTTAGAGTAAATTACATGAATGGTTCCTATGGTTTAGGGTAATTTGCACGTTTGGTCCCTAACTTATTTTTTTTAACTCGGAAGGTCCCTACTGTTTGTTTTTGTTACGTGTTTGGTCCCTATCATACCTAAAAAGACTATTTTGCCTTTGATTTTTTAATTTATTAAAATAAAAACACCCTCAACCCCACCCCTCACCTTACCTTACGTACCTCCAGCTAAGTTTTTATCAATTTTCAAAAATCAATTTTAGCAACATTAACATCATTTTCACTCTTCGTATCCTTGAATAACTTTAAGTTTTTTTTTCTCAATTTATCAAGAAAACACGGTTGAAGTGAGTGGTTCTTAAAAGTTGTTTCAATTGTTCATGGTGTTCTTGCGTCAAAAAAACATGAATTAGTGACGTTGGCATGGCAATGATTTAGGGTTCTTGCTAAATGAGAGAAGACATATATATATATATGTGTGTGTGTGTGTGTGTATATATATATATATATGACAAAATTGCAAAAATGGTCCCTATGTTTTCAAATTATGTGGTTTTAGTTCAAAAATGTTTAGTGGTACATCATTGGTCTAATTTTGGATACCTTGTGCGTTTTTTATCCGAAAACATTAACTTTAACAACTTAGCAGTTAACTTTTTTAAAATGACAATTATACCCTTAGGGACATACTATAAAATAAATATTATAAATAAGAGTAAAACAATCTGGTTTCATGTTCTTTTCACGTGATTGATGCAAGCTAAGGATGAATCAATGTTAAATTGAATTATAGTCTAAGTTGGTACTTGAAGATACTAACAAGTTCTAGCATCTTCCATTCTCCAAATTGTTTAATCAAAACACTTTGAATTAAACCTAACCTTATTAGCCTACTCTAAACAAGCTCTTAAAATATATTGAAAGATCGCATTAAGTTTTGTACGAATGTTCCCAACAATGTTTAACACTACTCACAAGCACAGAAGCATAACAACATGCAATTTTAGCTTACACCAAATTTAATCTCATTACAGAAACACTTCGATGTGTGTCACTAAGCATCAATTTTATAAAACAATTAGGGATTTTACAAATCGAATAACAAGAATGAACTTACCCAATTCAAGCGGCCAATATAAACTCGATCAAAAATCAAACTTTGAGTTATAATAAAAGTAAAATGGCTGGAAAGAAAAACGATGTAACATCAAATCATTTTATTAGAAAAATTAATAATCCAATTAAATAACATTTATTAATATATAAATATTATACTAAAAATAACATTTTGTTAATATATAATAATCTAATAAAAAATTAATCGAATACAAAAGAAATTAAAAAAGGAATTAATTAAAAAAAATTAATAATACAATAAAATAATCTTTAAGAATATACAAATATTATTTATTAATAAATAAAAATCCAATAAAAAGAATTAAACCATTAAAAAAGAAATAAAAAAATTTAATTGAATGAAAGTAATAATACAATAATATATATCAATATAAATAATATATTAATAATAACAATTATTAATTTATAATAATAAAATAAAATGGAATTAATCCAATTAAAAGGTTAAATAAAGAATTAATCTATAATAATTTAATAAAACTAAAATGAAGAGATACAAAAATGGTTCTTATAGTTTGGTTGCAAAAATAGTGTAAATATGTTATTTTAACAAAGGAAATATAGCCAAAATGTTAAAGATTGACAACCATAGAGACTATTTTTGCAGTTATATATATATATATATATATATATATATATATATATATATATATATATATATATATATGAGAGAGAGAGAGAGAGAGAGAGAGAGAGAGAGAGAAAAAGTTGAGTTCAACGTGGGAACATTTTAAACTGTAAAACCAAAGAACCGAACTTTTTTTCAACTTTTAAAGCTTATTTTTTTTTATCGAAACAAACAAAAAATATAGAAATTCATAACTTTTTATTCTATTTTCATTGATATTAAATTCGATATAATTTTTTTTATCTCGTCAAATTTACAATGAGAATCTCTATAGATTCACATTATGAATCTGAATTCACATTAATCTATTTAGTGGTTCGTTGGTTCTATGGTTCAAATTGGCTCCTTGTTGACATTTTACTTTTATATATATATATATATATATATATATATATATATATATATATATATATATATATATATATATATATATATATATATATATTACATTATTGGATTAGTAATTTTTTTAATTATTGTTTTAATTTTTTTTAGGTTAGTTCTTTTTATTTGGATTATTACTTTTAATTTATTTTTTTCTTTATATAATAAATATTATTTTATTCGGTTATTAATTTTATTTATAATATATGATATTATTTCTTTCTATTTTTATTAGTTCAACCCTAAAATCATCAGAATACACAAAAGCATCACCTTTCATCATCAAAATTCACTGGGATCATCGTCAATCACTTTCATTAAATGTCCGACAGAAACTCCACCAACATTTTCCTCCAAATGTAGCCAAAAGCCACCTGTGACAACGTCTTCATAATTCATCGTAATCCTCCATCTCTCACACAATGCATAACAAATCGATAAAAACATTATAAGTTGTGGTAGTGACCGAGTGCAATTAAAAAATTAACTAGATGAAATTTATAATTCAATAATGTAATATTTATTTATATATAAACATATTTTAATCTATAATAATCCAATAAAAATTATTCTATTAAAAAAATCAAAAAAATTAACTAAAAGAAAATAATAATCCAATAAAGTAATATTTAATTAATTATTAATATATATACATGTTATATATTAAAAATAATAATATTTAAGATATATTAATTCAATAAATAAAAAAGAAGTGATGTATAAATGGTCCTTGTAGTTTGGTAAAAAAGGACAAATTGCATAAATGATCTTTGGGCGTAGAATTATAACTTTTTTAAAATATTAGCAGCCAAATTGTTAAAGTTAACTAGAGATGAGACAAAAAAAAAACCCTTATTATAAATGACAAATTTTGCAATTTTATAAAGATTTGGTCCTTAGTCACATAAAATGAAAAACCACATGAAATATTTTAGCAAGATTATCTATTATTTTTATTCATTTATCTGATGGATCATTTTAATTAAAATAAATTTATAGTGGCCAGGCAAATTGCCACGGAAAACTCCTTTACAAAGTGGATGTTAAACGTATAAAAATAAAGTTTTAATTCAAACAAGTATAAAAATAAAGTTTTAATTCAAACAATTATATATTAAGGAGACGGACAAATTAATAACTTGAAATTTTATTTTACTTGATACAATATAACAATGACAATCAATTATGAAATTTTATTAATGAAAAAAATAAGAAGTGAATTTAGTCGATCTTGGTGCGGAGGTATTAAACAAAATGAAATCTTTCACAAGGCTCATTTGCATATATATATATATATATATATATATATATATATATATATATATATATATATATATATATATATATATATATATATATATATAAAATAAATCATATTAGTCATATCTTGAATTTTCAAATATCTAAAATACAAAGTTTTTTTTATACAAATCAATTATGCACAACAAAATCGTTAATATTTGCCAAAATTTTGAAGACTTGAATTAAGGATGGTAACTAAAAATTTAATTTAGAAAAAAATGACAATTTTAAAATATTAAATTCATTTATATAAAATAATTTATATTTCTTAAAGTAGACATGGATAATAATTATTTTACATTAAATGTATAAATAGAAAATATAATTAAAAGTTCTAAACATAAATATTTTAATTAAAAGTGTTAATTTTTTATTACATAATAATAATAATAATAATAAAATGTAATAATTATTTTCCTGTAAGAAAACTATTCACCAAAAGAGTTATTTATTGTTGTTGTTTTGCGCGGGCATATATATATATATATATATATATATATATATATATATATATATATATATATATATATATATATATATATTTATATTATTATTTTGCAATGAATGTTGTATATGTGTATAGTTGAAATAATTTTAATATAAATTTTAAAATTTGATTATTCATATATTCATTAGAATTTTATTATTCTATTATAAATATATGTATGTACATTTTTGTAGTAAATTCTAATTTTAGTTTTAACCTGTGACTGTTTATTTATTCATTGCTGAATAATGACATAAAGCCGTGGATTCAAAATTCATTGTAGAATAATAATATAAAAGTAGTGTTTTTACGTTTTCACACTATTTACAGTTTATATATATATATATATATATATATATATATATATATATATATATATATATATATATATATATACACATCTATATTTACTATATATTTTAAACAATAACATAGAGAAGATATATATTTATTAACAATTTTCTAAAAAAAAGAAATGATATAAACCAGTTTCAAAAATAATTAATACATGTTATTAGTTTTTACTTGTTTATTGGTTTCGTAAGGTCTATACATGCGTGTTTCTCTCTAACCCATCCAAAAATCAAAACTTCAACCGGTGTAAGGGTTAACTTTCATTATGGGTCAGTCAAAAAATTCACATGAGTCCTTTTCTTGTCAGAAACCCCACTGTGAAACCCTAGCCCTCAAGCCCATGAGAGGGGATACACCTTTAAGGTGCACAGATGTGTGTTTATCTTCAACCTATCCAAAAATCAAAACGTCAGTCGGTCTAAGTAGGCCTGTCAAAAAAAACCCGAAACCCGTTCTACCCACCCGACCCGTTCCGAATTCTGGTAGAATGGGTCGGGTAGAACGGGTAACGGGTATGAACATTCGGGTAATAGGTTAACCCGATAATAATATAGGTCGGGTTTTAGGTATAAATATTTATTTTCGGGTATACCCGATTACCCGAATTCGTTTTTTAAATAATACCAAATATACAATGTAGTCACGTACGCACACTTCAAATAAAACAAAACCCTTCGTTTCCTTCTTATGAACGACGGCTCGACAGTCGACGCAAACTTGCAAAGGGAATATGACGCTGAAGCTGAAGTCCTGAACCGTCATCACAATTCTCAGTTTCTCACTATCGCACGGAATGAAATTAAAAAAGTACATAACATATTATAATTATTTGTATTGTTATTATATATGTACTTGTTAATTCTATGGAGTATTTTCCTACCCGATTCTTTATTAAACCAACAAACATGTAAAAATAAAAAAATAAAGAAAAAAATTATCAATAAGTGTCATTTAAGAAATTTTCAGGTATACCCAATAATTACCTGACCCGACCTCAAACCCGAATACCTGAAACACGAAACCCGAATTACAATATAGGTCGGGTATCAGATAATATTTTCTTAAGGAAATACCCGTTCTACCCGAAACCCGAAAATTTACCCGTTCGATACCCCTAGGTCTAAGGGTTAACCTTCATCTTGGATCAGTGAAGAAATTCATAGAAATCTCTTTCTTATTAGAAACCCCAACACGTTTAAATATTTCAAACAAAACATCCCTCGTTATATGAATTTTGTATGAATTAAAGTCCAAATGTGAAGTGGGAGAACTACTTTATCATCCTATTGATGATATTCTTGATTTTATACGATTTATGTTAGTAAGAAATCAAGGTCAAAATTGTATTTTCTTCTGAAATTTTAGAATAATTTGATTCGTAGCTCCAAATGAAGAATCCTAGGTCTTCCTGTCGGTGCAACCGTTAACCCATCGATACATTGGTTGATCATATATATCTTCTTTTAAAGCCAATATTATATTCATCTAGCAAAAAATTAGAAAAATTGCAAAAGTCGTGTCAATTCGGAATTTATACTCTTTCAAGCATTTGTTCCATACGAATTTATTTATTAAGTTTAATATATATATATATATATATATATATATATATATATATATATATATATATATATATATATATATATATATATATATATATATATATATATATATATATATATATATGGAGTGGTTGAAATGAGAACAAAAAAAAGTTAAGAACCCTAAGAACCATTTTTTCATTAAGAATTTTTTGGACAAATCAAACACTAATATAATATTAAACAAAATTTTTCACACCTTAGTTTACAACTAGTTGCCACTTGTCATATGACCACCACCGGACAACCACCAAACCACCATCGGACCGCCACCGGAGTAACAAATGCACTGACAAATTTTTAGTAGTATTCACAGTTTAATAGGACAAACACAATAACTCATATTTCTATAGTAATAACTTTTAACATATACATTTTTATTTTTGCAACCAAATATATAAAATTTAATGAAAAAAATAGAATTGTGCCATGATAAATTCATTTTTTCCACTTTTGTATTGTAAATCTCTTGAAAAAGGTATATCGTCTGAAAGACATATTCACAGTTTAATAAAATATTAATTCACTACTTCACGTTCTCTTATTTTCATGTATGCATTTAATCATATTTTAACACACAATTTAAATAAAATATACAATTTATACAGTCCATTATCAGCTTAATATATAAAATTCACAGTTTAATACATTCCATTATACACTAATTTACATATTCAAAGAAGTCAAACTCAAACCTTACCACCACCACCACCACCTACCATATGTCGCTACCAATCACCTATGCCACCGTCGTAAACATTCATCCTTCCAAATTAGATCTTTAAGTAAAATCATGGATTCATAGCTTAAATATATATTAATTTAACTAATTAATTCACTAATTTAGAGTTTATTGCAAAAAACTTATAAAAACTAATACATTCTTATATATTTAAAATACACAAAAATAAATATATTCACAAGAAAAATAATAAAAACATTCATACAAAAATCTTTTATATTTTAACACAAATTCACTTAAAATTCACAGCTTAATAGAATCAATTCACAACTTAACACAGTCAATTCATAGTTCGGTATACAAAATTCATAGCTTAATATAATAAATTCACTGTTTAATACACACAAATTATACATTCATAGCCAATTATCAATTTCAAACTTACATTTATATCTTTAGATCTATAGGTTAGTACTTATTTCAAAGTTTATTTACACAAATATTCACAGTTTATTCATTACATACTTTATTCAAAATTATAAAATAAGATGTGTATAATGTTACTTTCATCTTATATTTTAGAAGCAAAAAAAATCATATTAAATTCACAACGTAATGTAGTCAATTCATAGATTAATACAATTAATTTATAGATTAATACAATAAACTCATCTTAATATAATCAATTTGCTCTTTAATACACAAAATTCATTACTTAATATAATAAATTCAAAGTTTAATACAAAACTATACATTTCTGACTTTATTCTCAACTTAAATCTTACATTTGAAGACTTTAATTTACAGTTTAATAAATCGGTTTTAGACTTTTATTCACAGTATTTACAACTTAAAAACATACTTGATTTTGTGGAAGCAATTCATCAAACACCTTGTGTGCACTACACAAATGCACAATTTAATGGAGCATTTCAAGACGTTCATTCACAGTTTAATAAAACAGTTTTAGACTCTCATTCATAGTATTCACAACTTTAAAACATATCAATTCACTCATTCATAGTTAAAACTTACGTACATTAACAGAACTAAACATATTTAAATGTCCTTATTGAAATAATCGGATCTGCATAAAAAATCAAATATTCACAGCTTAAAACTTATAAAAATCATGTAAAAACTTATAAAAATCAAGCATTCACAACGTAAAACTTATAAAGATTTATGCATTCACAACTTAAAACTTATATATTCTTATTAATAACAATTAAAACTAACATTAACATAACTAAACAATAATTGAAACAATAAAACATCACAATCACAACATAAAAAATATAAATTAACATTTTCTTTTGGAGAAAATAATAACATAGTAACACAAATTCTAAACTCAATTCGTAATATAAAAACGTAAAGCATAAGCTATGAATACCAATTTTAGGCAAATATTATAATAAATAAGAAAACAAACTTGAATTCACAATTTAATAGCAATGGATTCAAAATTAATATTTTATGCAAATATTATAACAAATAAAAAAAATAAAGTTAGATTTATAACTTAATAACCATTAACGAATTAAAGATTCAAATTCATGTGTTTGCAAATTAAATAAGGTAACAAAATAAACGACTTATAAAATTTTGGTTATCGGTTCGAGTTGTTAATAATAGAAACTAATGTAAATAATATATTTATTTTATTTCATACTTGTGAATAATGTTTATTTTATTTCATCTTTCATGTGCAAACACAAAATACATATAAAAATCAAATCTTAATACAACAATTCACAATTTAATACAATCTTTCATAGTTTAATAAAATAAATTTACAGTTTAATAAAATAAATTTACAGTTTAATATAAAAAGTTGACATTTAATTCTTCCGATATGTTTATGTGAGGCTTTCTAGTCCATAAAGTTTGGACGTAATTATTTAGTCCATAAAATAAAATTTATAAGAATCTTTATTTACTAATTTATTTTTGAAAATAAATTCAAACTGCATTTAGTGAATATATATAACCTATTATTTTAATTAATTAACTGCAATAGTTAAACGATGAATCGATTTCAAAACACTTCCAGAATACAAGTACTATACAAATACTTAAAGTGACTTTCTGAATTGCTTTTAATTCAAATTTATTTCCTTTAGGCCTAATCCATTTAAATTCAGCTCATTAATAAACATAAAACGATTTAGCCCATTGTAACCCACAGTTCGTGACCTAAATTCGGAAAGTCAACAACATTTAAGATATTACCTCATTGTCGGCAGTTTGTTTAGCTACTCCATATCACGTCATTATAAACTTCTGACGACTGCATTGCATCAACCACCACCGCTGTTTTCACTATTGTCGAACTAGTAACATCGCCGGAAAACCTCAATAGGGAGAAGAAATCAAGAGATCTTAACAATATTTCATTAGAAACTCCATCCAGATCTCATATCTGTGCTCTCATGATAATCCTGCTTAGAATTGCACATATGTCGGCAGCGGTGGTCGACGAAATTAGATCTGCTGGTCGATGTGGTTGTAAATACGGTAGAGTGGAGGTGGAGGGCGACGAAGGTGAAGTCACCAAAAAAGGTAGTGTTGCCGGAGAAGGTAGCGTCATATATCTGCGACTGTAAATCAGAGAAAGTGAAGGCGTCGGAGAAGGTGAAGGTGCCAAAGAAGGTATCGTTGCTGGAGTTGTTAGGGCGGGCATCGGCGACCGCAGGAGGTGTCGATGGTAGAAGGAGGGAATTTCCATTTCTACCGTGTTTTTTTTTCTTAAATGATACATAGTAAACCTTCTATTTCGTGATAATTACAGCGTATGCCATTCCGTGTTTTGATAAGAATTTCCTTAAATTAGTTGGTTCTTAGGTTCTTAGTTTTTTTTGTTTTCATTTGAACCTTTATATATATATATATATATATATATATATATATATATATATATATATATATATATATATATATACTATCTTATAAAGAAAATCTAACTATTTCTAAAAATACAATGAATATAATAATATTATTTTTTAAGACGTTCAAACCCTTAAGCTAATGGTACAAATAGCCATCAATAAAATAATAATATTTTTTAAGTCGCACCGTAAAATATGAAGAATGGAATACAAGTAATCAATGCATATGAACTTGTTATGCGGTTCATAATGGAATACAAGTAATCAATGCATATGAACTTGTTATGCGGGTTTGACCTAGTTCTTTAGTCCTGCTGATAGTTGTGAAGAACTTGAGATCACGACAAAAATCTTTCAGTTCTTGGCCCCCTTCCCCTATATCTGTTCTTCTTCTCCTTCGCAGAAATCATCCCATTTCTCTTTCTACTAAACAATTTTCTTCCTCTCTCAGTAAAAAAAAAAAACTCTAACACCACTCAGTTACGCCGTGCGTACCACCACCATTTCTCTTTCTTCATTGCTCATGGGTGTTCATACATCGAGATACATGTTATATAAATGCATCTCCACTCCCAGCCTATTAAAACCCTAAAATTCTAAATTCTCTCAATCGGTGACCAACTCCGACTTGCAGAAGATGTAGAGGACAACCACCACACATATATACAGACCGTCGTCACTCAGGCTAACTCTTTTGTTTTGATCGATGTCAGGTTAGATTGTTCTCATACATGGAAAATCAAAGGGGCTACCTAACTTGAAGAAAATCCAAAGGGAACAAAGAAACGATGATTCTATGTACAGATTAGGTGAAATACAAAATTATAACTTTTTTCTCAACTTGTTTACTGTTGGTACGGGTGATTGTAGTCTAGGGTTTGTAACATGGTCGATTTTAGATGGATTTGTTTCCTATGATTTTTTATTTTCTTGGATTTTTCTATCTGTCTTTTTTTTTTTTTGCCAATTTACTTGAATGATTTTTGGTTTTTGTTTGTCATTTCGTTCTTAGATGGTGTTAACACAATTTCTATGAAAGATTCATGGTATATGTCTATTTTGGAAACCCTAAACTTTGGAGTCTTCCGATTTGCAGGTATTTACTCTGTTTTTGAGGTTGTTTTTTTTTCCTTTCTTACTCTCAATGTTTGTCTTTACATTTCAGAATTCATGGATGAGCTCACACATATTCAATCGATGGACGAGCTCACACAGATCAATAGGAACCACTAATGGCACCACTGGGGAGACACAGTCACTATTAGTAAGTTTACTAACTTCATATTGATTATCGTATGTATCTAACTATCTACATATTTCTATTCATGAATTTAAACATGTACATCTCCCTAACCCTAATTATGTAACGTGATGTTGAAGAATAACAAGTGTATCTATCTAATTTTCTCTCGGTTCATTTACAACTTCTCCCTAATTACTGTTTCTAACTTAAAATGGACTATTTTCGTGAACGGATTTACATGTGTTTTGTAATTCCTATTTTTTGAAACATAGGTGGCGTGCACCCTTTTATCAAATTCGTTCCATGTACCAACTCAGGTTTACATATTGTCATCAAATTCTTTTCATCTGCTTTTGTTGTTCGTATTCCTGGTGAATTTTTTTTTTTGACTTTTCTATATTTTTTTTGTCTTTATTTGTATAGGGATGTGATCCGTATGTCGAAGTCAACCATGAAGAAGAACGATTATACCCCAACCACTTGATATTAAGATTTAAAAGAGAGTTTCACTATGCACCCCAGCTGCTTGATGAAATGCTTGAACCAGGCCCTGTTCCTTGAAAGACAATAATAAATTGGGAGAAATTAGAACCAGTTAAGATTGTGTAATAGGGTCTCAAAGGTCAATGAAAGTAGTGTTATCCCACATTAATGGTGTCGTTCCTTCTTCACAGAGTGAGCCCCCTTGGAATGGTTCTTTATGATACTTACAAATCATATTCACTACAAGAAAGAAGGCCTTTTACGACGCGCAAAATACGACGCTCATTGATCTATGTTACGCAAAGGAGAGTGACATTAGAAAAATGTCATCTCTTCAAAAAATTTAAGGATAGAAGACATGCATTATTGCGCGCCCTTAAATTAGTGTCTAAAAAAAACACGGAGGGCACCTATAATAAAATGCGCGTCGTCTAAGGATGTCGCTTTATAATTTTTAATGGAACGCGCGTTCCATCCTTTAACAGTAGGGGGAAATGAAATTCTGAAAAAATTAAAAATCCCGCCTTCCTTTTTTTTCTCAATCAAGAAACCCTAACCTTTCTCTCTATTCACGAGCCAGTAATCAGCAAAGAAGATCAACAACAAACACCAACTGGTTCGATTTCTCCCTAAAACTGGTACAACTTCTCCTAAATCCGACTTCACTTCACACTTTGAGTTTGTTCTCTCCCTAATCGATGCATCCACATTCTCGTCTTTCCCCCTCCACCGGGTTTTCTCTCATCTCTCTCCTCCATAGATGAATATTTTTCTTTCTCCTTTGTTCGTGCTTCCTTATTGCAGGTGGTCTCGGTGGTGTTTGATAGTTGGAAACGAAAGCAACAGTGAGTATACAACAGGCCTTCCATTCCAAAAAAAAAACTTTGCACGTAATAGAGAAGGTTAATTCCACATAAGGGATGGAGCCAAAAGATGTGGGTGATAAAAACGCAATCATTAGAGCCAGAAGATATCTCTCCTCCACCAGATGAAGATTGTCGAAGAGCTGAAGGGGGGACCAATTTCTATAAAGCAGTGCTCTATATGTTCCTTTTTCTGGTAATTCTACGATCCCTTTACAATTTATTCTATTTTCGTTTTTTATTTTATATATGTTCATGTTAATTTCTAAACATGAATCACTTCACCTTCTTAAATCTTGTGTTTTTTTTTTCATGAAAATCATCCCCCAGTTTATAAAATTATATGCCTAATTGTTGAGATATGCATTTGTTTTAGGTTGAGGGTGAGGGTAGGGCACCTAATTCTCCTTAGAATACAAATACAAAAGCAATATGCCATTGTTGGAATGGAGATGGATTTCAGCAACATGAACTGTTTGACTTTGATTCTTGCTAAATGGAAAATAATAATAGATGAACAGGGGAAGTGGCGACCTAAATACCAAGTGTCATCAGAGAATTGCTATTACGTAGGGGCAGATTTTAGTCTGCATCTTGTTCACCAAGGCAAAAGAAAAAAGAGAAATAGGAAGTGTAGAAGAAAAAAAGATGAACATGGGAATGAACCAAAAAACAGAGGAATAATGTTTACTTCTTGCCAAAGGTAAAACTACTTATTAAAAACATGATTTTGAATGAAATTACAATGTAATGCAAGTCCTATTTTATACTAAACACAAATGAAACGTAGTCTAATTCAAATACCACATAAAAAATGCAAGTTTACTAAAAAATTCCTAAAATACCCCTGGGCTAAAATTGTCCCAATTTCTCTAGGTTATCCAACAGGTATTGCAGAAAAGTGGGGTTATTCTTGATTCACCAGAGGAGCAAAAGAAGAAGGTTTAGTGATATAGCTATAATATTGTGATTTGTGAACAAACTTGAAACTATTAAAACCCTTATACATTGGAAACCTTTCTGTTGAGGATGAGCATTTAGACACATATGAACTTTCAATACTAATTTATAAGTTTCCTCTTTCCTGTGTTTATACTTTATAGTTGGATTTCAAATTTTTGTTTCTTTATGCTATAGAAAGTTTTAGATATTTAAATACTATATGGTAGTCTATGTTGAGGTTTGAATAAGATTCTACTTATTATTCATCATACATCTTAATGCGTGTATTTACTTGAAACAGGTTGTTGTGGAAAGAATTAAAAACAATGTCATAGGTGACAAGATTGATCCAAAAGCTGTACTAAATTTGGATCCTGGTCTTGGTGTTTTGGATGCATTTTTTGCCAGTTTGTCAATGATTCTTGTCAGTGAGGTATGTTCTTTCCCTATCTTTTTTTATAGGCACACATAAGTTTCCACAAATGTTTATTTCTCAAAATTACATTACCCAATATTCCATTTATTGCTTCCATCTAGATTGGAGATGAAACTTTTATTATAGCAGCTCTTATGGCAATGCATCATCCAAAGTCAATTGTTCTATCAGGTGCACTCAGTGCTCTGTTTGTAATGACTGTAAGTTTACTACTTTTCTTTTTTACCCTTTTCATATTTTAGTGAACATAAATGAAAAACATATATTTTAGTTTGCTTCTAAGTTTAGTTTGGTTTTATTTGGTATGTAGATACTTTCTACAGGGCTTGGTAGGATTGTTCCAAATCTAATATCAAGGAAACACACAAACAGTGTTGCTACAGGTATGTATTGAGTATATATATATATATATATATATATATATATATATATATATATATATATATTAAAATTCAATTTAAAATATGAGGATTGTGAGACATCTAAATTGTTTTTTTCTACAATGCAGTTCTTTATGCCTTTTTTGGGCTGTGTTTGCTCTATTTTGCTTGGAGATCAGATTCAAAAGCATCTCAAAAAAAGGAGATGGAGCAAGTATGTTTTCTTTTTCCCCATTAAGGCTTATAGTTTTTATATAAATTTAGGCTTTACCTCATTATTAAATACCCAAAAAACAATCCAAAAATCTGATTCTATTACAAAATATATGCAGGTAGAAGAGAAATTAGAGTCTGGACAAGTCAAAACAGCTGCACGCAGAAATTAGAGTCTGGACAAGGCAAAACGTTGTAGAAGTTTGATCCAATTTTTTGCAAATCAACAAAGGTGCATTTTGTCTCGTTGACTGGTCAAAAGATAGTATATGTTATGGATGTTAATAAGTTGGGTAATGTAGTAACTCGAATATTTGAAAATGCAGGGATCTTTTACTATCTTTTGAGAAGGCAACAGGGAAAAAACCACTGGGGATCATATTCTATAGGTATATATATATATATATATATATATATATATATATATATATAAATATAATTTCAAGTGGTACAATTAAAGAAAAAAAAAACTAAATCTTCACTTCGTTTTTTATTTGCAGGGATGGTGTAAGTGATGGGCAACTAATGAGCCGAAAGCAACTTCTTTAGTACAAGAGTGGGGACACTGTTCTCTATAATAATGCGGTTAAATTGTATACATTTTGTTTATATCCAGGTGTTTCCAAGGCGAGAAACATTTCCAGATTTGGACTGTGTTGACTCGGTGAGTTCAGTGGAACAACTCATTATACTTTGAAAGACCTTAACGACCAGGGACTAAAGGTATCTTTTCCTTGATTTTTAGGCTTATTCTAACCTTAATTAGTTGAGCCCTTTAGGAGGTTATTATTAATGTATCTGCATCCATGGTAATGAATCAACACTTGCAATCCAAGTTTTAGGTTAAGCTTCTTATAATTCTTGTATGGTGTCATTGGGTTATTTTCTTTTTTGATGGTGGGATGTCAAAATAAACGGTTCTTATATAGACTACAGAGCGAGAGCTATGTTATTCTTGTCTCTTCAACTACATTTAACTAAATAAACACAATTATCTTATTAAATTTAGTTCAAAACCCATAGGGCATTGGTCTTGTAAACACTGAAATCACTCAAAACTCAAAACAGTATATACCAAGAAACAAATATTCAGTAGATTTCTGATATAATGACTTGTGTTGATGCAGTTTTTGCTTAAATATTCAAACATGGTGCAATACAATTTCATGAAAATCACAAGGGTACCCACTGGAAAAGACTTTGCAGACATAGTCCTCAGTAGAACCCAAAGAGAAACCCCAACAGTTGTCCACAAAGGCTATGCAATCAACTGAATTAGAGGTTTTTATATGAGAAAAGTGAAGTTCACACAAACAAACTTTGGTGTTTGCAATTATTGATCCACAGTAAGTCCATGGACTGACTGTTATGCTTATAATGTGTTTTTGGATTGTCCTATACAATGTTTTTTTGTTTCTGTGTATTTTGTGCATCAGGTAAAGTTGGTGGAAGAAAAGAATATGAAGCCACTTGATTCAAATCTTACAGCATTATCAGCAAGATGCAGTAAAGACTTGGAGTTGAATTTGGCTAAGTCTTTCTTGAGTGAGATGGGCCAATGTACAACTTCTTATCCATATAACAGCTGTTTGGAGCATTAGTCTTAAAGAATTATGAAAGGCAAGATGCAACTTTATTTAGTTGGAATTTGATGTAGAGAGTAGATTAGATGCAAATTTAGATATTGTAAAAAATAGAATTGTATGACATTAAATTTTATGCAATGGATTGTATTTTTTGTATATGATATTTTTTTTCTATTATGAATTGTATGACATCAAATTTAGATATTGTAAATATTTTTTTTAGAACATTTAAAATTATGATACGCAAAAATGTGTGTCATCTTCATTTATGACATGGCCTTTCTTGACAGGGGCTTCCTTGATACGCATTGCGTGTCATAAACATGCGCGTCGTAAGGTTACGACACGCAAATGCGTGTCGTCTTCCTTTATGACAGGGCCTTCCTTGATACGCATTGCGTGTCATAACCGCGCGTCGTAAATGCGCGTCATAAATGCGCGTCGTAAATGCGCGTCGTCTCTCTTTATGACAGGGCCTTCCTTGACACGCATTTGCGCGTCGTCTGAGCGTTTTACGACGCGCAATGAGCGTCGTAAAAGGCCTTTTTTCTTGTTGTGATTTTTCTCACATTTGTTATTAGAGTCGATGCAAATTTAATTTTTATGTTGTTTCAGGTCAAGCATGACACCTTCATTCCAGTTTATTTGCTACTCCCTGAAAGTATAAAAATTGATGGTGTCTGTTAAACCAAGGTCTCTTAATATCAACTTTATGTTGGATGATACATGAAACCATAATTTACTAACTTTATCTCTTTTATTCTTTTATGTATCATACTGCAAATGTAGATGGTCAAACAAATCTTAAAATCAGGAAATGGGGAAGATATTGGACTATTTGACAAGGTGAGCTCCTTCGTTTGTTTATGTATGTTGCAGATCTTTAAAATACATGTTCTTGATTCGTTCAATTTTGAAATATGATTGATTATGTTGGTCTTGATTGATTTTCGATTTCGAAATGGGGTTTGTTTCTACGAATTTTTTGAAATTGTTTCTTTTTGCATTCGTAGGTGTGAAATCTCAATTGGAGTATCTTCAACAATGCTTGCGAGGTAATACTTCCAGTTACATTTTGATTACTGTTTTATCTTAATTTGATATTTATACAAATTTTTAAATTCTGCAGTTTTTGCATATAGTTGAAATCAATCCCCATTTATAACTTCAAATTTTTAATCAATCTAATCTCTAATCTTTTAACTATGATTTTTCCAAATTGATTGTGATAGTGTGGTGTTTGCTTATTAGAGAAAGCCAGAGAAATGACACTTTTTCCATTAAGCCCTAACTTTTTACAAATTTGCACTCATAAATTGTTGTTAAACATACAAGGGTATGAGCAATTTGGGATTTCAAGAAAAGGATCCGAATATGTTTCAGATCAGTATTGCACCATTTTCTATGACAAGGAAAAGGTAATACTTTGTGTACTACTTTCACATAATTGCTTAATATCTATACTTTTGTTTATTATTATTAAATTTTCTTGTCTCGTATTTTCTTTTATCAAAAAGGTGGAGTTATTAGAAGGAGGAACATTTTGGTTATCAGAATCTCCTTCTATTCCTGAAAGCATATCATGGGGGAGTGAATCTCCTTCCATAGCCACATGGGCAATATCCTTTTCAAGCATATAATATAAATATTATAATGATGATTAAATCTTGAAACACATTTGAATAAATGTTTTTTTTTACTTCATTCGTTTCTTTAACAAAAAAATCTCTACACCTTTCAAATGAAAAGAGTAAAGTTGCCTGGTTTTTCATTCCAAATAGTGAATACAAACATGGATGATTTTAGCCCTCGTGCTCGTAGGCGAAGTGCATTGCTGACGTGGCAGTATATTGCTTCATTACCTCCTAGCTTGCCAGTTGTATATTGTGGAGGTTTTAATACACAAAAAGAGTCAACCACAGGACGATTTCTTTTGGGGAGATCAAGGTAATTATACATTATTTAAAGTCTGTTTGGTTGGATGGAATGGAATGGAATGACGAAGGAATGGAATGGAACAGAATGGCAAAGGAATTGAATATGTAGAGTAATGGGATAAAGGATGTAATGGAAGAGTGTACCAATTTAGCTGTGAAAATTGCTTTGTATTTGGATGACATTGTTATAACTGTGTAGATTCTTCAAAGTACAATCTTATAAAGAAAATGAAAATAGATAGCTATAATAAGTCAATCAAAAAAAGTACATTGCTATTTCTTGCCTTTAACCCTTCAATATTTAAGAAAATCCATATTACCTTTTTAGTTTGACCTTAAAAAAGTCAAAGAACTAACATTTTTCCCTTTGTTTGGAGAACATGGTGTGGTAGGTGATATGAGAGATGCATGGCCTAATGCCCGATTGAGGAAAAATGTGTCACTTGTACGCACCTTTCATGGATTTAAAGGTATCATATATTTTTATTTATTATTTATATCAATCTCAACTCCCATTTTTCTTTCTTTTTACTATTAAGTGAGCAAATTACCATTTTACCCTTTTGTCATCATTAAGTCCATTAAATTAAAAAGAAACAAACACCTAAGTCAACTTGTGGAGTAAGTCCTATATGCAAAGACTGTTTCTTTTTGGGACGGGGATGAACTATCTGGATGCGAGCAAAATGACCATTTTACCCTTCTGTCCTCGTAAAGTAAAAAAGAAACTACACCCAAGTCAACCCAAGGAGTACGTTTCTGTACGCACAAAGACTTTTGTGTCTGGACCGAACGAAGTCTCTGAATGTGAGAAAATGACCATCTTATCCTTCAATCTTTATAAACATATAAAACTTCATATTGTAGGCAACAAACAAGGAGCTGTTGAGTTCTTTAAGTTGATTTTTTGTGCACTTTGCCTGTGTTGGGATCAACAAACTCAAGATTTTCATGTAGATTGGATCCTGTTTAGAGGAAGATCATTAGTGCCTGTTTCATGTGAAGTTGTGAATGATAATATTGATGGTCAATATCCGTATTCTAATTATCCAATCTTTGCTGAATTCATGCTTCCAAGAACAGTCAGACTCCTTGATCTGCCACCTGTCCAAGATGATGCAACTTCTCCACTTTCTTGATTTGTTTATTTGTTTATATTCATTCAAGTTATTTGCTTGCTTGTTTGCTTGGTGTTTCTTGATACCAAATGCTATTGCAATTCTTGGAAATTTTGTGGGATTTGATTGAAATTTCTTGACTCCATTTTTACTTTCTTTCTGTCCTGAAAGTTGATTGATGAACACAAGTTGTAGGATGAAAGTGTAGTTATAATGATTGATAGTTCAACATATATTATGTGTTCGGTAACTAAATGAGACTTGCAATGCATAAGAACCAGAAAAAATGATATTATTTAATGAGTAATAGTCAATATGATTCAAATAAATATCACGTTTAGTATGACATTATTTAATGAGTAATAGTCAGATATCTATAATGACTTTTAGTTTATGACCAAAACTGTTATATCTTGTCCTCACAATTTTTTTAAATATAAAATATGTTTCGACGCAAAACTGTTATACACTCTGTTTATTAGTTTGGTGTAGTTATGGTGATTGCTAATTGAGAATTTGAATGAGAAATTTTGTTAACCGATTAAATAGACTACCTAACAACAAAATGTTATTTGAAATTATGTAATTGAGAATTTTGATATTTAAAAATTATCTAATTAAAAAATAATTTTTAGGTAGCTTCACACACAAGGGTAAAACGGTTCTTCGCTGCAAACAAATATATTTTGTTGGTTGTATATGCCAAAAACCATTAAAATGGAATTGCTTGTAACCTAAAGGAATGTATTTTTATTTTAAACTAGAAATAGTGTGTCAAAAAAAGAATAATAGTTGTTTGAAACTATTTGACGAATGAAAGCCCAGCTGCATTGCATGGGTAAGCAGCTAGTATATATATATATATATATATATATATATATATATATATATATATATATATATATATATATATATATATATATATATATATATATATATATATATATCAATGCAACCATAATATTTGTACAAATACATAAAAGACATGTAAATTTGTCAGTTTCAGAAAAGTTAACAATATAAAAATGGTTATTTTGCTACGAAATAATAAATTCAATCAAATATAAATGAATAAAATAATAATTTTAGTAAATTATAGAAATAGAAATATTCAATGTGGTTGTCTCAAGACTACATTCTTTGGTACATTTTTTTTTCTAACAAGACGGTTTGGTTATTGTACAAAGATTAATATACCATTTTTTTGTTTATATTCTTGTTTTTTCTTTAATTTATTTGTAAAAAAACAAAAGGTTGGTTGAGATGGGGCCATTATTTTTTTTTTCTTTTAATTACAATGGAATTAAAGAAAATATGAAAAGAAATTATAAACAAGCGAATAGTAATTTTAATTTGAATATGGACCAAACCCTTAACAAATAATATCCACAAGCATTATATGGTTTGTAAAAAACACTCAGTTGGAAAAATAATTTTTGGAAACCAGATAGATCATTTTGTGAAATTACTCTTATAGTTTATTATCGTTATAATAATTAACAAATTCATCAATCTATTCGAAATTCGAATTTATCACTTTTTTTTGAAGTCTAAAAGTATGATAAATCAGGTTGTGCAGATTTTATTCTTTTCATCCATAGCATATTCTCCTCGTGGTTTCCTTTTTTGGTAAACGGTTAGGGTATAAAACTATAAATAAAAAAATGGAATATATATATATATATATATATATATATATATATATATATATATATATATATATATATGGGCTAGGTTATAATGTTGATGGACAACTATTATTTAGACGTGTGGATAATGCTATTTTATGAAAATTATTAAAATAATATGTTGTTTAGTAATGTGAATACGTTCAATCTCACAGAACTATTGTTATTTTAATGGATTCTCACTAATTCTAATTCATTTTTGTTCTCATTCATCGTTTTTCATTTATTTTAATTCTTATATAATACGACTCAATAAACATCCTGATAACATTCTGACAGAATGAGAATAATTAAAAAAAAATGTATAATAACCTTATAGACGATTTAATTAATTAAAATGCTTAATAATTAAAATAATTATATAAGATTGAACGTATTCATATTATCAAACAACATATTTTCTTTGTAATTCTCACAGAATAGCATTATCTAGGGGTGTGCAAAAAAACCGTAAAACCGAAAAACCGAGCCGAACCGTCCAATCCGAAACCGAAAAAACCGAAACCGAAAAAAACCGTAACAAAAAAAAAACCGAAACCGAAAAAACCGGATATCAACGGGTCGGTTTTTGGCTTTTATATTTAGGTATCCGCGGATACCCGAACGGAACCGTTTGATTATATATATATATATATATATATATATATATATATATATATATATATATATATATATATATATATATATATATATATATATGAACCGTTTAAAAAAAAGTATTATTTCATTAGTATTGTTTCGATTGATCTACGAGTGTAATAACCTAAACAAAAATTCATATCGACAAATCCAATTTTGTAATTCTAAATTCATTTGATTTTTTTGTTTTTATTATTGTATTTATTATACAAATTATAATATATGATATTTGAACCTCATTATGTTTTTTTTAACTCTTTGACTTACTAATTTTAAGAAAGAGATAAGTAAAATGGAGTTTTTAGTTTCAATTGAATTTAATTTTTTATATTTTACCGGGTACCCGTGAACCGAACCGTGGTTACCCGCTTTTATACGGTTTGGTTCGGTTCGGTTTTTTTGTCAATACGGTTCGGTTTCGGTTAGTGCATATGAGGTACCCGCCCCATGGTCACGGTTCACAATTTCATTACTATCCGAACCGAACCGCCCCGTGAACACCCCTAGCATTATCCATACGTTCACACAATAGATGTCAATCCATATTTGAACCTAGCTCATATATATATATATATATATATATATATATATATATATATATATATATATATATATATATAACATTAGCCTATTATGTTCTACGTAACTATTATGTGTATGTAAGGACAATTCTAGGCCAATTCATGAAAATAACGAGTGACTGATTTTGAGGGTCTATGATATTACAACGAAATATTATGTACCATATCATTACTCAAATTTGAAAACTTCTTCCTATTATTTACTTTTATGTTCTTTATTTGCTTAGTTTGTTCTTGTTAATTATACGTGAAGTGTATCTGATCGATACAAACCTTCACATATGCGTGCGGTGCACTTAATGCGTGTTGTGTACACGACTCGTGGCTCCATCCAAGGTTTGTCACGTGTCACACTTCTGGTGGTCCACGTCTCTCCAATCTCGACGAATTAGGGTGTCAGACATGCATGTTGAGCATGGCGCGCACTTGGCGTGAATCGCTAAATTTTCTATACAAATTCATATCTTTCTTATATGAATTTTGTTTCTTACCCTCTTTATATATTTGTGTAGCTCTCCACTAGTACTACAACTTTCCTTAATGTTGCATTGTCAAATTTTAACTTTTATTTTTAGCTCATATTTTATATTTTTCCAAAAATCGTATCCTCTTTATATGGACTTCTTTTTTGACCTTTTTCTTTTGAAAGTTTTTATCTCTCGGACTACTACAATTTTCTTTTTAATGACTTTAGCCAAAACTCAACCGATTTTTTATACTATTTTGATGTTGAATTCATTAATAATGCGATTGATTTTTACTTTTTATAAAATCATAATTCCTCCAATTGGTGTCAAATTTTTACAAAGTTTATATCCTTGAGATCACGTTACTGCGTACTTTCCAAATACACGAACCATTATTAATAGTTGTATAATTTTTTGGTCACTCATTTTTTACCCTATTAATCTTTTCCTTACTTATAAATCATAGCATATCTGATCATATTTTTCCGAAATATGAAAAACTCTATTGTTACCATTTGTGAATGCTAATCTCTAGTGACGGTTGTTGACGAAATTTTCCCGGTTGTCACATTAGGTCTTGTGTTACGTATAACTCTTGTGTTCTAAACGTCATAACTTCTTCATACGATATTGAATTTTAATGGTCTTTATATTAAGACGTTCGTATTTGAGTCTACTACAACTTTTTTTCAATTACTCCTGTTAAAAAAAATATATTTTTACTTACGATCTTTATATACATGCGTTCTTTATGAATATATGTATGAACTTTTTTTATAAAATCGTAAGTAAAAATATATTACTTTTTAATGGGAGTAATCTAAGTTGCTTGGTTGTGTAGGTCTTATGTTCTGAACGTCGTAATTTTTTCATATGATTTCATATTTTAACGATCTTTATATCCACGTATTTGTATTTAAATCTACTACAGCTTTCTTTTAGACTACTACCGTTAAAAAGTAATATATTTTTACTTACAATCTTTATATACATGTATTCTTTATGAACGTATGTATGACCCTTTTTTTTTTATAAAATTTTAAGTAAAAATATATTACTTTTTATCAAGAGTAATCTAAACGAAAATTATAGTAGATTCAAATACGAACACGTAGATATAAAGATCGTGAAAATTTAAAATCATATAAAGAAGTTACGAAGTTCAGAACACAAAACATAAGTACCAAACAATTAATGTCACAGTGGCCATAATTATAAATAATCTCAAACACCTCGTTAATGATTGTCCTGTATAAGATGTTATAAGAAAAACATAAATAAATTGTTCATAAGTTGAATGTGTACAAAAACAACAAGACCATATTTTGCAACAAAAAATATTAAATGTTAAATATATAAAAAATATTAACGACTAAATGTGTACAAAATGATAAATATATTATTCTATGAAGTCATTTTTTTTCAGCTTATCTGGAATTGTCTGAATGTATAGAGTTAAACAAGTTGAAGAATAAATATAGACGAAAAAAACCAGTATAAAAAATCAAAAAATATGTTACAAAACCATTATCCTCGCTTTTTATAGGACTAAATATTTTATATATAGGACTCGAGTGTTTTAGAGTTTTTTAATTCATATCTTTTAGGCCATATGTAGTGGCTTTTTAACTAATCCATGGGGGACTTTTTGTATATTTTTAGTTCAAAACATGAAAATTAGACGCAATAGATAAATTGGCAAATAAATTGTGTCGTTATCTTTTTTTGATAGCGATACTAATTATTTTATAAACAACGTGCATATATTTTGGGCTCGTAACATTATTATAATTTATACAAGTTAGAAAAAGCAAGATATTATGTTTTGACGAAATTCTTTCAACTCAACAAATGATTCGAATCTCAATATCAGATAATACAATAAAAATAAGTTATTCTTACTTTGTAAGTTGATCCATCTTTTTGGATACATATAAAGATAAATATTTCAAAGGCCCACAAAGAATACATGAGTGAGATGGACATTTTTGAATCTTAAAAAAGACGAGCAAATATCTTTGTCCATATTTGATTTGTTCGAGTATACAGATTTTTCAAAATAATTTAAATATTAGGTTTTGAATTTTATTTGCATGTGTTATTAACAAAATTTAAGAACATATTAATAAACATGGAATACAGTTTGAGTTTAGATTCGATTTCAAAACAGCAAAGTTTTAGATTGACCAGAACGCCCCCAATATTTGTCAAATTTCTAAACAAGTTCCGTTTTTATGCTTCTCTTTTGGGATATGGGATAAAGATATGTAAAATATTCCAAAAGAGGCATTTTCCATGGAAGACCTAAAACCAAGGAAATTGGTCGACATACATTTACATCATGTTATGTAAAAGCAAATAAATTGGTCCATTGGAAAGAAAGTATAAGAATTCTTTTATAATTCCATAAATGGCAAATATCATAAATTCACAACATTTTCACGCATAATTGAGAAAACTCTATTAATTTTTTTTTTTCTGGCACTGGCTACAAATGGGATGTATAGTTATCACTCTAGCATATTTAACGATTTTTATGGTTAACTCTGTTAATTTTTTGCAAAATCAGTCCAAAAAACTCAAATTTAGTCCTTATAGTTTGTAAAAAGTTATACCACATGTCCACAACTATTTTTTTTAATTTTTTTTTTTATGTTTTTTAACTTCTTTATTTTCATTTTTTTAGTCAAAACTAAACTTGTTTCTATATTTTTTTTCGTTTTTTATATTTTCTATATTTTTTGCTTTTTTTGTTACTTTTTTTAATTTTATTATATACTTTTTATTTTTTAACTTCTTTTTTTGTTTTTTATTTTTTGTATTCATTTATTTTTCATATTTTTTAATATTTATTTTTCACTTTTTTCTTTATTTTTGTTTTTTCGCTTCTTTTAGATAACCAAAAAAAAAAAAAAAACTCGAACACCAAAATGTAATATACTCTAATGTATTTATACACTTTACACTTTTTAAAAACTATCAAAAGAAATTATCAAATTGACGAAAACAAAACGTAACAAAAATACGAAAAAAAACAAAAAAAATATGAAACACATACGAAAAATATAAAAAAGTATTCATACACTTTACATTTTTTGAAAAATATCAAAAGAAGTTATCAAATTAACGAAAAACAAAATGTAAAAAAAATTAAAAAATATATAAAAAACGATAAATATATATATATATATATATATATATATATATATATATATATATATATATTCATACACTTTACATTTTTTGAAAAATATCAAAAGAAGTTATCAAATTAACGAAAAACAAAACGTAAAAAAAATTAAAAAATATATAAAAAACGATATATATATATATATATATATATATATATATATATATATATATATATATATATATATATATATATAAAGTTTAGTGTTGACTAAAAAATAAAAAATAAATGAAAATAAATAAGTTGAAAAACATAAAACCGAGTTTTAGACATGTGGTGCAATTTTTTGCAAACTGTACGGATCAAAATTGAACTTTTAGGACTGATTTTGCAAAAAATTTAACAGAATTAATCATGAAAATCGTTAAATTTGCTTGAGTGGGAAATCTATGTCTGCCTGAGCAAAAAAATAAATAAATAAATAATAAGATTTTTTTCTCAATTACATGTACATATATCAAATATTGAGGTTTTTTTTATGATATTTGTCCTTCCTTAAACAAGCGGAACAATAAAATATAACCCTTGAAGAGCGAAAATAAGCGTTTTTCTAAGAAAAGTATACAGATGATACGTGGGAAATTGACAAGACAAATAGAAAATTTGTGATAAAACCACACTTATATATATATATATATATATATATATATATATATATATATATATATATATATATATATATATATATATATATATTTATTCTAATAAAAGAGTAGCTCTTTTGCCATGTGTCATCATGTTAGACATTGTAATTAATATCATAACACTTGTCAATCTATTAATTCTTCATTTCAAATTTCAAATTTCAAAATTTAAATCATATTAAATTAATAATATTAGAATTAAAATAAAATAAAATTTATACCAATTATAATAAAATAAAATTTATACAAATTATAAGATGATATATTTTACGTATTTATATGAATCAACGATTATAATTTTATATATAACTAAAAAAAATATATTTTATTTAATAAGTTATTCAAAATTATTAATTAATAGTTTTGAGTTTTACTTAGAAAGTTTAATTAATTTTGTAACCGTGGTTCCCACGAGTTATAAACTAGTGTATATATATATATATATATATATATATATATATATATATATATATATATATATATATATATACTAATAAAAGAGTGGTCCTTTTTCCAAGTGTCATAATATTAGAACTCCTAATTAATATGATGTCACTTGTCATTCTATTAATTCTCTATTTTAAATTCATTAAACCTCCTAATTAATGTGATGTTATTTGTCAATCTATTTATTCTTTATTTTAAATTTTATATTTTATATTATTGTTTTCATTAGTTCACAAATAAAAAGAGTCAAATATATATGATAAATTAATTCCACATATTTGTTTGAATAAAAAATTATAATTTTACATAACTAATAAAAAAATCTCTTAATTAATAATGTATTTAAAATTTTATATAAAATAATTGATTAATAATTTTGAATTTTTTACTATGAATATTTAATTAGTTTTGTAACCGTGGTTTCCACGGATTATAAACTAGTATATATATATATATATATATATATATATATATATATATATATATATATATATATATATATATATATTCATGAATTTCTCATGAGACTTTACAAACATTACACATACGCTCGTTACTAGAAAATCTCAAAATACAACCGATAATATCCATTCGTGTTCCGCCGGTAATAGCCGATACCGATTGATCGTCGACGGAAAAAGGGCTGTTAAATTTTAGGCTGTGGGTAAATTATACCAACATATTAGCGAAAAATTACCGACGGTAATACTGACGACTGTTTTTTGCCGCTAATTATAGATGGAATATAGATGCATGCATTACCGACGAATTAGCTAAGATCTACGGACAGGTGCTCTTTGACCGAGTTTGACGTATATATCGACGATAGCTCTCTAATTAGCTACAAAATAGCGACGAATGTCATTACCGACAGATTGTCTGTACTAATCCTTTAGAATTTTCGAATTATTTATAAAATACTGCAAATATATACAAATTTTTAGTTTTCTCACTAGATGACAAACTCAAAAATTTATAATAATCATATTCAAACACAAACCTAATTAAACATTACGGTTAAAGTGTCCAAATAAACAAAAAATTTCACAAAACAAAGTTTTACATAATTGTTTCATACCAACTAATAAATAACACAAAAACAAACAATATCAAGGGTGTGTTTGACATGGAATATTTGTGAGCTTCTAGACTTTGACAAAACGTTCTGTTTTGAACAAAAAGACTCGTTTGGTACTACAAGCTTTTAGCATTTAGTATAAACTAAACGCTCTAAATCTGAAAGTTATCTCATGTACCGTTTACATACCAACTACCCGCTACCTGCTAGTTTTGTCAAACACGCCCCAAGTGTTTACACATTCAGTTGTTCCAAAATATTTATTCATTATCATCGGCTGGAGTAGTAGGTGGATTACAAGGTTGATTATTATTCATATTTCACTATATCAAGAGCATTGCCTTTTGTTCTTGAATTATTTCTTGTTGTTGTCGTGTGGTAAAAATTTCTTCACGCAACCTTACAACCTAAAAAATGGCAAGACAATTCTATACTTAAATCATAATAGCAATGCACTTTTATTTATTATCAATTAAATCCACAATAACAAATATTTCACTTTTAAACTATAATAATAATAATAATAATAATAATAATAATAATGTACTCTTGTTTATTATCAATATAATCAATATTAACAACAAACCACCTAACTTTTAAACCATAATAGCAATGTACTTTTGTTTATAATTAAGTTTATCCATAATAACAACGTAATACTTAACTTTAAAACCATAATAGCAATGTACTTTTGTTTATTATCAATTTAATCCATAAAAATAACATACTTATAACATCCCAAAAATCATGGCCATAATTTTCTTTTAAAACATTAATAAAAACATAAGTATTAAATCATTTCAACCATAACTAAAGGAGTATATAACAAAACAGAGTATCATTTCAACACACTTGTTTATTTTATCAGAGTAAACATCCCAGGCTAAAACTCCTTTGGTGTGTATATGCCATGCGATCACCCCGAGCTCTTCCCTCCGCTACTGGAAGTACCTGAAACCAAAACTGAAAACCGTAAGCACGAAGCTTAGTGAGTTCCCCAACCTACCACATACCATATACGCATAACCATGAACACATAACCACATACTGGGCCCCCGCCCGCTGCATTGGGCCTTGCACGGCATCGGGCCCCGCCCGGCATCAGGCCCCACCTAGCATCAGGTCCCACCTGGCATCGAGCCCTGATCGGTATACAAATATGTCTCTCTTAGGCCCCGCTTGTCTCTGGGCCTCGCCCGCTACACACATACATACAATCAAATAGCATACTAGTATATAAATAAACACTCTCTAATTGTACACTGGTCTAAGGCATCTCCTAACTTGGGCCCCGTCCTTGCTCTGCTACTGAAGTTGTGGAACTTCGTCCATACTCCTGCTAGTAGTGAGATACGTGCCCCCGCCCACACTCACTCCTTTCTTATCGTGGGGCTCGCCCCTACTCTGCTAATGTTGAGATATGGAACCCCATCCATACTCAGCTTGTGATGAGATACATGACCTCGCCCACACTCACCTCCCTACCAGCCACATACAAGTATCACAAAGACAATAAGTATAATTTAACATACAACATAAGGATCTTCCTCGGGTTTGCCCCAACATCGGACCCCCGAACCGGAAACATACTATCAAGCAATCATACTACGGGCTTACCCCAACATCGGACCCCTGGTCCTGAATCTATCATACCTACTCATCCAAGAATCACAAAGACCTCAGGCATTCTAACCTTCCTCGGGCCTTGCCCGACATCAGGTCGTAACCCGGAACATATAACAATAAGTGCCTAGGGCTAACCCCGAGTCTTCTTACTATACATAAACATAAACATAATGGGCCGGTATTTGTGCCTTAGACCCATACAAACAGTGAGGAGACTCACCTTGCACTGTTGAAGACTAGCTGCACACTTCTAACTGCTATCCGGCAACTCCTGAACTGCTGATCCTTCGGCTCCCCGAACTATCAATACCCAAAATAGCATTTAGACCACAATACCCTCGAAGGTCAAACTTGGTCAAAGTCAACACTCTGAGTTGACCCAACTCGCCAAGTTGACCCACCAACCCTTCGAGTCCCACAGTCCGCACAAAACTCTGGACTTTGATCCTACTCGTCGAGTGCACCTTCAACACATCAGGACCTTCCTTCATCTGACTTGCCGAGTTCCTCTTTAACTCGCCGAGTCCACCTTCATAAATTAAGGAGATTGCCTTAGACTCGTCGAGTTCCTCCTTGAACTCGTCGAGTACAATGATCTCCAGGTCCACCAAGAACCCAAACTAGCGGAGTCCTTTTCTAGATTCAACCCTCCTTACACTGAAACAGGAATATTGGGGAACCACGTCCTGACTCGTCGAGACCAAAGAGCAACTCATAGAGTCCCCGATGGTACAACTCTATTCAGAATATTTCAAAGGGTCTTAAAGCATCCAAAACATAGATCTGGACCCAACCACCTCATAACCATGCAAAGTTCCTGCCTTTTTCCTCCACTCATGGCCTTTTGAGCTAAAAATGCCAAAAGAACACTTCTTAAGCTTCCATGGGAATCGCTATGTTATAAAGCTTGCACCTTTATGCCATAACAACCCTTAGTGGTGCTAGATCTGAAAACACAAGCCCTTGGGACGCCAATTCCTCTCATGCTAGGGTTATTGGACCACCCCCCCCCCCCCCCCCCAAAGTGATAAAGAAGAGATCTACATGAATAATGATGAAGGTGGAAGCTTTCTTACCAGAAAATGGAGGAGAATGCAAGAGGTTTCCGGATCTACTAGTCTCTTCTTATATCCCCAAGGCTTCACCTTCTTCTTCAAGCTTCACAACACTAAAAAATGCTCACAGTGGCTTACAAACTCATGGAAGGCACTAGGGTTTCATTCTGGTCTTGAGAGAGCATCAAGGAGGCTGATGAAGGGTTATAATGTTCCTTAAATAGGGTGCAAGGCTCTAATTTAGGGTTTTACCAAAACCTGACCAACTAGCCAAGTCAGTCCTCTGACTCGTCGAGTAGGTCACTTAACCCGCGATCCAAGTCGCGGTCCTACACGTCGAATCACTCCAGTACTCGACGAGTCACTTCCTTATTTTGAGGTTTTTCTTTCATTTCTAGGTCTTCTAAATTTGGGGTGTTACAACTCTCCCCCATTTAAACCAGACTTTGTCCTTGAAGTCCGCCACGGTCAACTACCTTACAATCCATTTACAACTTTATCATTAGTTACGCACTTCGCCCATTCGGTCCAAGCCTCGGCGGACCGCTCCGACTAACAACTCCGCAACTTCCCACAGCGTTTCTAAATGTCGCATACCTTCCCTGCTCGGCCCAATCCTTAAAAATATCATCTTCGGAATAATTCGATCATTACTACCCTCGAGTACAACACTCTAACTCAACCGGTAACCCTACCAGTACTTCCCGAGTACTTGCACTTGGCATACAAGGGGTTTGCCCCTTTTACCCTATGCTACCATTGGCCTTCCTAAGGCGTCTCTCCAAGAGCATCAAACCTTTCCAAACTCCATCAAGGATAAATTTTATGTTGAAACTACAATCCCGACCACTCCCGGTGCTGGCCATCACACCAACACTCACAGAATAATTCCACATACGATGCTCCAATAATGAAAGCTCCACCCAACATGAGAATCGGATAATCTTTTGAGTAGAAGATCCCTCTCTGCAACGGTTAAGACTTAGACAAGAGCTACATCACAGAGCCAAATCATTCACTCTAAGATTATTTGATCCCACGATGAGCAACTTAGCATCTCTCGATCAACTCACTGCCCTATGCACAAAATCCCTTATCATCATTCCTGTCTGAACTCCCGCTGACTCCCATTCACCTTCTAGATTGTGATAACCCGAAACTTTTATCCTGTACACTTAGCCAATTCAATCAAAGTTAAACTTGTTATGTTGACTTCTTGTGGTGTTTAAGGGTTCATTTGAGAGTTCTAAGCTTGAGTAGGGTTGAGTTTAGGAATCAGTCAGCAAGCCACAGGGTGACAAAACCGGGCCATACACACCCTTAGGGGGAGTTTACGGCCGTACACATGGGTGTGCGGCCGCACACTCACTTCTAGGCAGCACACCCACCCCTATATAAAGGGTAGACCCCTTTCCTTTCATTCCTTTAAAACCTTGGCAGCACACAACACCATTTCTCTCAAGCTTCTTCAAACACAAACCCTCCCAAGGCTTAAAAAACGTGAGTAATCCATCCCTTAGCTTGTTGTACTTGAAGAACCACTTAATCTAAGCCTTGAATCATTGAGTGCCGTCATGTTCTTCATCTCTTTGAGAGAGTGCGACCGCACACCCACATAAGGTGGCCTCACACTCCTAAAATACCCTCCACAGTGAGAGTTGGACTTCCACATTCGATTTGGACATGAACCTAGCTTTGCTACACCTTAGAATTAGCATTATTGGACATCATCATGTAAGGTGTACGACCGCACACACCTGTGTATGGCCGTACACACCCTTGTGCGGCAGCACACTCCCGTGTGCGACCACACACACACACCCTAGGACCACAAACCCATTTCTAGGACCCTTAACTTGCACTACAACCGAGTATAGACCTAGAACACTTCATGGATGCAAGTACGGACCTTGAAAACACCGCAAAAGCACCTTCTATCATGAGTGTACCGCCGCACACCCATGGTCGTACACACCTTTAAGGTGGCCAAGCACCTCCCTCATGCAATCCTTTAAGGTTCTAACACTTAGTGCAAGTAGTCCCAAGTTCTTAGAGTGGTTCTCCATCACATTTAATAGAGAAATACCTTCATTTGACTCCCTTATGTGTCATTACATGTTAATTAGGATCAAGTCGTGTTCAAGGCTTCACTTGAACATTCGACATTCCGTATCGATCTTCCATTCAAATCGCACGAGGTGAGTTTATACCCCTACGTTTTTCCGAGTTTTTCATGTTTTCAGGGGGGGGGGGGGGGGAATACAAGCAAACGTACAAAGAAACTTGTGCTCAAAGTATATTCTTTTGTTTAAGATAATTATATTTTTAGAATGCTTTTAACACAGAAAGCAGTTTTACCAAACGATTAACAAATCAACTCGTAGAAACAGTTTTCAAAACTAGAGCAATGAACTTATGAATCATGTAGCAAAATGTATCATTTTATAAAGGATTCATGTTAATCACAAAAGGATTTTCTATATTATTACTTGTAAATTTGTTAGTCTAAGTTGGAGACACGTCCTTGGTAACACTCACCACAAGAAACAAAGTGTATGACTAGCACTTGTGACCAAAGTCTCTTGTAGGGAGAGCGTGACTGTTGTGTACAGATCTATACGAGACTGACAACCCTGCGCCTGGCTACTAGCTACAGTCTGACCGATAGGTCTACGGGTGACAAAGTCATAAAGGATACCGGCCGTTGTGGGCCATGTCCAATCAATTATGGTTATAAAACTCACAACCTAGATAGCAGAGATTTACTTTTGTAATAATGAATCAAGTGAACTAACCTTAAAGTAATAACCGATTTGATTACTAGAGGGTATTAATAATACCTTCAAGATTTAATTCACCACGTATTTATTAGTTTTATTTATGTAATAAGGCTAATATACCTCATTGGGAGTAACCAGGGTTTTTCAGGGAAACTACGTTTAACGATATAAGTATGGTAGATACTTGTACACTTCATTTTAGAACGGATAACCAACAACCTACTTTTAGGGAAAATATAGGATTTTCCCAGGATAACTCGGCCTTTCATAAATGGATTGTTTAACAAGTAACTAACGGATGTTCATATTCATTCCATGACACCTTGGATTGTACATATCTTGTATGAATCTGGAAGTCATGGAAGGAATAGATTTTCAAACACACTTTTCATAAGAAAATATAGGATTTACTTGAGGAGCACTTTTCAAAAGGATCAAAGAAACATTTTCCTCCAAAAACTAAATGCTTATGAACTCACCAGCTTTATACTGATATTCTTTCAAAACTGCGTGTATTCTCAGGGATTTAGTCGACAGGTACTTCCAGGATTTTGGAGAAGTTGACGCGTTAGAGTCACGTCTTTCCATTGTACTTTTGATAAGAACAAAACTTTGTATTAAGACAATGTAAACCTTTTTCATATATGTATTCAATGTTTGGTTGTGTTTACTATGCTTGCTATGATACAACTGTTGTGATGCTACGCATGACGTCAACTACCCCCGAACATTTCCGCCGTTCCGGTTTGAGGGTGTGACAGATTGGTATCAGAGCTCTTGTTTATAATGAACTAAGTATACCGAACCATACATGGTATATAACTATAAACATTAAGGGGCCTAAGTGCTCTAAACTAAAAGTATGTTTTCAAAAATATAAGTATTTTTATAAAAAGTATACAAGTATACCTAAGTACCCGAACCAGTGTCATAAGTAGAACAAAACAAAAGTATTTGGATGTTGGACATTGCAGTTAAACCTGGGCAGTTATGTAATCATGTCTAGGGTCAATATAGCTTGATCAACTATATTCATTCGAGACATGACCAACATGTGCTTGGGAGTGACTGTAGTGTTGCATCAATCCTAAAACTTACCTAGATACCAGGAGAATTAAAAAATCAAACATAAGGGTTAAAATACTATAGGAATATTATAGGATGCTATAACGATTGAACCGGAAACTTACCCAGGAATCCATCCCTCGAGAATCAATCATGTAACTATAATACATTGGAAGTATTATTAGCATGGACGGATTCCATCTCCATGGCGACCTGTACTTTCCCAACCATGGGGATGATGGATGGCTCGAACCAGCGCCAGAAGAGAACCATGAGATTGCTTTGGACGATGACTTTTCCGAACCATTCTTGAAGAGAATGACTCAGAACCCGAAGTCGAGAACCTACCTCAAGTAGCCCCGATACCAAATCCTAACCCCCGACTTGAGTTTGAAGGCCCAACGCCTATGTGGGTCGGAAGCCTGGATAGGTGGAGTCACGAACAAGGCCAACCCTGCCCATACAATGGGGATCGCTGCTTCTACAATGTGAATGAGGGAGGCTCCGCAGATAGAGCCCTTCCAATCATAGTCTGCCAAATGGCCTGCAATGTTGAACTAAACGTGGCGGCCATTTAGTGAAGTATGGAGCTTGAGGCAGACTCGGATGCCAACACAAACCGCATTCGCAATCTTGAAGATGCTCACGGGAGAACTATGAGGGACAATGAAGCTCTACAACAAGAGTTAGCTACCACTCGAGCTGAGGTCATAGAGCTCCGAGCACGCCAGACAGTATATGAGAGCCGCCTGCTTGACATGGAGCGCCAACTGGCTAACTTAAGGATCCGTCCGAGGAGTGCCCGTCGCCGATCGGAGAATACTCTACTCATCCTTCATTTTTGGTTTAAGGAATAACTTTCATAATTATTTTCTAAGTAGCTCTTTTCCGTAAACATCTCTGTCCTTCATGTTGCCAAGATTCTTTCCCTGTTAGAATGACTTAGACCTATTTTTAGGTCAAGAGCTCCGGAATATGTGTAATCTCAGTTTCAGTTATGATGGAAACAATCATATTTCTGTTAAAGATTATCTTTGTCAAAAGTATACCTTAGATCGACAGCATGCAAATTAAGCAACTTTATCAAGGTCCTATCACTATTTTGGCCTCAAGACATGTATCATAGGACGTACTTAGACGATCATTCCTTTTCCCCATCAATTTCATATCAGTTTTTATAAAAAGCTATGATGTCATAATCGACATGACATGGTTGATCCCCAAATCGTGCTGATGTCCTTTGCATTCAATAGGGCGACTCGTCTCAATCTTTCCCCCTGAAAAAGCCCTCACTGGTAATAGTGATAAAATTTGTTCGAACCTTCTTATCATTTCCTGCGCCAAAGCCCAGAAGTATCTGCAAAAAGGGATGCTATGCATTCCTAGTTCATGTGGTTGATGAGACGCAAAAAGTTAAAGACCTCCAGAGCATCCCCGAAGCCTGCAACTTTCCTGATGTCTTCCCCAAAGACATTCTAGGGATTTCTTCCGAGATTCAAGTTGAATCCCGTATCGACTTGATCTCCGGAACCACCTTTATACCTAAATCTCCATAGCGTCTAGAGCCGATGAAAATATAAGAGTTATTCAACCAGCGCAATGAGCTGAACAACAAGGAGTTCGTAAGTTTATTGTAGGTGAAATTTATTGCGTTCAAAATTTTCTACTCTTGCTAAGACCACATCATGTGGATGTGGGTTGAATCAATGAGAGTCAGATAGCAAAACGGGAAATCTTAATGCATAGATGAACATTTAGGATACATCTAGAGGCAACCATTGTTGCTCACAAGATTCTTTTCTTAACATGTAGCAGAATCATGCCTTCGAAGAAATGTAACCAACCCACAGGTAAGATGCTAATCCTCCAGATGGACTCAGCTACGTTCCAAGTTACTGCCACAGCAGCTGTAGCAGCCGCCCTAGCTGTTCTTAACGCTAACAACACAAACGTGGGTGGAAGTGTTAATGGCAATCCGAATCTTGGTGTTAACCAATCTCAACAGCAAGTGCCTACCAGAAAGGACACACCTGATCTCCAACCAAACATCCTAAAACGAAAGTCCCGAGGGAGTTGTTCAACCGAAAGACCTACTGAGAGGCAACGAATTGGGACAGTCAGTACCCCAGTCATCCCTGCTGTTCCAACACCAACCATACCTTACTGTGGAAATCTCCCACACTGCAGCAAATGCAACTACCATCATCATGGAGTCTGTCGAGTGCTGCATTGCACTAGATGCAACAGGAACGGACACACCGCCCGTAGTTGTAAAACCCTAGTCAATTTCATCACTTCGACTACCAATGTTGGGACAAGTCCAACCTGTTACCTCTGTGGAAGTGTAGGACATTTCAAAAGAGACTGCTCAACAGAGAAGAACAATGAGGAAACAGGAGGAGTCTGACCTCAGAGAATGAGGAAGCATTAAAGGACCCTGCCATATTTTGGTACGTTTTCGAAAACCCCAATAACTGTTCATAATTGTGATTACTTTCTCGTCCGAATTAAATCACGAAATCCCTATAAGGTTTAAAGCCATAATGAGCAAATTATAATAGTTTAATGAAAACGCTAAGGTCAGTTGTAGTTATACATGACTTGTATACACCAAACGATCATAGAGAGATCTAGTAAGAACCATTTCATAAAACTTCATAGTTTCAAGACATCAGAACCCTCGTGTTTGTAGTACTTGTTAACTTCGAATCAAGCAAATCAAACACCAGAGACATTCACCCAGAGACACCAATGTGCTAATGAAATGATCTTTCCGGAGGAACTTAATGCGCGATTCTACGACGTCATCCTGTTTAGTCTGACTGCGTCTATGTTACACCAAACCCTTTTGTCTTAAATCGTTCGATCGCAAAACTCCCATCACTTGTAACGACAATTGGATGCAAACTTCGAAAATTCATCTCTCTTCGAAACCCGAAGGTATTCATGCAAAGAGTATGAATCAGATTCCAGCGGATGCGACAGTGAAGATCTGTTGAAACATCTAGCGAGAGCCCGAGTACAAGAAGGGGAGACTCACCTGTGTATACCTTCGAGTAGTAGTCCGTTTTCATGGGATACCTGTAATCATTGCCTCCGACCGGGTTAGTAAGTTTACCTCGAGAACTTAGCAAAGTACATCCCGCCTTTCACGTGTCAAACATAAAAAAAGTGTTTGTCCGACGAGACAGTTGCGATTCCCCTCGACAATATCGAGTTAAACGAGAGTCTACACTTCATGTAGTAATCATTTGAACTCATGGACCAGGAAGTACAGCGCACGAGACGAACATCATGTCCAGATAGTGAAGGTTCACTGGGATACAAAACGAGAACTTGAATTCACTTGTGAGCACGAGAATCCAGGAAAACAGAAGTACGCCCATTTTTTTCTAGGTCCGCGAGTCGTATCATTATTCTTGAATTTTGGGACGAAATTCCCTCTAACGGGGGGATGATGTGACAACCCAAAACTTTTATCTTGTACACTTAGCCAATTAAATCAAAGTTAAACTTGTTCTATTGACTTCTCGTGCTGTTTAAGGGTTCATTTGAGAGTTCTAAGCTTGAGTAAGACCAAGGTTGAGTTTCGGAATGAGTCATCAAGCCATAGGGTGACAAGACAGGGCCATACACACCCTTAGGGGGTGTACGGCTGTACACATGGGTGTGAGGCCGCACACTCACCTCTTGGCCGCACACTCACTTCTAGGCAGCACAACCACCCCTATACAAAGGGTAGACCGGTCCTTTCATTCCTTTAACACCTTGCCAACACACAACACCATTTCTCTCAAGCTTCTTCAACCACAAACCCTCCCAAGGCTTCAAAAACATGAGTAATCCATCCCTTAGCTTGTTGTACTTGAAGAACCACTTAATCTAAGCCTTGAATCATTGAGTCCCGTCATGTTCTTCATCTCTTTAAGAGAGTGCGGCCGCACACCCACATAAGGTCACCTCACACTCCTAAAAGACCCTCCAAAGTGAGAGTTGGACATCCATATTCGAGTTGGGCATGAACCTAGCTTTGCTACACCTTAGAATTAGCATTCTTGGACATCTACATGTAAGGTGTACGACCGTACACACCTGTGTACGGTCGTACACACCCTTGTGCAGCAGCACACTCCCGTGTGCGACCACACACACACCCTAGGACCACAAACCCATTTCTAGGACCCTTAACTTGCACTACAACCGAGTATAGACCTAGAACACTTCATGGATGCAAGTACGGACCTTGAAAACACCGCAAAAGCACCTTATATCATGAGTGTATGGCCGCACACCCATGGCCGTACACACCTTTAAGGTGGCCAAACACCTCCCTCATGCAATTCTTTAAGGTTCTCACACTTAGTGCAAGTAGTCCCAAGTTCTTAGAGTGGTTCTACATCACATTTAGTAGAGAAATACCTTCATTTGACTCCTTTATGTGTCATTACATGTTAATTAGGATCAAATCGTGTTCAAGGCTTCACTTGAACATCCAGCATTCCGTATCGATCTTCCATTCAAATTGCCCAAGGCGAGTTCATATGCCTACGCTTCTCCGAGTTTTTCATGTTTTCAGGGGGGAATACAAGAAAAAGTACAAGGAAACATGCGCTCAAAGTATATTCTTTTGTTTAAGATAATTATATTTTGAGAATGCTTTTAACACAGAAAACAGTTTTACCAAACGATTAACAAATCAACTCGTAGAAACAGTTTGCAAAACTAGAGCAATGAACTTATGAATCATGTTGCAAAATGTATCGTTTTATAAAGGATTCATGTTAATCACAAAAGGATTTTCTATATTATTACTTGTAAATTTGTTAGTCTAAGTTGGAGACACGTCCTTGGTAACACTCACCACAAGAAACAGAGTGTAGGACTAGCACTTGTGACCAGAGTCTCTTGTAGGGAGAGCGTGACTGTTGTGTATAGATCTATACGGGACTGAAAATATAGGATTTACTTTTGTGGGCCATATCCAGTCAGTTATGGTTATAAAACTTACAACCTAGATAGCAGAGATTTACTTTTGTAATAATGAATCAATTGAACTAACCTCAAAGTAATAATCGATTTGATTACTAGAGGGTATTAATAATACCTTCAGGATTTAATTCACCACGTATTTATTAGTTTTATTTATGTAATAAGGCTAATATACCTCACTGGGAGTAACCAGGGTTTTTCAGGGAAACTACCACTACTAGAAAAACAGCCTTTTATGACGCTCATTGCGCGTCGTAAAAGGCTCAGACGACGCGCAAATGCGCGTCAAGGAAGGCCCTGTCATAAAGAGAGACAACGCGTATTTACGACGCACAATTACGACGCTCGTTTACGACACGCAATGTGTATCAAGGAAGGCCTTGTCATAAAGGAAGACGAAACGCATTCGCGTGTCATAACCTTACGACGTGTGTGTTAATGACATGCAATGTGTATCAAGAAAACCCCTGTCAAGAAAGGCCATGTCATAAATGAAGATGACACACATTTTTGCGTATCATAATTTTAAATGTTTAAAAAAATATTATTAATAGATTTACTTATTTTCAAATTAAATTTGTATCTAATGTTTCATAATAGAAAATAAAATATCATATACAAAAAATAGAATCCATTGCATAAATTTAATGTCATACAAAAATAAAATAACATCATGTTAAAAAATTGTAATACATCGGTATTAATGGGATCCGATTGTACATTATTATTAAGAGGTTTTCCCTAACTATATAACCTAATACAACATTCCTATTAAGGAACACCTTCTTTTTTCTACTTCTTATTGTTGTGCTTCAGTTTGCACATGATACCTGTTTTAATCAACAACACATTAGTATTCAGAAAGGCTTCAAGCATCATCAATCTATATTATAAAATATTAAAATTTAATACACATGTAGTAACATACCTTAACAAAGAGAAAGAGTAGTTATGATCATTAACAGGCACAGGTTCTGATTCTGAATGAGTTGGAGTTGAAGCTTAAGTTGAATCTAATGCTCGTGTCGTATCTTCCTAAAACAATTAATAAGTGTAATGAGCAGAACAAAAAACAGGGTCAGGATGAAGCAAAATTCATGAGTGAATTAATACAACTTAAAATATAGAAGAGATTATTGAGTTGAAACTGAGAAGACCGGTGACAATACAAGGCTCATATAATATTAATGGTGAAAGAGATATAAAGATGAGTGTTAGCATCACCACCCAAGTTGCCCATTCCTCCATCATCCTCTATTTTCCAGAACGTGTTGCATGCACAACAACACCCAAATCCAATCTCATCAAAAACTTTTATTCGGTTGGATCAAATAAACAAACAAACTGATTGTTGTTGATGTTATTACTTGTCAGCATATCATAGAGTACTGAGTGTATGTTCAAATGATCCAACATTTGTTGTTGATCTCAACATCGATTCAACAGTAGAATTTCTATAAAAAATAATATAGAGTTAACAAAATTATAAAAAAATACTTTTATAGAACTTAAAAGCTTTTTCTTTACCTGATTATGGAAATAATTAGCTGCAAAATATTGGTGCGTAGAACATATTCCATTCCATGGGTTATAATTATTAACGTTCACCAAAAAGATTAAAAGTAAATTACCAAAAAGATTGTGTTTACCATAAAGTAAAAGGTTAAAAGTAACTTACCCAACTGCGTATGCGATAAGGAGAAATGATTCACCAAAAAGATTCTGTTCACCACGAAGTAATTGACCATCTTTTTGCAGATATGATACCATGTCTGCTATGCCCTATTATCAAAATATTCAAAATAAAAAAATATCAAATATTATAATCACAAATATTATGAGACAGGGGAGTTGAATTAATGAATTACCTTCATGTGGGGTAAAAGATGGGTGTCAGTAGTTTTGGCCAACCGTATATAGGTTGTGCAAATATGTAATCTTGCATGTCTAGAACTACTAGTTGCAGGATCCTGTATAAAAAAGGCATGGTAAATAAGTAAATATTTAAATAAAGTATGTCAAACTGGATTTTGTATAAAGAAAAGTTGAAAAGCACACCTTGACAGCTATTGGCAATGAGGTTAGGAGATAAAAGAGTTTCTTGACTACACTTTTAACATCATCTGGATAATACTTCAAGAAGGGTACTAGTGCCTCTAAATAGTGCCCAAGAACTTCAACTAATTCAGGTTCACTCCATTTTAAAGAAAGAAGTTGTTGAAGTAGACCTGAAGTTCATAGTAAATGATGTGTTAAAAGATCTGAGAGTGTACAGACAGTAAAAAAGTATAAAAAAAGAACCTTCTAGAATTCTGCAAGAAAAAAGTTGAGCATTAGAATCACTCCCATTCTCATCATTTTGACCATCAAAAACAGCTCCCAAAACATTCCCCACAGCAAGTTGCATGCTTTCTAGTATGGTTAAATTCTGAAATTTGAATTCAAAAAGGTAAAATGGTTATTTTTCTAGATATAAGGCTAAGATGGTCATTTTTTATAATCAGACCTGAGAAGGCAGTGGGGAAAGAAGAGGGCTCTTAATGATCATACTGATTATGTCTGTAACCTTAGTAATGGCTATAAGAGGTTTGAAAGAAGAAATAAGTCAAACCAATTCCAGTTGTACATTCCAAGAACTAAAAAAAAACAAAAGAATTTAGGAAAAACCTTCCATTATCGCCATCTAATGATTATAAAAAACCAAAAATGAGCATATTTTCCCCTTTTTGGCCATACTTTTGGCTAGCTGCAGGGTAGTCTCTAGACATTTTGATCGGAATATCTTTCCATTGAAAAGCATTAAATTCAACTTTCTTTAAATTTACCTGAAGGATTTAAGTTAGAAGCAAAGACAGTTACTCTTTCATTGTTACTGCACATGTTACTGAAACCAGGATGTACTCTGTTAATACCTGCAAATTAATAAATCGTTACAGATCAGATGTTCTAGATTTTTTTCTTTAAGAATAAAGGAAATATATCATATTAATATATTACCATAAAAAAGGCAAGCATCCCCCCCAAAAAGCAGGAGGAAACAACTCCTGATGATATGCCTTGAAGTGTCAAAATAGCTGCTACTTCTAAATTCATCCCAAGGATTCAAAATAAGAGATAGCAAAGCTGTTAATAGAGCCATTACAGGAGTTACATAGCTCATTAAGGTCAACAGATTCTTCAAACCTGTTTAAAAATAATGACATACAACACCAATCAAATCAGACACACAAACAGATATCAAATATCATACGAGTTTTCTCTGATTTGAACAGATTGTAAGAAATCGAATGATTGAAACTCTAAAAATTCAATTTCAATCAACATCATCAACATGGAGGAATTCCATCTTTGGTTTCCTTTTCCTTTGTCCTCCATTGTTGCTCCTCAACAATGAGTGAAAACAATTGTCGGCTTCTCATCTTGTTAACAGGTTAATCACAAAATTCTTTCACAAAATAAAAAACATTTCAATATTTTATCAAATAACCAAAAATACTAAAGAAACTACAAAAATAAATAAATAAATCAAAAAGAAACATCTTATGATTGATGGGAAAACTTTTTTATTGGTTCAGCACCAAGGGTTTGAAGGGTAGAAGAAGGGAATTTTGAAAGATTTGTGAGGCTTCCAACACCAGATATCAAACGAAATTAGATTAAGATACTCTTTTTATTATTATAAGTTTATAACAAATTAATCAACTGTGTTGATTTTGGGACCTTACATAAAGTTGGGCAATTGTAATATTACTTACTTGTAGTATCTACATACAACTACAATCAGTCAATCACCCATAAATAACCAAACAGTTTAAGTAAAAGAATAAATTTTAAGAAACTTACCTTTAGAGCAAAACCAAATATAACCCTACCAAGTTTTTTTTATATCAATGATGTTCAGAATCCAGCTTACTGCAATGAGTGTAGCAATAGATGGATAGTTGTGTAGAAAATTCAGATTCCTATGCAACAAAAAAAGGAAAGCCTTCAAAAATTATTAAAAAAAAAAGAAATGCAAAGTTTTAACAAATTCAAGTTGGTGAATTTGATTACTTCTTAAAGGACATTGAAATCTAATGCACCTTCATTGTCCCTTGAGGTCAAGTCTGAAGAAGGAGATTAATAGTCTAAGATTTTAATAATCACCATGTTTTCTCTTCATAACTATTCCTAAAATTAACAAGAGAGATACCTGAATCTGTATTGAATACATCAAAGCAATGGGCAGCCTGAGCCTCCCCTTCATAATCTGAAATCTCAACTTTATCAATAACTTTCTTCTTATCATGTCTAGAAAGGAAAAGAAAAACAACTGCATGAAACCAAATATGCATATTCAATCCACCATATACACAAGATTTTGTGATTTTACCTAGCCTTAGTGGGACCCTCACCCTCCTCCAAAAGCAAATGATCTGCACCTGATGATTTTTGTACATGTCTCAGATCACTAGCTTTTGCACGCTAAAATCATAATTCATAACAGTTAGCTTTCCATATCATGTCATGTAGAGATTAAGTTCAGAAAAGACATTGTAAAGGGGCATTATGAAGTGTCTCAAATTGGGAATTCCCTGATTTAACACTCATCTGACTTTTTAAAGCAATAAAATTTATCTTCCTTCTGTAAGATGGTGGAGCTGAGTGGCTTCTTCTTTTTGGCTGCTTCTTATCTTGAAAGTTAGATTGAGTGACTTTTGTCTTTTTTACCCTTTCACCACAAGATAATGATGACATATAGGATTCAGGACTTGCCCAATCTATTCCATTCATGAAATCACACAAAAGAGTGTCCTTTTGAGAGTTCCTAACATGCCCTTTGAAACTCATATACCCCTCTTGAGAAGAGTTATATCATCCAGACATGTTTTACTAATAGACTTGGGTGTAAGTGAAAGAGAATTGGCAGAAAGGTGTAATATCCCAGAAGATATGTCAAGTTTTATCCTCATCACCCTTCTTCTCTATACTCTGTCAATAAACGAATAAATAATAATCACAAACTAGAAATTTATTCCTCAATTCCAAATTTATATATAATATTTGTCAAAGGCACTCAACTGAATTCTTAATTTATATATAATATTTAGGGTTTCAGACATATACATATTCCTTGAACTTATAGTTACTGCACAAACTAGGGAACATTGATCACATTCAGAACCAAAAAAAATATATAGAAAAATATAAAATGATTGTTTTCAAAGGAGAACTCAAGGAAATATGTACGAATTTGAACTTACAATTGCTAATTTTTGGAAAAGGACCCCTAAACCTTCTGTTTTTAACCTTGAGTAGCCTTCTATCAACAAGAACTTTAGCCTCCTGTCAAGAACATTGCAGCAAGTCAGATCTTCAATTTTACAGTCGCTGAACAAGAATTTGAACTTACCGTCGCCATCACCTCCTCCATTCCAGATATACTTCCGTCTTTCCTGTTGCGCCAGGAACTCAACAAGAATTTGAACTTACGCTAGCATATGTGTGTGCGTATGTGAGTAAGTAGAAGAAGAACACATACAGTTTTAGGAGTGTTGAAGTCGAAGATAGAAATTGGCAAGGAGAGGAGTATAGGTTAAGCACTGGAGAACGGTATTGAGGTAGCTGGTATTACCGAGATTTATGAACCCTAATGGAGGACCGTTCTTTCGTTTCTTCAACAACAAAATCATTTTCCAATTCATTTGCAATTGGAAGCCAACCATTAACAGCAAGGACCTCTCGCTCCTGATTCACTCGCCGCATTGAACGACAATCCCTACTGCCTGTAGATCGTCGTCGTGCGAGGCCTGAAGATTCGAAGTGGTTTGGAGGTAGTGGAGGTGGGTATCAGGCGGGGTTTTAGGGTTTCGTTTAATCGAGGAGGATTTTAAGAACTTCAAAAATATGAAAATGTCGATCTTCTACACACCAAATACGACTTCAGAAAAATCGCATATCGAAGTCAAAAATATGATTTTAGGAACTTCACAACTTAAAATCGCATATTAGGAACCCACACAATGCTTTTAGGGTTTCTTTTGATTGAAGAGGATTTCACAACATACGGAGAAGGAGGAGGAGAGTATCAGGCGGAGTTTTCAATTTTTTGGTATTTCATTCCCCGCTTGCAATTAAAAAATTGAAGAACGCGTGTTGATGAAAAAAAAATTATAAAACGACAGTTCTACACGTCTCACTTTTTTATTGTAGGTGCCCTCCGTGTTTTTAATTTTTTTTTGTTGGACACCAATTGTAGGGCACACATAAATGCATGTCCTCGATTCTTCATATTTTGGAAAATTGACATCAATTTTTAGGGCACGCTCAAATGCATGTTCTCTATCAGCGCGTGTCATTGATTGCGCGTCGTAAAATGCTGTTTTTATAGTAGTACGTTTATAGATATAAGTATGGTAGATACTTGTACACTTCATTTTAGAACGGATAACCAACAACCTACTTTTAGGGAAAATATAGGATTTTCCCGGGATAACTCGGCCTTTCATAAATGGATTGTTTAACAAGTAACTAACGGATGATTGTACATATCTTATATGAATCTGGAAGTCATGGAAGGAATGGATTTTCAAACACACTTTCATAAGAAAATATAGGATTTACTTGAGGAGCACTTTTCAAAAGGATCAAAGAAACATTTTCCTCCAAAAACTAAATGCTTATGAACTCACAAGCTTTATACTGATATTCTTTCAAAACTGCGTGTATTCTCAGGGATTTAGTCGACAGGTACTTCCAGGATTTTGGAGAAGTTGACGCGTTAGAGTCACGTCTTTCCATTGTACTTTTGATAAGAACAAAACTTTGTATTAAGACAATGTAAACCTTTTTCATATATGTATTCAATGTTTGGTTGTGTTTACTATGCTTGCTAACTGTTGTGATGTTACACATGACGTTAACCATCCCCAAACGTTTCTGCCGTTCCGGTTTGGGGGTGACACGGATGAACCGAGACCACCCTGGTCCCAACTGATCTACCATTACTCAGAAATATCGGTCCCCCACCAGTTACCAAACGCAAGAATAATCCCTCAGTCGCTCTCAGCGACTTCTGAAGATACTACGACTAACTGAACTGATCTACCAACCTAGCCACTTTGGCTCTAGAAGATTTGGGTTCCTCGATCCCCTACCTTAACCCTAAGGTCTCTACCAGGTCCCACTTACTGCTATAAATACACGGGCCTCGCCCACGGGTCTCACCCCAACTATACTTCGGAGCGGCCTCTCCCACAAGTCTCACCTATCCAGGACTATGCAGGCCCACTCCTCCTTTAATATCAACTTGCTATCCTTTCCTGACTCTTGTCATGCTAAATCGGAGATACGGGCCCTCTCTCACACTCTGCGAACTAGGAGATACGGCCCCCTGCCAACACTCCGCTAACTAAGCTGCTAATAAATGCTACGACTTACCCGCAACCTTACGACACTTCCCTCACTGACTCGCTGCTAGGGAATGTTGCGGCTATCCCACAGTCTTATATCCTGATTAATCTTGCACCTTTCTGGATGCTCTCCGACCTGGTTTCCCCGAACCAGACATCAACTAATTGCGAATACACACACTCAAGGTTGGATTCCCCAACTCCCAACTTGCATGCTCCTCAATCCAAGCAGCCACTTGAGCTGCTTTCTTCCTGACCAAGACTGTGAAACCATCCCAGTCTTGCACTTACTTCTGCCCTTAGCCACTCGAGTGGCTCTCCCCCACTTTGACTTGACTAGCTCCTCATAACTCACAGCTTGGAAGAATTCCCAATTCTCCCTACCATCCTATGGCCACTCTGTGGTCAACCCATAATTACCATAGCTGGTGATCTAACCGATCTGTTCCCAAACAATTCCTCCTTCAGAAAACTAGCAAGACACTACCGAGTCCCACACATGCATGCTACAATTACTGCATCATGAGTAACCTGCTCAAAAAAGGAATGACCCCTAACTATCATTCTAAAATCCAAGGTATGCAGATGGCATATAACTCAATCACCAGCAGGCTACAAAATTCCGAAATATCATTACCAATATCGATGCAGAACCATAACAATAAAATCATAACATAAGCTGACAAAGAAATGAGAGATACATACCTGACACATCGGGGGCTGCTCGCACCTCCTCTGAAACCAACTAATACGCCCTGCTCCTCGCTACAGGTGCCTCTACCCGGCCCTGCCGGCCGTCGGTGATCCTCAAGGTCGCAGGGGCAGGTGACATCACCTGTCTTGCTGAAAACAAACTCGGACATTGGGCCTTCTTTTGGCCCCTCTGACTACAATGGAAACATATCAGGTGTAATCCCTGGGTGGTGGTAGCAGTACAATCCCTGCTAAAATGACCAGTCTGGCCGCACTTGAAGCAATCAGAATCACCACCGCTGCCACTCCTATATGCACCCTCGTGCGTCCTGCCGCACTTGCCACAGCGGCCCCAGTCTTAAGGACCTCTCAGTCTAGAATTTGATTTCTTGGGCCTCTTGCCCGATCGCATAACTATATGAACCTCTGCCAACTTTCTCTTCTTTTCTGCCTCAAGATCAATCTCTCTTTCTCTGGCCCGAGTGATCATGTCTTCCAGCGTCTTGTAGTTGGACCGACTCACAAACTGACTAATATCGCTCCTAACATCTCGCGGTACCGTGCCTTCTTCATTTCCTCGTCCACCACATACTGCGGAACCAGAAGGGCTCTCTCCATGAACTTGGCGGTGATCTTCGCCACTGTCTCTGTAGTCTGCCGCAAATCCTAAAACTCCCAGGCTAACTGTTGCACCTCAATCACCGGTGCAAACTCGGACTTGAAGTTGGACGAGAAATCGCTCCATGTCATCGCGTCCAACACGGCATCATCCCCGATAACATGACCAACCTCCTCCCACCAATCCCGCACTCTGTCCTTCAGAAGACAGGAGACGAGTCGAACCTTGTCCCCCTCGGGACACCGGCTGGAACGAAAAGCATTGGCGACATCAGCCAACCATCTGCTACTAGCAATGGGGTCCCAAGCCCCATGGTAATCTGGAGCTGCACAAGCTCTGAACTCTCGAAATGTCAATTTACGCGCTCCCATCATAGCTATCATCTCAGCGCGGAAAGCTCCCAGCCTCTCATATAAAATATCCAGTATGCCCTCCTTGACCGTACCAAATATCATAGGATTCTGGTCCAGAATACTGCACGTAATCTCAGCTAATACAAATTCCCTCATCCGCTCCTCGAGCTGCTCGGTTCCTGAACCCGAGCCTGATCCTTTGCCGGTGCCTGAATTGCCTACCGGTCCCTCACATAACGTCACAATGATGTAAACATAATATTGTTGGGTTTTGAGCATTTTAACACGCCTAAGGTGTTCATGCAACCCTAAATACCTTGGATCTATGTTTTCTCTATTATACATGCAAATATGAACTTTCCAAGGTATTACCTATAACTAGCATACAATTATCAAGAATCTAGTTAGGATAACATACCTTATGGTGGAGCTTGATGCCTTAATGTATCTAGCCTTAAGAGCTTAGCCCCAATAGTGTGGAAGCCTCAAGTGGAATCACAACACACCATGGACAAAAGATGAACTTGAGAGAGAATCTTCATGCATCCAAAAACCACCATGAACTCCAAGGATCCTCTGGTCGCGATTTTGAGCAATGAAGTATGTATTTATATGAGGGATTTCTAGGGTCATGGATTTATCCCAAATCCACACCCATGGGTCTTATGATCCATGGTTCATGTGACCCAACTCTTTATGTATCCATACATAAAGTTAGTCCAACATGGATCATAAGCCCAACACACATAAATATAACTAATTAACAAAATTAGTCCCTATAGATTTAATTAGTCTTTATTGATCACTAAACTAATTCCAAATTAATTCTTGATCAATACTAATTAACTCATATGATTTCATATTAATATATTATAGCTTATAATATATTAATAAATCATATATAACACTTTCTCTCTAAAGTCCATCCTAACAAATTGTCCTGATGATATGCAACCCAAATGGACCTTGCTACTCTTGGGTCAAGTACATACCAATAATAGTTATGAGCTTAGACATCTAATCCAACAGTCTCCCACTTGGATAAGTCTAAAACTATTATTACAAGTATGTCTTCATAACCTGACTAGCAATCGTAGCTCTTAAAGCCGTTTTCGAACTCTAAACAAATCAAATGACGCGTCCATTAGATAAGTGATCATATATTCCTCCATTCTAGATATCATATGGACTGAGGCATGGATTATAATCATTCTCTCAGTCCATTGGTTTTTTCCCAATTTTCGATTTATGATAACTGACTAATTGAACAAATCAAATCAGACCAGGCTTGGCCAAGCACTTAGGGTGTTATCAATAAATCATCGAGGGGCCCACATATATCGCTTTTATCCTTATGAGGTAAAAGTAATGGATAAACTTCGACTCATATGCTTGTACTAACTACGTGTTGAATCATACACAAAGGCACATTTTATAATATCAAGTTACTGATGCGTTTACATACAATCAATGTATAACCAACTCATAGTCAACAACTCATATATCTTGGTTTGAAGAATATAAGATATTTATCGTCTCATGATTCACTCGTGATAAAATCCATGAAGTGATTCAAATGAACATGGGTTTAATCCAATATTTAGAACTTATGAGCACTCATGAATGTTGTAGTAACCATTGCTATGTCTAATGCACCTTAGTCAAATCTTACAAGCCAGATTCATGACAATATTGTTTCATATCTACTTCCAACATATGACCGACTATGGATGGTTTGAATAACTTAGTCATTCATGAAGAAGCACCTAGTTATTCTGGAAGTCAAAACATACAAAGTGAATCGCAAGAATAATACTTAATCCTATATGTCCCTAAACTCTTAAGTGTAAATAAAAACCCTTTTATCTAAGCACCATATTGATTACTCATTATTTATTGTTTTGATTTATCAACTTAATCCTTGAATTGAAACAATAGTCATGCCATGCACCAAGCATGCACACTCTGTTTACCTATGGTCCTTTCTTTTGTGAAATAGATCAATTGAACACGACTCCAATGGTGCTCATTTCACAATCCCAATCCCTTTTGTAAATGTAAGAATACCAAACTCTTTCCATTTACTGTAATCTGTTAGATTCTAAACTTATATGCAATGATTCTCTTGTAATGACTATGCACAAAAGTCATAAAGACTTGGCAACAGACATTACAAATTATTCCAACGGAGATCAATTCCATGGAAGCGAAGTCTCAAATTCAAAGTACATTCCTTTGAACATCCTTCTTTGCATTAAGTTTTCTAATCTTACACAGATTCAGAGAATAACTTCCACTTAAGGAAACAATTGCATATTACCATTGTGACTTACAAATTATGTCAACATGGTCCTTTCCAAATTTTAAAACTATACTTCCAATTGTCCACGAGCAACCAATCTTTGGTAAACCTCAGATTGTCCTCAACAATTGCTAAATCATTTTAGTCATATCCAGTTCTATTCCTTTTTCCCTCTTAACGCCCTAAGCATTTAGAAAATTTAGAATGGATGTAATCGATCCTATACCCGAAGCATATGGGACACAATTCATGCTATAAAATTTTATTTTCCATGTTTTCACAATTCGAACTATGAAGAGGGATGCCGTAATCATAATCGAATTTTGAGAACGCCACATATATAGAATTTCCTTATGTTGAACCATTCCAACATAACATATATATATATATATATATATATATATATATATATATATGACTAAAGCTGATTAAAATCTCAATCTAAGCTTGTAGAATTGGAATGAAGTATAAAATCCTCTCCCTTAATTATAGCAAAACAACTTTGCAAACCCGAATTGAAACTTTTGTTTTCTATAATTAACATTGCTAACTTGCAACACTTAACATAATAATCATGCTCCCATTAACATGATGATTATTAGCATAACACTTATGCTCCCACTAGCTCTGACATGTATCTAGAAATCAGCTGGACATCTTGAAATCAATACTTTATTAACTTTCTTACCAAAGTTCAGATTTCTGATACGAGATGCTTTGATAAGACTTTATCAAAATCATACACCTTTCCTTAGATAGCTCACATGTGTGTCTAAACAAGTTTAGAACTATGAAAAGGGATGTCGTAATCATAGTCTCAATTGTTTAGACCTTTGCCATTTCTCACAAGTCTATGTTAGTGTGCCGGTTAACCACACGCGCTCCACTAACGACTTTGAGAATGCAAATATTACACTTGCTATCTTCTTAAAATCTACTTAGCGAAAGCGTTTCCTCACCATCATTTGCATGAATCGGAGAGAAACCTTATGACACTTAGATTTTATGGTGTATGTGTTCCTATCCATGTGAATTTGTCATAACCTTAAAGACACGGTTAGTGACAAATCCAAACTCATATGGACCAAACTTGTTTAATCTTAATTTCTTGCCACCTGGCAGCACATGGCCTACCATTGCTTCCAGGTTATTATGCAAACAATTGAGAACTCATATAACTCACAATCATAGTCAACTTTCAACTGGAATAGACACATAAATAAGAATATGTCAACACGATAGGTTACAAACCTCATGTCGTGGGCTAGTGATTAACAATATTCTTGATTAGTTCTTGAAACTATCTCAAGATCTTTTAAGACTCCTACTGACCTCTTGACATATAATATTCTCTTGTCAAGAACCATTCCTTGACAAAACAAATTATTCAAGAGTTAGTGAGGATTCTTATCAAGATAAACACTTCTCACAATCGGTGTTAGTTGGTTTTGTTTTATCCAAAACATCACAACTTACCAACCTCAAATGTACAATAGTAAGAAACATGTTACTCTACATTTGATAAGTGTTATAAACCATTCTTAAAATTATGTCACTCAAGTTACAATCTTAGAGTATGACTCTAAGACTTGTTTTGGAACGAAGTATGATTTATCTTTTGATTTAACCATTTCAACAATTCATAAAACAAGATACTCAAGTACTCTCCCATCTCTTCAGATTGGAGAAAATTTTATCTTTCTGCCTAATTTGATTCTTCTTATTCATTCCGCCAATCATTGAAACATTTCCAATGTTTCAGAATTACACTTAAACTTGTAAGCATAACCATGTTTACTAAATTTTAGTAAATCATGATGAATAGTCTTATCATTCCTTGTGGTGGACTTCACCAGCATACAATCAAGTGTACCTGGTCCCCATGTCCTTCACTTGGCTCATATGTACGTGTGAACAAGGAATTAGTCTTAATTTACAAAAGATGAAAATTCTCATTCATCATACAATACAAGTTGCATGATTCCAAGTTTCTATCCAACTAAAACTTAGGCGATGAGAATCTTTCCTTATTTGGTAAATTATGACACTACCACAAATGAAAGAATCAAATCCATTTTCTAATATTGCTATCAATGAAATCATATAAACGACAATTTTTCACAAATGCCATAGTAAGGATACTTGAAATAAATAAAATCAAACCTTTTCTTTTATTTTAAAACTTGCGAAAAAAAAACTTATCCTTACAATGAAAATACATATGAAAACATGTTGTTATCTATTCCTAAGTAATATATCATAACTCTTAAGTAGCAGCTCAAAATTCTGATCATCGAACCATGTGATCAAAATTCATCTATTCGCGATCAGAATCAACTTACCCTTTCTTTATGCTTCCTTACTTTTCTTTGATTCTACAAAACATCAAAATGTAATTAGATTACATTATGTATTAAGAATCTCCAAAAGATACTTAATAGAGTTAGATAATAGACTTTTACCTGAAGTAGAGTCAAAATTTTGACTTTACCAGATCTTTCAGGTAAATCTGGCAGCTTTGTAACCAATGCCCCTTCTTTTGGCAAAAGAAACATATGGAATCTTTGGAAATGGTACATGAGACTATCTCAGACTTATCCTTTCTGTTTACCATTAGGTCAAATGACTTGACCATGGCCGACCCCTTTCCATTGGGAAGAGAAAGCTTTTCTTGACTTCTAATGTTACCATTTTCAATATCCATGGAAGTTTGGGAAGTAGATCTTCCAATCAAATTTGCTTTACCATTGCTCAAAGTCATTGTTGATTCAGTAGCATCGAGCAAATATTTAAGATCATTAAGGGTCATGTCATAGTCTGTTACATAGTAGTCCTTAAAGAACTCACTATATGACTTAGAAAGTGATTGAAGAAGCAAGTCAACAGTCAACTTCCTTAAGACTTTGACACCCAACTCTCCCGGCTTTCCAATATGTGACTTAATCTCCAAGATGTAAGCACATATAGACTTTTCTTGCCAAATAGGGATTGAGTGACCTTGAACTTGTAGGATAGGTAGAATAATTAGAGGAGGTGGAGGAAGTGAAGTATGATTTCCAGTCCCATTAATGCACAACAAAGGGATTAATCTTTCACCTGGATTTCCATTTAGGATATCATCTTCATTAGGAAAGCTCTATCTAAAAGGATGAGGAGGACCATAGTTGTCTAAACTTAGACATCTATGAGGGAGAAATTCAAGTTTCAGTTGATTTAAGTCCTTAACATAACACCCAATATGAAATATTAAGGGTAGGACTCAACAAACTATTTTACAACTTGGAAGAGGGATGCCGTAGTCCAAGTTACAAAATATTTGAAGGTAGGTAAATGCCGATTTACCAATTTTCACCATGAAAAACAAAATAAATTTAAGTTTTAATTGGATTTGAAACTCCTAGATCTTTTGATATTCATTGAACTTTCCATGGCATGTTTAAATCTCGATTGTGCCCTCTCAAGTTTGTGACTGGGATGTCGAGGATCACAAACAAGGCGTGAATAACCATGCAAATTGACTTGGTACCCTTAATTTTATCACCTAATCAATGTGTCGGTTAACCACACACACTCCATCGATCTATGATAAAACTTAAGTCACCCTTTGCCACACATTGTCAGTCCCATGTTAGTGTGCCGCTTAACCACACACGCTCCACTAATGACTTAACAATGGTGCAAAGTGTAATTTCATGGGTTAGCACCATTTCACATTTTCCTAAGTAACTAATATTGAGAATTTATAAGTGTTTAGTTACTTAGTATTTATCGTTATACTTTTAATGAAGGGAGAATTATAGTCCTTTCCTACCCGTTCGACTAACTACCCTCCACCAGTCAAGGAAGCGGTGGGTGAGAGTGGACACCCGTTAAACTGTCATTTTATAGGCAGTAACCTTATACCCCCCCCCCCCCCCCCCTTAGAGACTGGCTTCGTGAATGAGGCCTACTAACGGTAAGATTAACTTCACTCTTATATATATATATATATATATATATATATATATATATATATATATATATATATAATCATTAACTTTTAATATTATAATAGTATAAGGGTTGAATTTTAAACTATTAAAATTCTTGGGTTTGATTTAGAATTAAAGTATATATGGGGAGGTAACTTTGCAAATTTCAAAACTTGAGGAAAAGTTTTGAAACTTTTCAAAACTCTTCAATTTTATAACATATGAGTTTAATATACGTTTTAGAACTTTTAATGAAGAGACTCTTGGAAATCCATAACTTGAGGACAAGTTATGGAGGTCATAAAACAATTTATGGAGAAAAGACTTTTCAAGTTCATAACCTATGTTTTTACTAAAATTCATTAATGAGACTTTTTCATGTAACTTGAGAACAATTTACAAAAACACATTTTATGAATACATTTTAGATCAATTTGGATCAAAAACAACTATCACAAACATATCTAGCAATATTCATAATCTTGATTAAACTCATATGAACAAGACAATTTAAATCAAAAAATTTTCATGTAATTAGCCTAACCATTAAACTAATACAAAACATTAAACTTTTGATAATTATCTTTTGAATTGGATTAGAATGATCATTACCACATCAAAAACAGGTTTATAGGTTCAAAAACAGCTTATGGTAATGTTCCTAGTCCAATTCCAGCCAAAAGCACAAAGATATGCATTATGGGAGACAAACTCGTCGAGTTCATGCTCTAATACATGAACTCGTCGAGTTTTCCTCCAGAACTCGTCGAGTTTCAAGTCCTGACAGATTCTTGGCTTCGAAAAATCAGTTTGCATCAAGTACAATTGAAAACAAGCATAGGCTCTGATACCACTGTTGGGTTTTGAGCATTCTAACACTCCTAAGGTGTTCATGCAACCCTAAATACCGTGGATCTATGTTTTCTCTATTATACATGCAAATACGAACTTTCCAAGGTATTACCTATTACTACCATACAATTATCAAGAATCTAGTTAGGATAACATACCTTATGGTGGAGCTTGATGTCTTAATGTATCTAGCCTTAAGAGCTTAGGCCCAATAGTGTGGAAGCCTCAAGTGGAATCACAACACACCATGGAAAACAGATGAACTTGAGAGAGAATCTTCGTGCATCCAAAAACCACCATGAACTCCAAGGATCCTCTGGTCGCGATTTTGAGCAATGAAGTATGTATTTATATGTGGGATTTCTAGGGTCATGGATATAACCCAAATCCATGCCCATGGGTCTTATCATGGTTCATGTGGCCCAACTCTTTATATATCCATACATAAATTTAGTCCAACATGGATCATAAGCCCAACACACATAAATATAACTAATTAACATAATTAGTCCCCATAGATTTAATTAGTCTCTATTGATCACTAAACTAATTCCAAATTAATTTTTGATCAATACTAATTAACTCATATGATTTCATATTAATATATTATAACTTATAATATATTAATAAATCATATATAACACCTTCTCTCTAAAGTCCATCCTAACAAATTTTCCTGATGATATGCAACCCAAATGGACCATGCTACTCGTGGGTCAAGTACATACCAATAATAGTTATGGGCTTAGACATATAATCCAAAAAATATAACAACCATCAAAATACACATCACTTCTGAGGGATCACATACACACACACTACAAGTTCCCTTGTGTTATCTCGACCCTTCTTGAATTGAGTACAGATCATCTTCTTTCAGTAGTTTGGGCCCCTACTACCTTCCATATTTATCCGTACTATCCTCAAGAATTGCCTCGACTCCACCAAGTCCCTTACTAATACTACTGCTCCTAGCACTATTCTCATCCTAGGCTTGCCCCAGGGTAACCTCCTACCCGAACCTAGTCCTCAACTACTGAAGGCATCTTCATAATGCCAATTAGTCACTACCTGAATACCATCACATGTGACGAGGCTCAGATAATCCTTTGAGTAAAGGACTCTTCCCTACAACGGTTGGAATCAGACAAGAGCTGTGCAATTGGGCCTAATCCAGCACTCTAAGATTATTCAACCCTGGTCACGTATGACTTGACGCATTCACCTAATGACTAACTTCCATCACTAAGAGTCCCAAAAAGTACAAAGCAAGTAGCATTCAGACAAAAAGGGATATATAACCATAACATAATCAAGCAATTCTATCCACACAACAAGAATCTGTACTAGCATGTGGTTCTAAGCTCATAAAATCAGGCATAAGCTAAACAGGCTATCCTACCACTGTCTAATCGATACTAGCATGCATCTCAATAAACACATATAACATGCATATAAGGCATCCTCCTAGATCCTTAGCCCTACATCTAGCATGTTGATCACATAATCATATCATAACATAAGCATGTATGGGTAATTTGGGAAAACTTACTTGAGCTCGGCTGATTGCATGCACCACACCCTTTTCTCTCTTTAAAATTCTTATTCCGTTTTCGAAATCCTTTTTCTTTCCAGAGTTCTTTTTATAAAAACGATTTTCCTTTGAAAATTTCCTTACCAAGTCCTCAGTTTGAGTTCGGTCACACCCGAGAGTGTGCCCAAATCCCTCAAACCAAGGCTCTGATACCAACTTATAACATCCAAAAAATAATGGGCATAATTTTCTTATAAAACATTAATAAAACCATAAGTATTAAATCATTTCAACCATAACTAAAGGATTATATAAAAAAACAGAGTATCATTTCAAAACACTTATTCACTTTATCAGAGTAAACATCCCAGGCTAAAACTCCTTTGGTGTGTGTGTGCCATGCGATCACCCCGAGCTCTTCCCTCCACTACCGGAAGTACCTGAAACCAAAACTAAAAACAGTAAGCACGAAGCTTAGTGAGTTCCCCAACCTACCACATACCATATACGCATAACCATGAACTCATAACCACATACTGGGCCCCCGCCCGCTGCATCAGACCTTTCCCAGCATTGGGCCCCGCCCGACATCAGGCCCCGCCTAGCATCAGGTCCCACTTGGCATCGAGCCCCACTTGGTATACACATATGTCTCTCTTAGGCCCCGCCTGTCTCCGGGCCTCGCCCGCTACACACATACATACAATCAAATAGCATACTAGTACATAAATAAACACTCTCTAGCTGTACACTAGTCTCAGGCCTCGCCTAACTAGGGCCCCGCCCCTGCTCCGTTGTGAAACCCCGTCCCTACTCCTGTTAGTAGTGAGATAAAAGCCTCCGCCTACACTCACTCCCTTCCTATCGTGGGCCTTGCCCCTACTCTGCTAATGTTAAGATATGGAACCCCACCCATACTCAGCTAGTGATGAGATATGGGACCTCGCCTACACTCACCTCCCTACTAGCCATATACAAGTATCACAGAGACAACAAGTATAATCTAACATACAACATAAGGATCTTCCTCGGGGTTGCCCCGACATCGGACCCCCGAACTGGAGCATACTATCATCTAATCATACTACGGGCTTACCCCAACATCGGACCCCCGATCCTGAATCTATCATACCTAATCATGCAAGAATCACAAAGACCTCTGGCATTCTAACCTTCCTCGGGCCTCACCCGGCATCATGTCGTAACCCAAAACATATAACAATAAGTGCCTAGGGCTAACCCTCGGGTCTTCCTACTATACATAAACATAAACATAATGGGCTGGCATTTGTGCCTTAGACCCATACAAACAGTGAAGAGACTCACCTTGCACTGCTGAAGACTAGCTGAACACTTCTGACTACTATCAGGCAACTCCCGAACTGCTGATCCTTCGGCTCCCCGAACTATTGATACCCAAAATAGCATTTAGACCACAATACCCTCGAAGGTCAAACCAGGTCAAACTTGGTTAAAGTCAACGATCCGAGTTGACCCAACTCGCAGAGTTGACCCACCAACTTGTTGAGTCCTACAGTCCACACAATACTTTGGACTTTGATCCTACTCGTTGAGTTCTCTTTGAACACACCAGGACCCTCCTTCATCTGACTCGCTGAGTTCCTCTTTGACTCGCCGAGTCCACCTTCATAAATTAAGGAGATTGCCTTAGACTCGCCGACTTCCTCCTTGAACTCGTCGAGTACGATGATCTTCAGGTCCACCAAGAACCCAAACTAGCGGAGTCTTGTTCTAGATTCATCTCCCCTTACATAGAAACGGGAATATTGGGGAACCACGTCCCGACTCGCCGAGTCTAAAGAGTAACTCGTCGAGTCCACTATGGTACAACTCTATTCAGACGATTTCATAGGGTCTTAAAGCATCCAAAACATAAATTGGACCCAACCACCTCATAACCATGCAAAGTTCCTGCTTTTTTCCTCCACTCATAGCCTTTTGAGCCAAAAAGGCCAAAAGAACACTTCTTAAGCTTGCATGGGAATCCCTATGGCATAAAGCTTGCACCTTTATGCCATAATAGCCGTTAGTGGTACTAGATCTGAAAACACAAGCCCTTGGGACGTCTATTCCTCTCATGCTAAGGTTCTTGGACCAAAACCCCCCAAAAGTGACAAAGAAGAGATCTACATGAATAATGATCAAGGTGGAAGCTTTCTTACTAGAAAATGGTGTAGAATGCAAGAGGTTTCTAGATCTACTAGTCTCTTCTTATATCCCCAAGGCTTCACCTTCTTCTTCAAGCTTCACAACACTCAAAAATGCTCACAATTGCTCATAAACTCATGAAAGGCACTAGGGTTTCGTTCTGGTCTTGAGAGAGCATCACGGAGACTGATGAAGGGTTATAATGTTCCTTAAATAGGGTACAAGGCCCGAATTTAGGGTTTTCTCAAAACCTGACCAACTCGCCGAGTCAGTCCTCTGACTCGTCGAGTAGGTCACTTAACCCGCGATCCAAGTCGCTGTCCTACTTGTCGAGTCACTCCACCTACTCGATGAGTCACATCCTTATTTTGAGGTTTTTCTTTCCTTTCTAGGTCTTCTGAATTTGGGGTGTTACAATACTACTTAACTTTTAAACCATAATAACAATTTACTTTTTCTTATTATCAAATTAATCAATGTTAACAACAAACAACCTAACTTTTAAACCATAATAGCAATGTACTTTTGTTTTTAATCAATTTTATCCGTAATGACGACATACTAGTTAACTTTTAAACTATAACAACATAACTTTTGTTGTGTGTTGTCTGATTGGGTGAACTAGGTAGGTTCAGAATATAGTGTCCCAAAAACCAAAAATTAATATTTTATGTTCATATATCGTAGGTAGTACACATCTACCTTCCTTCGTTTCTCCTAAGGTGGTTTTTAGCCTATACCTCTACACCATCCTTATGTTTTGTCAGATCTTCACCATACTTGTTCACCAAACCCTGCATAGTAGTAATAGTAGTAGTGATAGTGGTAGTGGTAGTGGTGATGGTAGTGATAGTGGTAATGGTAATGTTCGTGGTAGTGGTAGTCGTCATGGGGGTGGTGATAGCGGTAGTAGTAGTAGTAGTTGTTGTTGTTGGAGCATGGAAATGCTCTAAAAATTATGAGTGATAGTTACGTTATTTTATTTCCCTTTATTGTGTGCAAGTTACCTCTCTCTATAAATAGAGAGGGGTGGTCATTTTATTTCTAAGAGTGCACCAAAAATGTAGTCCTCCAGCTAGAGAGAGTGTGGTGGGATTTCTCCCACCAAGTGTTCTTGTATAGTCATATTTTATTACTCTCTTTTCTAGTAAAATTATCGGATTACTCACTTCATAGTGTTCTTCATATTTTTATTATCATTAAATCTCAAGATGTTCTTATTCCGCACAAGCCGATCGTCAAAATGGGCAACTACAATTGGTATCAGAGCCGTACATTGAAGATCTAAGCGATTATTTGAATGGAACGACTCCCAATCAGTCATCTTATCTTGATATTTTTTTTTATTTTCTACTAAGAATTTATGGGTTCTCAATCAGATATTCTTATGATGAGTTTTCGATTTTTTGAGTGTTGATTCAAGCTATCTTGAAATAAAAATGTTGATGTTGTTCATTCATATTTTTTTTCTGCTGAAAATCCGGGTTTGCAAAGATTTTTATCTTGCTGCTATTGAAGAAGAAGAGAAGGAAGATGATATTTGTGGTCTAAAACTCTTGAAGAATTTTTGTTCCAGGCATTTTATTTATGTTCTGGAAATAGACACAATATATTGGGTTTTGTTGAAGAGATTCGACAAGATTTCTTTTTGAAGACTTTATCAGCATATTTTTTTTGGAGTTCATAAATCTGCATATGAGAAATCATAAAAATGTATGAAGCTCTTTTTGTTCTTCAAATGTTGCTAATAGATATTTTTAGAATATCTTGGACGTTATAAAGGTGTTTTGAAAAAGCTCATGTCCTTTACTCCCCATGTAATACAATCCCATGCATTCCTGACATCCGTGTGGCTTATTCCCCACCTTTTGTCCTCTGCACACTTAGCCTTTTTCCTTTGACATATTCCTTGTCCTCTCACCTCTTGCCTTTCTCTCTCCTACTTTCTGCCACCTTTTACCCATCCCAACACTCCATTTCGTACCCATATGTTGTAGGAAATATTTCCTTTGTTAAACATGAAGTTATGGCATCTACGGTATCAAAATTTCATGAAAAAGGCTCTTTTCGTCGTTAGCCCTCTCATCCTCAGAGCTTAATACTGAGGACCAAAAACTAACAAAAAATTGCCCCACCCGAGGAGCTAAAAGCTATACCGAAGTCTGTTGTCTCCTCGGTTGAGTAGCTTCTCCGGAGACCCTTGGATACAGAAGACCTAGAGCATACTGGAGACCCTTTTTGTTCTTCTCCTATCACTCCTTGCACCGAAGACTACCCTCTTCGCTTCCACTCTTTGCCTACCAGCTGTCTGACCCTACCCACAGACTTTACCCCTTGTGAATCCTTCCACTCCTCTCTATCCAACCGTACTGCAGACTACATTCTTCGCTTCCCGCAGACCTTTGCATACCGAATACCTTTAGTCCTCGATAGCACTTTAACCCGTCTTACCTTCACTGCAATCTACTCTTCTCAACCCGGAGACTTCAGTCTTCGGTCAATATCTACCTTGAGCTCGGAGACTTTAGTCTTCAGTTAGTATCTCCTTTCTCAGCACTCCTCGGTGAACCTGCTCCCGCCTCAGTACTCCTCTCACTGCAGACACCTCCCTCCTTGTTATCCCTCTCATCCTCGCCTATCCCTTTCTCATCCCTTACCCCTCTCAACTCGCAAGCCTCCTTCCTCCTCAACCCTCCCACCTCGTGTCCCACCCCTCCCCTCTCAATCAGCCCCTCTCATCTCTTTTAAACCTTTATTTTTTTAATTAACACTCATTTGTTTTTTTTTTCACCAATTTTTTTTATTAGCCAATTTTTTTGCTGAAACCCAACAAATACCTCACCTTTTTTTTATTTTATTAAAACCAATTTATTTCCTTATTTTATTTTAAAACCAATTATTATTTTTAATACCAATTTTTGCCACAACCCAACCTATGATCAGAAGCACTTTTGTGGAGAATTACTTTTTCAAGACTCGATTTATTGTCTTCAAGAAAGATATTGTTATTGGATATTTACTCATGCTTCGATCGCCACATTAGATTATTTCTTGCTAATTATATTGGAATAATTTTATTATTATTATCATGAGGATTGCTCCTTAATCAAGGTTCGTTGACCAACAGTCCTTGGATTACTGTCTTTGGACCGGTTATCCTCCATACCATAGTCGGACATCATATTTTTCTTCGCGATGATTGCACTGCAGTTGTGCCTGATAAACAAAATTGTTTCGCAACATTCGCTATACGGGATTTTTATGACTTGTCGCTCTTGATCTTCGGTTGACGAACCATGTATCTTGAGCATGTTGAATTTATTTATTGAAGACCACTTTAGGTGTTCCGACAGCGCAGTTTGGATACATCAGTATTTTTTAGCAGAGAGGAGATTGTTCATGTAAAGTTCTTATTTTTGCTTTGGTATGTGTTCAGACAATTTTTAGCGACAGAATCAACCGGCTACTTATGACCGGAGAGTATTTATTTTACTCTCATTCTTCTATTTTATCGAGACCCTTCATACATCTGGGGAGGGCATGCGAAGCTCTTGGTATCCGACACTCTCCATCCTGATTGATTTATTTATTTTGATATCCGGTCATCGGTTATCAAAAATAGGAAGAGAATATTATGTTATCATCCAGATATGTTTTTATGATTGTTTGAGTTTGGATTTTCGAGACTTTTGATGAAACAACCCAAAAATACGACCCAAAAATTTCAATTTTTATCATAACAAAAACATGAAACCAAGTATCACATAACAAAATCATACGTTGCGTGTTTCAAAAACCATGATAAAATACTGAGAGAAAGAAAACTGTATCACAACTGTATCCAAACATATCAACTAACGGAATCGACTCCCGGGACAAAAACTGAAGCTGTGGTGTGTGCGATGCCATCATCCCGAGCTCTTCCCTTTGCTTGCGGAAGTACCTGAAACCAAAACTGAAACTGTAAGCACGAAGCTTAGTGAGCTCCCCCAAACTACCACATACCATACAATACATATAAAGCACATACTGGGCCTTGCCCACTGCATCAGACCGAAGTCCGGAACTAGCTGCATCGGACCGAAGTCCGGAACTGACTGCATCGGATCGAAGTCTGGAACTGACTGCATCGGACCGAAGTCTGGAACTGACTGGGACCTTGTCCCCTGCAGGCAGACTCGCCGAGTCCCGAATATGGACTCGCCGAGTCGCCGACTAACACGTGCGCGAAAACTCGACCCTACTCGACGAGTCAGGCCATAGACTCGCCGAGTCCCTCAATAAAACTTCTAAATAAATGCCACGGGAACAACATACCAGAGATGGGGCGTTACAATTCTCCCCCACTTGTCTCAGACTTCGTCCTCGAAGTCTGCTACGGCTGAATCTACAAATAACTCCGGGTACTGCTCTCTCATTTCTTCCTCAGCCTCCCACGTCCACTCAGACCCCTTCCGATGCTGCCACTGCACCTTCACTAACTGAATTGCCTTGTTCCTCAAGGTCTTTGTCTTTCGGTCCAGAATCGCGACCGGCCTCTCAATATAATTCAGGCTGCTATCAACCTGAATATCCTTTAGGGGAACAACTGCTGACTCATCCACCAAACACTTCCTCAACTGAGACACATGGAAAGTGTTATGGATCTGGCTAAGCTCTGCAGGAAGATCCAACCGATAAGCAACCCGACCCACTCGGGCCAAAACCCTGAAAGGACCAATGAACCTGGGGCCCAGCTTGCCCCTCTTCCGAAACCTGATGACACCCTTCCAGGGTGAGACCTTCAGAAGGACCATATCGCCCACCCGTAACTCCAAGTCTGAACGCCTCCTGTTGGCGTAGCTCTTCTGCCGACTCTGCGCAGTTTGCAGTCTACTATGGACCTGCTGAATCAACTCGGTCGTCTTGAGCACCACCTCTGTGCTCCCAACGACTCGCTGACCAACCTCGCCCCAACAAATCGGGGTTCTACACTTCCTCCCATAAAGCATCTCAAAGGGAGGTCGATCAATGCTCGCATGATAACTGTTGTTATACGAAAATTCCGCTAACGGAAGATACGTATCCCAACTGCCACCGAAGTCTATAACACATGCCCTGAGCATGTCCTCGAGAGTCTGAATCGTCCTCTCGCTCTGCCGTTCCGTCTGAGGGTGGAAAGCGGTGCTGAAATGAAGACGAGTACCCATCTCGTCGTGAAACTGCTTCCAAAATCTGGATGTAAAACGGACATCTCGGTCTGACACCACCGATACCGGCACTCCATGACGTGCCACGATCTCACTCACATAGATATCGGCTAACTTTTCTGCCGATATACTCTCCTGGATCGGGATAAAATGAGCACTCTTCGTCAACCGATCCACTACTACCCATATCGAATCTACTCCTCGTGCGGTCCTGGGAAGCTTGGTGACAAAATCCATGGTGATGTCCTCCCATTTCCACACGGGAATGTCTAACGGCTGCATCTTGTCGTGAGGCCTCTGGTGCTCCGCCTTGACCTTCTTGCAGGTCAGGCATCTCTCAACATACCAAGTGACATCCCGCTTCATGCAGGGCCACCAATAATCGGGTCGAAGATCTCTATACATCTTCGTCGCCCCTGGGTGGATAGAAAATCGAGACTTATCAGCCTCGTCCATCAACACCTGCCGTACTCCACCCCAGTATGGTACCCACACTCTCCCATGAAGCGTCAGCAATCCCTGACTGTCATAATCAAACGAAGTTACTCGGCCCACTATCCTTTCACACTTTTGCCTCTCCTCCTTGAGGCCCTCAACCTGAGCCTCCCTGATCTGTTCCAACAACGGAGTAATCACTGTCATCCTCAAACACAAATCTCTGATAGGGGCTACCGACACTTTGCGGCTTAGGGCGTCGGCCACCACGTTGGCCTTCCCTGGATGGTAAAGGATCTCACAATCATAATCCTTCAGCACATCCAACCACCTCCTCTGCCTCATGTTCAGACTCGGTTGATCCATAAGGTACCTCAAACTCTTGTGATCCGTGTAGATAGTACAACGGACCCCATAAAGATAATGCCTCCAAATCTTGAGGGCAAACACAACCGCCCCCAGCTCTAAATCATGGGTAGGATAGTTAGCCTCGTGAGGCTTCAACTGCCTCGAGGCGTAAGCTATCACATGGCCTCGCTGCATCAACACTGCTCCCATACCTGTGATTGAGGCATCACAGTAGACTACGGAGTCCTCTACTCCCTCTGGCAAGGTAAGGATCGGAGCTTCGCACAATCTTTGTGTGAGGGTCTCGAACGCTGCCTGCTGCTCAGGCCCCCAACGAAATACCACCGACTTCTTGGTCAGTCGGGTGAGCGGCACTGCTATCTTGGAGAAATCCTGAATAAACCTCCGGTAATACCCTGCCAACCCTAGGTAGCTCCGAATCTCAGATGGAGACTTCGGGACCTCCCACTGCATCACGACCTCTATCTTGGCCGAATCCACCAAAATACCCTTCTGGTTGACGAGGTACCAAGGAACTGCACCTCGCGCAACCAGAACTCACACTTGGAGAACTTTGCGAAAAGTCTCTCCCTCCTCAAAACTTCCAGCACCTCCCTCAGGTGCTCCTCGTGCTGCTCCTGCGTCTTGGAATACACCAAGATATCATCTATGAATACTATCACTGACCGATCCAACATTGGCCTGCACACGCGATTCATGAGATCCATGAACGCGGCTGGAGCATTGGTGAGCCCAAATGGCATCACCACAAACTCATAATGACCATACCTGGTCCTGAAAGCAGTCTTCTGCACATCCTCATCCCTAACCCGCATCTGATGATACCCGGAGCGTAGATCGATCTTGGAGAACCAAGACGCTCCCTGAAGCTGATCAAACAAATCATCTATCCTCGGAAGTGGGTAACGGTTCTTCACCGTCACCTTATTCAACTCCCGGTAATCTATACACATACGATGCGACCCATCCTTCTTCCTCACAAATAGGATCGGCGCTCCCCAAGGCGAACTGCTCGGCCGAATGAAACCCTTGTCTAGCAGCTCCTGCAGCTGCGTAGACAACTCCTGCATCTCAGGGGGAGCTAGGCGATACGGTGCCTTGGCTATTGGAGCCGCACCAGGAATCAGGTCGATCCTAAACTCAACCTGTCTCTCAGGAGGTATTCCTGGTAAATCCTCGGGAAATACATCCGGGAAGTCTCGCACTATCGGAACATCATCAACTGTTGCCTTGCCCTTCTCCCGGGCATCCAAGACATAAGCTACATAACCAGCGCTACCCTGCTGAAAATAGCGCCTTGCCCTTGCGGCGGAACAAAAGGTTGGTCCGCGCTGTGGCCTCTTGCCCTGAATCACTAACTCTCCCCCACTGGGAGTGCGAACCCTCACTAGCTGAAGCTCACAATCAATCACCGCCCCATTGGGGCTTAGCCAATCCATGCCTACTATAACCTTATTCCCTCGCAGGGGAATAGGAACCAGGTCCACCGAAAACTGCTCGTCAAACAACTGAAAAGAACACCCTCTATGCACTCTGGCGACCCTCACGGTCCTGTCATCTGCTATCTCAACCTCTAGTGGACAATCCAGCTCCCCTGGAGCTCTGCTAAATCTCTTGCTAAGCGCAAGCGATACAAATGATCGGGTAGCCCCCGAATCGAATAATACCATAGCAGAAATGCCGTTCACAGAGAACGACCCTATATAAAACATACAATCATAAGCAATAATCAATCAATAATAATATAGAGATGAAGGGAAGATACATACCCGTCACCACATCAGGAGTCGCTCGCGCCTCCTCTGCTATCATCTGAAACGCCCTACTCTTCGCCACTGGCGCCTCGGCTCGGCCCTGCCGGCCATCTGTAATCCTCAAAGTAGCAGGGGCAGGTGCAGCCACCTTCCCTACTGCAGCTAAACTCGAACACTGGGACTTTTTATGTCCCCTCTGATTGCACTGAAAGCAAATCAGATCTGATGCTGCAACGGCAGTAGCAGGGGCCGTACAATCCCTGCTCAAATGCCTAGTCCGACCGCACTTATAGCAATCGGAACTCCCTGCCTTGCACACCCCATCGTGCAATCTCCCACACTTGCCACATCGACCGTGGCTCTGCTGACTCCTGGATCTGGAATCAGAAACCTTGGGCTTTTTTCCCGAACTGCCTGTACCCGAAACCGCCTCCGGTTTCCTCTTCTTCTCCATCTCGAGATCAATCTCCCTCTCCCGAGCCCTAGCAATCATGTCATCCAGCGTTTTACAGCTGGACCGGCTCACAAACTGACGGATATCGCTCCGCAACATCTCATGATAACAGGCCTTCTTCATCTCCTCATTGGCCGCATACTGAGGAACAAGAAGAGCCCTCTCCCTGAACTTGGCGGTGATCTCCGCCATGGTCTCTGTAGTCTGGGTGAGGTCCTGAAACTCTCTGGCTTACTGCTGCACCTTAATAACTGGTGGAAACTCCGCCCTGAACCTGGTAGATAAATCAGCCCAGGTCATGGCATCCAATGCTGCATCATCTCCAATGGTATGTCCGACATCCTCCCACCAATCCCGTGCCCTGTCCTTCAGAAGACAGGACGCCAATCTAACCTTGTCCCCCTCGGGACACCTGCTCGTGCGGAACGCGTTGGCCACATCCGCCAACCATCAAGTACTCGCTATGGGGTCCCACGCCCCATGATAGTCTGGAGCTCCACATGCCCTGAACTCCCTGAACGTAAGTGTACGTGACCCCATCATGGCCGCCACCTCGGCACGGAAGGTGCCCAATCTCTCATCCATCAGCTCTAGGATACCCTCCTTGATCGAACCGAAGATCACAGGAGTCTGCTCTAAAATGATACGAGTAATCTCTGAAGAAAGAAACTCTTTGGTCTACTCATCCATACGCTCGATCCCCGAGCCTGATCCTGATCCCTCCCCGGCACCTCCACTGCCGACTGCTGGCCTCGAACGCAAGACCACCATTCTGAAACACATCATAGCAACACCAGAAAACTGAAATATCTCAAGGGATCATTGATACTACTACTAGCTTCCTGGTCTTGTCTCGGCCTTCCTTGATTTGAGTACGGATCCTCTGCTTTCAGTAGTACGGGCCCATACTACCTTCCACATCTATCCGTACTTTCCTCAAGAACTGCCTTGACTCCACCAAGTCACTTCTACTACTACTGATCTTTGCTACTCTCATCCTAGGCTTGCCCTAGGGAAATCTCTGACTCTACTCAAACCAGTCCTCAGCTGCTGAAGGCCTCCTTGTAAATGCTAATTAGCCACCACCTGAATACCATCACATACGATGAGGCTCGGATAATCCTTCGAGTAAAAGGCTTGTCCCTATAACGGTTAGACTCAAACAAGAGCTGCGCAATAGGGCCAAATCCAATACTCTGAGATTATTCAACCCTGATCACATGTGACGTGGCGTATTCATCTAACGGCTAACTCTCATCACCAAGAGTTCTACAAAGCACGAAGCAAGCAGCATTCGGACACCGGAAACTACTCAAGCAAATCTACTCTCATAACGAGAAACTATACTAGCATACAATGCTAAGCTCGCGCTACCAGGCATAACCTAAACAGGCTATCCTACTACTGTCTACTCAATACTAGCATGCAATTCTCATAAAGCTGTAACACATATAGCAGGCACATAAGGCATCCTCCTAGATCCTTAGTCATATACTAGCATGCTGTTCTACTGAAACTGGAACAATTAATCATAATAACAAAACTTGTATTGGTAATTTGGGAGTACTTACTTGAGCTCGGCTGATCGCATGCACCACACCCTTATCTTGTTAAAAAAATTCTTTTCTTTCTAAGTGCTTTTCAAAATTTCATTCGAAAACAATTTTCTTTTTGAAAATCTTTTTATCTTTCCCTTAGTTTGAGTTCAGATGCACCAGGAGGTGTATTCGAATCCCTCAAACCAAGGCTCTGATACCAACTTGAAACAACCCAAAAATACGACCCAAAAATTTCAATTTTTATCATAACAAATACATGAAACCAAGTATCACATAACAAAATCATACGTTGCGTGTTTCAAAAACCATGATAAAATACTGAGAGAAAGAAAATTGTATCATAACCGTATCCAAACATATCAACTAACGGAATCGACTCCCAGGACAAAAACTGAAGTTGTGGTGTGTGCGATGCCATCATCCCGAGCTCTTCCCTATGCTTGCGGAAGTACCTGAAACCAAAACTGAAACTGTAAGCACGAAGCTTAGTGAGCTCCCCCCAAACTACCATATACCATACAATACATATAAAGCACATACTGGGCCTTGCTCACTGCATCGGACCGAAGTCCGGAACTAGCTGCATCGGACCGAAGTCGGGAACTGACTGCATCGGACCGAAGTCCGGAACTGACTGCATCGGACCGAAGTCCAGAACTGACTGGGACCTTGTCCCCTGCATCGGACCGAAGTCCGGAACTGACTGATCATGGCACATATCAACTAATATAGACACATATATTGCATACTACATCGGACTGAAGTCCGGAACATATAACACACAAACACACTTGAATCACATAGACATCAAGCATACTGAACTACTGCTTCGGACTGAATTCCGGAACTACTACTAACTAAACGGGCCGGCATTGTGGCCGTAGACCCGTTCCTACTGGAAGGAAACTCACCTCGTGAACTGGCTGCTGTGTGAATGGCTCTGGAAGCTAACTGCTGCTGCTGCTCTGGTATCTCCCCGACTACAAATCCATAAACACACTCAATCAAATGCTAATCACTGCACTGGGGTAAAATGACTCTTTTACCCTTGGTCAAAGTCAACTCTCCCGGTCAAAGTCAACCTACAGTTGACCTGACTCGCCGAGTTGGGCCGCCAACTCGCCGAGTCTCTAGTCTCACTTCTCGACCCTACTCATGGCTACTCGTCGAGTATGGCACCTACTCGATGAGTACCCTCTCGATTCAAGAACTCAGACAACCTGCATCCGACTCGCCGAGTCATATGAACAACTCGGCGAGTTGTTCTTGAGCTAAAAAGATTGCCTTGGACTCGCCGAGTTGTATGAACAACTCGTCGAGTCCCTCCATTACTGAGTCTGCCCTCCAACTCACTGAGTCCACTCTACTACTCACAGGCTCCCACTCGACATCACTAAAAGGGGGAAAAAACGGGACTCGCGACTTGACTGGCTGATTCGTTCTTCCGACTCGCCGAGTCACATCCATGCAACTACTCAAAACTCGATTCTGCTTGAATCCAACGTCTAAAACTTATAGATCTGGGCTTCCTTAGTTCGATTAGCACGTAAAGATTCTATCTTTACGTGCCCATAAGCGACCAAGAAGATAATAAGGCTCAAAAAACATAATAAAGGCTAGATCTAGGGTTCTTATGCAAAGCATCTTAAAAAGGCAATAGATCCGGGCTCTACAACTCCTAAATGAACAGATCTAGGGATCTCCAGACCTATTAAGGCATCCATACAACTATAAGGTTTGGAAAATGCATCAAACTAGCCCTAGAAGTGTTCTAATGGAGGTCTAAAGCATAAAATAGAAGGAATCCGAGAAATACCTCAATGAACTCTGATTTTGCCCTTGGATCTCTGCTCTACACCTCTTCTCTTTGCTCCTTTCTTCTTCTTTTTCTTCAAGCCTTCAAAATCCACACAAAAACACTTAAAAAAAACAAGGGATGGATTAGGGTTTCTCACAGCTCTCTGAGGGTGAAGGAGGCGAGTTTGGGGCACATAACATTGCTTAAATAGTGAGCAACCCGGGGATTCAGGGTTTCTTCCTTGCAGGCAGACTCGCCGAGTCCCGAATATGGACTCGCCGAGTCGCCGACTAACACGTGCTCGAAAACTCGACCCTACTCGACGAGTCAGGCCATAGACTCGCCGAGTCCCTCAATAAAACTTCTAAATAAATGCCACGGGAACAACATACCAGAGATGGGGCGTTACATTTGAAGACGATGATTTATTTAGTAATGCGACGTGGCACTAATTTTGGTCATCTTTTGATCAAATTTTTGGCTTCACTAGATGTTTTTTGGATCCAGATTATTTATTATTCAGACTCTACCACATGATGTCTCATTTGTGTTTACATCCAGATCAAATCTTTTGATTTCTCTAGTTTGGATTTGAGATATTTTGAAAATGAAGATTATTTTGGCAATGTGATGTAGCACTTATTTTTTATCTTCCGATCAAATTTTTGGCATTGTTAGACTATGTCTTTGGACTCACATTATTTATTATTCGGACTTCACTTTTGGATGCTCAACATTTTAGCAGGTTATTATTTTGAAGAATTTGGGTGTATTATGATTCGAGAACTAGAGATGTTTCAGACTTCTTGAAGCCAAAGTGTTTTTCTAATTGGATCTTCTACTTGATCATTGTGCTTGTGATGAGTTTAAAGATTTGGGTCTTATGTTTCTGCCTTAAGAGTGATGACCTTGAAGCCAAAAACCTTTACTGATTAGAGACTCATGGACAACATCAGATATCACAGACACTTCAGAGTTTCAGAGACATTTCAGCATTTGGTTTTTTATTATGTTTCATTTGTATTACCGCGCTTGCTAGTTGGTCACTATGTATTTTAGCCTTTTATCACTGTATTTGTATCCCTCATCATTTGCGAGCATTTAGGGATAGATTGTTGGAGCATGGAAATGCTCTACAATTTATGAGTGATACTTAGGTTATTTTATTTCCCTTTATTGTGTGTAAGTTACCTCTCTCTATAAATAAAGAGGGGTGGTCATTTTATTTCTAAGAGTGCACCAAAAATGTAATCCTCTAGCTAGAGAGAGTATGGTGGGATTTCTCTCACCAAGTGTTCTGTATTGTCGTATTTTATTACTCTCTTTTATAGTAAAATTATTGGATTACTCATCTCATTGTGTTCTTCATATTTTTATTATCATTAAATCTCAATATGTTCTTATTCCACACAAGTCAATCGTTAAAATGGGCTCCAACAGTAGTAGTAGTAGTAGTAATAGTAGTATAAGTAGTAGTAGTGGTTGTACTAGTCGTAGTAGTGGTGGTGGTAGTAGTAGTTGTGGTAGTAATGGTAGACATAGTAGTAGTAGTGGTAGGGGAAGTGGTAGTGGTAGTAGTAGTAGTAGTAGTGGTGGTGGTGGTGGTGGTGGTAGTGGTAGTAGTAGTAATAGTGGTGGTGGTAGTGGTAGTGGTAATAGTAATAGTGGTAACGGTAGTAGTAGTAGTAATAGTAGGAGCATCATTTTTTATTGTTCGTGTGTTAAACGTAGTTTTTTTTATTTGTTTTTCGTTTCGTATTATTTTTATGTATTTGTAAGACAATAATGTATGAGTATCTATATGATAAATATGTAAAAAAACGACATGAAAAAACTATGTTTAGTACTCGAATAATAGAAAATGATAATTATAATAATATTGGTGGTGGTGATGGTGGTGGTAATGGTAGTAATGGTGGTAGTAGTGGTAATGATAGTGATAGTATTAGTAAAAATAGCATTATTTTTCATTGTACGAATGTTAGTTTTTTTATTTGTTTTCGTTTCGTGTTATATATATATATATATATATATATATATATATATATATATATATATATATATATATATAAATATAAAGACAATAATATATGTATATCTGTATGATAAATTATAAATATGTAAAATAAATGACATGAAAAAACAACATATAATACTCGAATAATGGAAAACGATGATAATAATAATAAAAATAATAATATTAATAATATAACATATGTTTTTTAATTCTTTGTATTTATTTTTTTTAAATGTTGAAATTTGATAAATAATAATAAGATAAAACAATAATAGTAATAATAACAATAGTAGTAGTAGTATTAATAATAATAATAATAATAATAATAATAATAATAATAATAATAATAATAATAATAATAATACAAGCAATAGCCATATTTTAACCGAAAAAAGCATTTGAACATACAAGGAACAAGCAAGACCCTACTAGTTTAGCCTACTATCATATCGGAGCGACTATGCCACAGGTAATACAGTGAGAAAACTCACCTGAATCAAAGAGCTAAGATATCTATAATAGAAGTCTCTTAGAACGAGCTACTTGCACCACCTAAACTAATCATATGCCAAACCTCAGTCTACAACTCAAAATACTTAGTTTAATTAAAAGGCAAACTAGTCAAAAAGTCAACGGTTAACGCTCCTTGTATCATGACCAGAACCTGGTCGTGCCGTTCCGACAAGGCGAAAAAATAGCCGGGAAAATACTCTGATGTCGCTCTGTGATCCCCAACTTGTCGAATTGCGAAAACGAGTATAAAAACCTTCCTCATTAAGGACTTAAGCCTTTAAGTCCATAAACACAAATATCATATTTAAACCATACAATGGTCTTAATGGATAAAGTTTCAAACTTTATCCATTCCAATGACTTAATCAAGCTAGATCTTACACCCTAAGTCCAAATGCCCACCAAAAGTGTCAAAACCAAGTGAATGGCTTAAAGAAAGCACATGCATGGTCTTTTTATCCATCAACAAGTCCAAAATCACAAAATATTTACCAACAAGTTATGAAGTTCGTTAAACTTCAATAACATCAAGATCTAGGGAAGAAAAGCTCTCAAAACAACCCAAAACCTAGATCTAGAATGATATAAGTATAAAGGTGGAAGCTTTACATCATACCAAGGTCCAGAAGTGGTTGGATGAAGATGAAGTCCAAGAAAAACAACTCTCTAACATAAAGTGATCCTTTTTCTTATTCAATCTTTAAAAGGAAGCACAACCTCATAAAAACTTGCAAGCAAATTGAGGATGAACAAATAGAGGGTAGGGTTTACTGTAAGAGGCTCTTTGATGTGACATGGGATGCAACTAACCAAAAACATGAAGATATTCTCTTGATCAAAATAAATGTCCGTTATTCTGAAATAAGAAACATTTTAAAACTGGATGTTACAATCCCCCCCCCCCCTCTCCACTTAAATTAGAACTCGTCCTTGGTTAAATCGATGCATCCACAAAAGGGTTCACGAGACTGTCACACCCCAAAACCTGAACGGCGGAAACATTCTGGGGCGGAGGACATCATGTACAGTATCACAACAATACGTAATACTAAACAAGCAACACCATCATCCATTTCATTAATAGTATAATTTAATACAAGTGTGTTCTGTGTAAAGTTTATAAGACACCAAAAATGAATAGTCTAAATAAAGACGAGTCTTAAAAGCTACGTCTTCTCAAAACCTGGTCATCGGTACCTGTCTACTGGTGACCTGAGAATACAAGTTATTTTGAAAGAGTATATCAGCATTAAAGCTGGTGAGTTCATAAGTATTTTAGTTTCATTGTTTGTATGAAAGTGTTTAAAATGTTTGATGTAAATGTTTGTAAGTGTTTGATTTAAATGTACGTAAACTTCCTAGAAAATCCTATACTTTCTACTAAAGTTGTCTTCTACCAAGACCCAACCGTTCTTTATGTTTGTTCTTTTGGAAAAATGGGTGTTTTCCCAAAGATTGACTATCATTACCAAAATATAGTTTTCATTACTGATTATGTGAGAAGATCACAATGTGAATGAAGTGGGAAAAATAAGGATGTATTGTAGTTTTATCTGTGTAACTACCAATGTACTAACTACCTTAAACTGGTTTGTTTAATTAACGTAAAATGTGATAAGATTGTAACCATACTTGGTCGACTAGTATAACACGACGTTCAAGACGTCAAAATGATATGACATTCGTCACCGTAGACCTGTAGGTCCCACTGTAGCTAGCAGCAAGGTGTAGGATGGTCAGTCCTGTATAGATCTATACACAAATTCATGCTCTCCATCCAGGAGACTCTGGGTACAAAACGTAACGCATCGGTATTTTTCCGAGCCATGAATTAGTATCTCACATTAATGATATAGTATTCTTGTCTTTGTATTAGTATGTTCTCTCTGTCTAGTATATAATATTTTCTCTAGTGTATAATGTGTAGCATGTATTGTTTCTCGTTATAGTATGTACTATTTCTATTTATAGTACGTTTGAACTAACTCATGTATGAACTAACTCTTGTATGTTTAATTGTTCTAGCAATAGTATTAGAGACTTCCTAAACTATACCTATTATAGTTTACTAGAAATGTTGTGTGTATGAATGAACATGTTTGTACACCTTTACTACCCAAAGGTATTGAACTGAATGAAGAACTTTAATATCTATATACATACACATAATATATAACTAAGATTCAAACGACCTTCGGACAAACAACCGATACCCTAAGTCCACAACCAAACAAGGAACAGGAAATAATGCGAGTTCTCAATCCTAAGTCCTTTCAATCCTACTTATATAACTATATCTATGTAGACATGATTTTGACAAAATATGAGTTTGAAAGAGTTTAATAAGGAGTGTTGTATATAAAAGCGTTTGTAAAACTATTTGAAGCAATTTGTTTGGAAACACAGTTTGAAGTATAAGAAATATGTCTGTTTGATAGTTATTAATCACATGTGATTGATATAATAACTATAATGTTTCTAATTGTATCCCCCTATAAAAGCATTTAAAATCATTTAAAAGATAAGTTAAGGGGTATGAACTCACCTGTAGTGAGTGATACGAATGTAAGATCGGTGGTAGGATGCTAAGTGTCAAGTGAAACCTCGAGCACAAATGGATCCTAATAAGCATATAATGATACATATGGATACAATTAGTGTTTATACAACTAATCATGAAAGGAAGACACACTAGGACTTAGGAAACACTTACATTGAAGTGTTAGAAGTGCCAAGGGTTGCATATAATGGGTGTACGACCACACAAGTGTGTGTACGACCACCAGGTGTACGGCCACTTGGGTGTACGGCCTGGTGTGTATGGCCATGGAGTCTATGGTCGTACACTCCTTGAAGAAATGGTCAAAAAGTGTGTTTCAAGGATATATCTTTCATCCTCTAAGTGTTCTTGATCATGTGCTAGCATAGCACATGAGTTTGAGGCCAATATGCACTAAACAAAGGGGTGTACGGCCACATGGGGTGTGTATGGCCGTACACTCCTTGATGATCATGGTTTGGACGATTTCTAAGGAGTATATCTAGTAAGTAGCAAGCATAGGAACTGTACTTACAATATAAAAGCCTTTTAGGGGTGTTTGAGGTCCAAGAACTTAGTAAGTGTTCTTGGTGAAACTGAAGAACACTTGAAGATCTACCAAAATGAAGTGATTTCATGGATGAAATAAATGATCCTTACAAGATAGTGAAAGGAATCGACAATTCAAGGGAATAAACACTTACAATCTTGAAGATCTAGATGAAAAATCGGATGGTAGTTGAGAGAGAAATGAGTTCTGGGTTTAGGAGTGTGAAAAGTGATTAAAAATGGCTAAGTCCCATATATATACATGAGAGTGTACGGTCAGAAGGGGGTGTACGGCCGCACACCCAAGTGTACGGACGTACACTCCTCATGTTGGAGTGTTTGGCAATTTTGGGAAGTGGTGAACTTGTGGAACCCAATTCTAAACCCTAACTTTGAATGTACTAGGCTTAGAACACTCTAATTCACTCTAATCAATGCTAGAAGATAGCAAAACGAGTCTGACCTTGATTGATTTGAATAACTGTACAAGATAGAAATTTCGGGTTGTCACAGAGACCTCCTAGAACCTAGACAGTGCTACCAAAAAAATCCAAATCACTTGAAATTTCTCAAATCGTGACAGCTACCTCTTTCACCACTGACGGTCCAATCAATCTTCTAATAAACCCATCCAAAATAGAAAATCTCACTACCGCAACCACAATCGGGCACAACCATGAACTTTACAAGAACATGAATTCATTTGTATGAAACACTAGGATCATATTCTAAGACTGATGATTACTTTATGGTATACACATCCCCCAGCTCCATCGATTGGGAATACTGACAACACACTACGAAGTGAAAAACTAGAACACTCTATCCACAACTACTTTTCTAATACTCGATCAGAAAAGTCATTCTCAAAAGGGCTTTAGTTGTACACTTGACTTCCTGAAAACTCATCACTAACCTACTGCTCATACGAGCATGCCAATGAACAAATCATACCCTCACGTCGAATCTAAATTCCTATTCTGGCTTAAACGTGTAACCATCTAAAAGGTGATGGGTTTTGGCCATAAGAACATCCTATGTGCTCATACAAACCCTAATGCTTGGATCTAGGTTTCTCTATTGTACATGCAATTTATCCAAGACTATAAACCCTAGATCTAGCATATGATAATCAATATAACATATAATTAGGGTTTAGATCATACCTTGATTGTTATGTAGCAATAACAATCTCAAATCCTTCTTGTAATGACTTTAGAAAGCTTAGAGTCACAAATGTCACTCCTCTAATGGTTCACAAACACCAAGAGCAAGAGGATGAAGAAGAGAAGAGAATGAGGCTGCCCAAAACGTGTGGAAACCCTAGAAGAAAGCTTGTCCACGTTTTTGGGGCATAAGGGCTCTTTAAATAGTGAGGCTATTAGGGTTATCTAACAAGGAAACCCTAATTTGGATGCTTAAGACCTAAGCAACCCATGGACTCCTTTCCTTAAAGGCCTTGGACGATTTCTAATGGGTTTCCCCATAGAATTCATCCAACCTTATAATATAAGTCAATCCATAGCCCAATTGCAATTATCTTATAATTACAATTCCAGTCCCTTAAATTTAATTAATTTCTTTTAGTCACAAAACTAATTACCAATTAATTCTTGACTAATATTAATTAAAGAATATGATTTCTCCTTTAATATATTATTCTCAGAATATATTAATAAATCATATTTAATCATTTCTCTCCATAGTTATGGACTTAGACACTAATCCAACAGTCTCCCACTTGGATAAGTCTAATAACTATTCTGCGTATGACTTCAGATCCTGATCTGCAATCGTAGCTTTCCATAGCCGCTATCAACTCTGATCCTATCAGATATGTGTGTCCTTTAGATAAGGGATCATATATTCCTCCATTCTAGATATCGTAAGACATGATTTCTAATCATTGTCTCTGTACTATTTCTCGACTTCCGATTTATGACGACTGACTAATTGAACAAATCAAATTAGCCCTAGCCCGGCCGAGCATTTACGTTTGTCATCACTAAATCATCGAGGGGCCCAAAGATATCGCTTTTATCCTACTTTGAATAAAAGGAACGGATAAACTTTGATTCAATGCTCACTTGCACTCACTCACCGAATCACACATAACAATATGTTTTATGACACCAAGTTACTGGTGCGTTTACATATTATCAATGTGCAACCGATTCGCAAGATACAAATCACACATCTCGGTTTCAAGAATATAAGATGTTATCGTCTCACCAATCACTCGTGATACAATTCATGGAGTGATCCAAGTGAGCGTGGGTTTAATCCAATGCTCAAATCATATTATAAGCACTCATGAACATTGCAACAAACATTTGCTTATGTCTAATACTCTTGAGACAATCCACACACCAATTCACGACAGTCTTTATTCATACCTACTTCCAACATATGAACGAATGTGGCCCGTTCGAATAATTTGACTGTTCTAAACCAATTAAATTATTCAGGAAGTCAAAACATGCAAAGTGAAACACAAGAATAATACTAATCCCATATAGCCTCAAACCTTTGAGCATAAGTAAAACACCTTTTATTTATCACCATATTGATTACTCATTATTTGTTGTTTCGGGTAATCAACTTCTTACTTGAATTATTACACTTGTCCCATGCTCTTATCATGCACACAATGTTTACCTATGGTTCTTACTTTGTGAAATATATGAAATGAACACATTTCCAATCATACTCATTTCACAACTCCAAATCCTTTTTCATAAGTGAAAGAATATCAAATTCTTGTCACTTATAGAATATGCTAGATTCTAACATTTTATGCAATGATCCTTTCGTAACGTCATAGCACAAAAGTCACAATGACTATTGCCAATGATATTACAAAGTCCTCTATCGGAGATTTTTACAAGACAATTCCTTAGATGTGATGTCTCTCACTCAAAGTACATTCCTTTTAACATCCTTTTGCATAAAAGTTTCTAATCTAGACATGGATTTTCAATATTCAATTCCCAATATGGACACGTTTCCATATTTTTTCATATGACAACTCATTCTTAATAGAATCTTTTCTATTCATAATAATGTCGATATGGTCCATCCAATACTATACTTCCAACTACTCACAAGCGACCAATCCTTGGCGAACTTTGGATTGTCCTTTGATAGTTGTTTAATTATCTTAGTCAAAACCGATTCTTGTCCTTTTCCCTCTAAATGCGCTAGACATTTGGAAAATTTTAGAATGGTCAAATATTATAGCATTTTCAATCGATCCTATACCCGAAGCGTATGGGACACGATGCATAATGTCTTACACAAAGATTTGATACTTTATCAATCTTCTGCCATAATATTTTATGTGCTATGTTCTCAAAAAATTCTAACTATGAAGAGGAGTGCCGTAATCATAATCAAAATTTGTGAACACACTATGTTTCCTTGACTAAATTATTAACATTCCACAACCTAAGCCTTTATATTTGAAATGAAGCATAATATTCTCTCCCTTAATTATAGCAAAACAACTTTTCAACTCTTGCAACTTTGCAAAGTATAACTATTGTTTTCTATAATTAATATTGCTAACTTGCAATACTTTCCATAATAATCATACAATCATAACATTTATGCTCCCACTTTCATGATGATTATTATAAACATAACACTTATGCTCTCACTAGCTTTGACATGTATTCAGAAACCAGATTAACTTCCAGAAAAAACAATACTTGTTGAATTCCTTAAGTTAATGTTTCTAATACCTAGTGCTTTGATAATCCTTTATCTAAGCTTATACACATTTCCTTTAGATAGCTCATATGTGTGTCTAAACAATTCAGACTAATTGCCAAATCTCATAATTCGAATCATGGAAAGGGATACCGTAACCATAATCGAATTCGAGAATTAAATTTCACAATCACTATCTTCCTAAAATCTTTCTTAGTGAAAGCATTTACTCACAGTCACTTTCATGAAGGAGGGAATCTTATGACACTTAGATTTTAATGGTGTATGTGTTCCTATCCATGTGAATTTGTCAAAACCAAAGTTTGCGACAAATTCAAACTCATATGGACCGAACTTTCTTAATCTTGATTTCTTGCCTTATGGTAGCACAGCTGCCCACCATGTCTTCCAAGTAGTTAAGCAGCTCACCTTTTCCTATCAATGTACTTTTCATTGATCAAGGTCCTTGCCTTTTATGCATTCAAATGAGGACTCATAGGGCTCTCATGCATAATTAACTCAACTGGAACGACACAGAAACAATATAGTGTCAACACGATAGGTTGTAAACCTCAACTCGTGTGGTAGTGATGATCGATAAGGTTTCTTTTGATTTGTTCTTGAAACCTTTCAAGACCATTAAGACTCCCACTGACTCCTTGACATATAAGATTCTCTTGCCAATAAACATTTCTTGACAAACAAATATTCAAGAGTTAGTGTAGTTTAAAACACTTCATAAATTTGGTCCTAGCTGGTCTTTGTCTTATCCAAGACATCACAACTTTCCACATTTGATGAATGCTATAAACCTTCTTAATACTTTTAACTCAATGTCACAATCTTAACTCTAAGACTTGTTTTGGAACGAAGTATGATTGACTTCTTGATTTAACCATTTCTTCAATTCTTGATTCCTCTTCTTAGACATACAATTGTACTAAGACTCACTTAGAGGATCAATTGATATATGGTTCTTAATCATTAAGACCTATCATAAAGCGTAAAAGGTACTCTCCCTTCTTCTTTGAATGGAGAAACTTTTATCTTTCTGCCTACTTGATTCTTCTTATTCATTCTGCTATTGATTTAAACTTTTTCAATCAATTCAGAATTACACTTAATCTTATAAGTATAATCATATTTACTAAACCTTTAGCAAATCATGACGAATATCTTTGTTACTCTTATGGTGGACTTGATCAACACGCAACTTTATGTGCTCGATCTCCTATTCCTTCACTTGACACTTTGTCAATGAATTAGTCTAATTTCCAAATATGAAATTTCTCATTCATCGTGCAACCAAGTTGCATGATTCCAAATTTCTGTCCAACTGAAATTTGGGCGATGAGAAACTCTCCCTATTTGGTAAATTCTCGACATTTCCACAAATAATTAAGATTCAAATCCATTATTTCTAATAACATAAACATTCAAACATCAATTTTTCATATACGCCATTACAAGGATAAATAAATAATATAAAATCAAAATTTATTTTATTGCGGAAAAAATTTGTCCTTACAATGCAATTCATTGAAAACTATGTTAATACATCTTTCTTAGCAATCTAATTCTAACTCTAAGTATTAGCTCAAGAATCTAATCTTCAAGTAATGCGATCGAAATCCATTTCTTCACAGTTAGATTCTGCTCACTTCTTCCCTTAAGCTTCCTCTCTTTTCTTCGATCCTACAAAACATCAATTGTAATCTTATCACATTATGTATTAAGAATCTAGAATAGGAGCTTAAAAGAGTTAGTCAATGGATTTTACCTAAAGCAGAGCCATACATTTTGTCTCTCCCATCTCTTAGATCTCTTAGGTAAATAGGGCAGCTTCGTCTCCAATGCCCCTTCTCTTGGCAATAAAAGCAAATTGACTCTTTTGGAACAGGACATGGAACTACTTCAGACATTGCCTTTCTCTTATGATCAAAATTTTCGATCATAGCATGTTTTTCGTTGCCATTGTCTATATCCATAGAGGTCTTGAAGGCAGATTCACCAATCAACTTTGCTTTTCTATTACGCCAAACCATTGTTGATTCAGCAGCAATAAGCATATAGGTGAGATCTATAAGGGTCACGTCGCAGTTCATCATATAGTACTCTCTTACGAACTCACTATACGAGTTAGGAAGTGACTGAAGAACCCAATCAACAACCATCTCCTCACAGACAACGGATCCCAACATTCTTAACCTATCAATGTGTGACTTCATCCCTAGGACGTGTGCACACACCGATTTTCCTTCTTTATGTTTACTTACCAAAAGGGATTGAATGAGCTTGAACTTTTCAAGCCTTCGAACTTGTGGGTTAGGGAGAATAATTGGAGTAGGAGGAGGAGGAAGTGAAACATGATTTCTTGTTCCTCGATTGAATCGTGGAATATCATCTTCATGTGGGAAACTTGTTCCATGGGATTTGGGAAGACCATAGTTGTCGTACTTTGACATCTACAAAACGGGAGAACACGAATTCAAGTTAGTTGATTGATTGAGTCCTTAGTAAATCACCCAAATGAGATACTAAAGCTAGGACCCAACACGATACGCTACAACCTAGAAAAGGTATGCCGTAATCTAGTTGCAGAATATTTGAAGGTAACTGAATGACGATTCACTAATTTCCACCATGAAAAACGAAAAAGAAATTTAAGTTTTAAATTTATGAAAACTCCTAGATCCTTTGAGATTCATTGAACATTTCAATGGCATGTTTAAATCTCGATATGCCCCTCTAGTTTGTGACTGGGATGCCGAGGATCACAAAACGGGTGTGAATAACCATGCAAACTTACATGGTGCCCTCACATGTTACAGTCACCTATTCGATGTGCCGGTATACCACACACGCTCCACCGAACTATGACAAACATTGAGTCACCATTTGCTACCTTTTCTTAGAACCATTTAGTGTGCCGGTAAACCACACACGCTCCACTAACGTCTTCGCAAGGGCACAAAGTGTAATTTCATGGAATTGCATCAATTCACTTTTGCCTAAGTAACTAAGATTGGGAATTTGTAAAACTTTTAGTTACTTTTTTATTTCATTATACTTATAATGGAACGTTTTGTCCTATCCTACCCGATCGGCTAACGACCCTCCACTAGTCAAGAGTGCGGTGGGTAAGAGTGGATACCCATTCAATCGCCATTTTATAGGCAATTTCCTTAAACACCCCTTATAGACCAGCTTTGTGAATGAGGCCTACTAACGGTAAGGCTGACTTTACTCATACATATATATAATGTTAGACTTTTAATGTTATATATAGTATAGGGTGTATTTTACACTTTTAAAATACTAGGAGGTCAAATTTAACAATTATACTTTTAATTCAATTAAATTGTAAACCTAAACTTCTATGGATTTATTAAATCTCTTTTAATTATACACCTTAATTAATTAATAAAACCATAAGGGTGTGATTTGAACTTTTCAAAACAATACTAGGGTTTTAGAATTTAACATTCCTAGATTAAACTTTTAATCAACTTTTAAATTCCAAAATTTGAGGGCAAGTTTTGAAACATTTCAAAACATTAAGGTTTAGAATTTAAATACACATCAAAATTAAACTTTTAATCAAAATTTAAATTCCAAAACTTGAGGGCAAGTTTTGAAACATTTCAAAACATAAGGGTTTCAACTATTTAAATTTCAAAAACTAAACTTTTGAGTTCAAATTCAAACTATAAAACCTAAAGGGGAAAATTGTAACTTTTCATAACACAAGGATCAAATAACAAATAATATAATTAAACAATTAATTTCATCATTATCTATATTTGACCTAATTTCAATTTCTTGCAAAATATGTTACCCAATTAATACAAATAATCCAATCTTTATCATATAAGGAAGTTATTATCTAATCAATTGGTAATTATCTTGTTTTTTGGCAAGGATATTCTTTAAGAAACAATAAAATTCGTATTTTATAGGTTTAAAACGAATATGGTAATTATCCTTAAGCAAAACAACAACAAAATCCGAAAATTCCTTTGTCTGACGCTCCGACTCGCCGAGTCACACTTTGGAACTCGCCGAGTAGGGCTGACTCGCCGAGTCCAGGTAGTGACTCGCCGAGTCAGGTCGAACAGTAAGCCATAATATGATTTTCAGCAACATAATGCATCAATACAATAGAAACCAATCAAGGCTCTGATACCACTGATGGGTTTTGGCCATAAGAACATCCTATGTGCTCATACAAACCCTAATGCTTGGATCTAGGTTTCTCTATTGTACATGCAATTTATCCAAGACTATAAACCCTAGATTTAGCATATGATAATCAATATAACATATAATTAGGGTTTAGATCATACCTTGATTGTTATGTAGCAATAACAATCTCAAATCCTTCTTGTAATGACTTTAGAAAGCTTAGAGTCACAAATGTCACTCCTCTAATGGTTCACAAACACCAAGAGCAAGAGGATGAAGAAGAGAAGAGAAGGAGGCTGCCCAAAACGTGTGGAAACCCTAGAAGAAAGCTTGTCCACGTTTTTGGGGCATAAGGGCTCTTTAAATAGTGAGGCTATTGGGGTTATCTAACAAGGAAACCCTAATTTGGATGCTTAAGACCTAAGCAACCCATGGACTCCTTTCCTTAAAGGCCTTGGACGATTTCTAATGGGTTTCCCCATAGAATTCATCCAACCTTATAATATAAGGCAATCCATAGCCCAATTGCAATTATCTTATAATTACAATTCTAGTCCCTTAAATTTAATTAACTTCTTTTAGTCACAAAACTAATTACCAATTAATTCTTGACTAATATTAATTAAAGAATATGATTTCTCCTTTAATATATTATTCTCATAATATATTAATAAATCATATTTAATCCTTTCTCTCCATAATTCATCCTATCAAGTTGCTTTGGTGAAGGCAACCCAAAAGGACCATGCACCATCGGGTTAAGTACATACCAAAATAGTTATGGACTTAGACACTGATCCAACAAAAGGGTCATCTAAGAGAACTACTATGAACTCCATCATTGGTAACCATCCTCATACGAAATAATTCTCATAAACAAGCATGGAACCATTACAGTAGAAACTCAACAAAGAACCATTGATGCATAATCATAACTTTCTAGCAAGTCCACATTCTATCACCACATGACCTAAAACTTGTCGGTCACTAGACCACCAATACCCTTTCCACAATGCTCCAAAAGACTATCGAACCAAACCTAAGAATCACTTCCATATAACAGTCAAGTTCCACATGCATAATCCATACACATTGGTTCATAATTGCCATGACACTATCTGACTATTAGAATGATAATCTGTCGGTAAAAGACCGCTCTTTCCATCATTCCTCCATGGGGTGAATAATCTCAATCAATAATCCTCACACATAATGTTGGTGAACTACCGAACCTGAAACTACACCACTACCTACCCTTACAACCACACCCAATGAGAAGACTATCCTCAAACACATATTTACTATCATGCTGATGATGATGCCTAATGGAACATGTTATGAAGAAAGTGCACATACCCATTACTAAAAATTTTGATCAACAATTGCTAGTCCTTAACAATAGATAATCGATCCTTGCTGCAAGCTAAACAAGTTCTCTAAATCCAATACATGTCCTGAGTGATCCATCTACTTTCTTCATGAATATACTAGAAAAGGGAACTACTGGATAGAGTGAGTCTCTTTCCTAATAGCTCCTATGCTGCAAGGACAACTTATGCATCCCTATAGACACAAGTAATTTGGCTAACAAAGTCATACCCATAATCTAACAAACTGTAGAATTCCTTTTGGCGCTTCATAGGAAATCTGATGAATCTATAAGAAATACATTACGAACACCTCATAATCATAAGCACTCCAATGATATATTGATTCTCGTCTTTTTTGCAAGACTAAGCCTAAACCCAAAACATCACATACTTGAACTGCGGAGTCATTGACCCACGATGTAGAAGCCAAAAGTCGAACAACCATTTGAACCCCTAATCTGAACACTTAGCTCTCCCCCACATAAGATTCGAACTCCATTCATTTGTCATCCTCAATATAGGGCCCTAAACACGCCAATCAAAACATACCACCCTTGATCTAAAATGATTATGATTAATAAGAAATCACACAATCCTTCAAATATTTGACTCCACCTTAAAACCCTATCAATCAATAACATGTATTGGAGGCAAGTCAAAATTCTAAGCCTATGCAATCCAATTCAGCATAGCCCCTTGACAACTGAAGAAAATTACTGATTTCTTTACTAGTATACTCATGCTCCCAAAGTAGCATTATTTCCCTTGCAATAAACAATTGGCCTGAACAAACAAATTGCTCCCTAGTCAACAGAAAATGACAGGATCAAGGCCGGTCAGATCATACCTCCAAAACCTAGGAAACAACATAATAAAAAACATACCAACATAATGTAGAAGAGTATGTAGGCCATCATGATGGGTGTTGGATCTCATACCATTCCTCCGGATATTTAAAGACAAACTTCCTTGCATACCTCCTGCAGATTACGAAGAAATATACACTCTTTTCTCCCTTAGATATAGTCTCGACTATAATTATCTTCTTAACCATATTAGAAACATCCTGATACATGATCATGAGAACGCTTCCATGCGTCTACCCATACATGCTACATTAACAACAATTTTCCTAAACTCATGATGATTATCAATGGACTTGGACCTCTTAGCTACCAGTGGTGCGTGATCATGTACCACCCTTTTTTCTACGGTTCGACCTCCAATCCGGACTTCAAAAACAAATACTCCAACTACATCGAAGACATCCACTATTTTCTAGATGGACCTCCACCTCGACCACCGACTCGACAGAACAGTTGAATCCCTATCATCCCTAAGTACAATATAAAAATGATACACATCAAACTGAGCCTTTCCTTCTTGGGATAGAAACTAGCACATGAAATCATCTTCCCTTTAAAACTAAGGTCGAGTGAGAGAACCATGTTCAAGGTCCTAACTAAGCCAACAGTTAGAAAAGAACATGACAGTGACCGAGTTCATGTTTCTAACCTAACTAGTATCTTAAAATTCTTTTCGACATATGTGTAAAAAAATCTCAGATCCATGAGTTTAGGATCACATGAGAGTTCATCCAAATCCCTCAAACAAGGGCTTTGATACCAACTTGTAACGTCCCAATTTTCTGAACAATTTTTTTTCATTTTTAAAATAAGATACACACCCATTTTCATAGAATTATAATCAAGGTAAAACCATTTGTTTATAAATCTCAATCCCAAATCAGAATACTAATGAAAATAATTGCGAAAACTCAAAACATAAAATTGTTGATGTGTGTATAGTCACCCCTTCGCCTTCCCACGAATCGATAAGTACCTGAAAACATTTAAATAACAACTATAAGCACAAAGCTTAGTGATTTCTCCAAAATATCATATATAGGATAGAACACCATACATAACAGTAACAATCTATTTCAGTCAACGACTAGGTTCAACCCACAATCTGTTTCAACTAAACGGGTATGTTTCAACCCATAAGGTTTATTTCAACCGAATGGGTCTATTCCATTCCAACATGTATGCTTCAATCAAATGAGTAGGCTTCAAACCAGCATGTATGTTTCAACCTAAGGAGTAGGTTTGAAACCAACATGTCTATTTCAACCACATAAAGCATGTAAGCATACAAGCAACAAGGAAGACCCAATAGGTCTAGTATATTATCATATCATACCGATTATGTCATAAGTAAAATAGTAAGAAAAATCACCAGAGTCAAAGAGCTAAGATATCAACACTAAAGTCTCACATAACCAACTACTCGCACCAACTAAACCAATTAGAGGTCAAACCTCATTCTACAACTCAAACCCATAGTTTGACCAAGAATAAAATTGGTTAAAAAGTCAACGGTTAACGTTCGTCACACCACAACTAGACCCTGGGTCACGCCGCAACCACAAGAGAGAAAATAGTTGGGAAAATACTATGATGTCGTGCGTAATCCCCAACTCATCACGTCGTGAAAACTAGCATAACAACCTCCTTTATTAAGGGCTTAATCCTTTATGTCTAGAACTCCGAATCTTAGATCTAAATCACACATTGGCCTTAATGGATAAATTTTCCAACTTTATCCATTCCAATGACCTAATCAAGCTAGATATTAAACCCTAAGTCCAAATGCCCACCAAAAGTGCCAAAACTAAGTGTTTTACCTAAAAAAAGCACGTGTATGGTCTTTTATCCATCAAGACAAGTCTAGAAGCAAAAAAAATGAACTAACATATTCTGAAGTTCCTTAAACTCCAAACATCAAGACCTAGGGTCCAGAAAGCTCTAAAAAAACCCAAAACCTAGATATAGCATGCAATGAGCATAAAGATGGAAGCTTTACATCATCCGAAGGTAAAAAAGTTGTTAGACGAAGATGAACTCCAAGAAAAATAACTCTCTAACACAATGTGATCCTTCTTCTTCTTCAATCTTCAAACTAAAGCACCAAAATCATCAAAATATTCAAGGAAATATAAGAGGAACAATTTGGAGGCTAGGGTTTACTCTAAATAGGCTCTCTAATGTGATGGGGGCTACAAAAGACCAAAACATAAAGATAGAACCTTTAAATACAGGATAAAACTTGGATTGCATGGGCATGGGTTGCACCAACCTTCGCGTCATGACGCCTCTCCCGTCGCATCACGAAGGGCCTTATCCTGTAAAGCTCAAATCTTAAGCCCAAACTACTCCCAACCTAAAGCTAACCCCTCAATTCCTAAGCCTTATACTCTTAGCCAAAAAACCTTATTCCTTTAAGGTCCAAACTACATCCCTTATAGCCAAAGACCTTCTTTTGATCAAAATAAAGTTTTTCATACTGAAATAAGAAACATCCTAAAACAAGATGTTACAATTTGAGGTTATTATTATCCGCACAATGACTTTTGACCTTTCACTGCCATTATGGAGGCCGAATCCACCTCCAACAACCTTTACACCACCGGAAATATGTATTTTACGAGATTTCTGTTATGATTAGTTTCAGTCGAGTTTAGGAAGCTCTAGACCTTATTAATCATTTATAAAGAAGTAAATTAGTCCCTTTAACATTTGCTATCAAGTTTGGACAACTAGAACCAAGTAAACCACCTCAAATGTCTTTAAAACTTCTCACTCATGTTACGGGATTTTTGTAATGGATTAATTGATTCTCTTTTCTAAGCTATGGATATGTTTTTGACCTTGGTAAAGGTGTTAGGACTAATACTTGATATCCTTAACTCAATTAGTATTATGTTGATTCCTAGAACCAAGAAGCAACATTTGTACTTGATTTTGTCCTAAAAACCCAAAAGTCGAAGACCTACACTTTTGAAACCTTTTGGTCCAAGAAATATGATTATGAACTAAGTTTTACAGTTAAAATGTAACCTAAATCATAACTTACAATATGGGTTAGTGTGAGTGTTTAAAGCAAGAAATAAACTATGGTTAAGGTTATATGTGTGATTGGTGTGTGTAAACCTAAAAATATGTTTGAATCATACATACCCTAATATATGTATAAAAATCTGAATAAAAGGTGTGTGTACAATGTGTTAGTACAAGAAGGTTTCTAAAAGTAAAAGTATAAATAAAGTGCATTATGCGTATTATCAGTTAATCATACGATCTAAGTAGAGTTATTGGTATGGGATATTGGTGTTCATAGAAAGAGAAGTTCATCTTTACCACTTTAGTGGTTTTATTATGTATTTGCTACTTCAAGTGAGTCTTCTCACTACACTATATTGGACAGTAGGTCTCATGATATGCTAGATTGTGTTTATGACTTTACATGAAAGACTATGATTGTATCATTACAGTTGTGTGAAATACTATGGTTAGATCATAACACTTGTATGAAAAACTATGGTTGGACCATAGCAGTTTCATGAAAGAATATGCTTGGATCATAGCAGGAAAGACTAGAGTTGCACCATAGAAATGAAAGTGTGTGTAAGACTGTGGTTGGATCATATCATTCACATGGGTATATGGTATTTTGGGTGACTCGCTAAGCTTTGTGCTTACTTTTTTAAGTTTAATATTTTTCAAGTTTTTCATGCAGAAAACGGAAGTGTGCGACTTATGTGACATCCTCATTTCCACGGCTAGAAAAGACCGATTTATTTATGCTTATTTAAAAATCAGAGTATCCTTTTTGAGGAACAACATTGTGGAATTTTTTCCAGCAAACATGATAATGATATTATCAAAGCAGTTCTGAAGAAATGTATATTATCTATATTAAAACATTAGGATGTCATCCTCAATACAGAAACATAAGCATAACGAAATATTTCAAGCCTTATAGTAATTAAACTATCGGCCTAATACTCGTTGAATCTCTCAGCATAATGTATCTTTAATATCACTACATGTTATACAATAAAATGAGTGGGTCAGGTTGGGTAACCTAGTGAGTACATAGGGTTTTCAACCCACAATAATATAATTAATATGTTTAATCATCAAACAATTAACCCAATTTCACATCCCAATTATCTCCTTTATTCTAAAGGATCTACCTTAAGGATCATCTATGTTGACAGTACGAGCTCAGGGATTCCTCCGTGATACTTGTCAGTAGGTATTCTTCAATATTTATTCCTAAGGATTTTTCCTAAGGAATAGGCATGAAGTCTATCGTTTCCATGGTTTATCTAATAGGCACTAAGTTCATAGCTTCCAGTGTTATCCATTAGGCACTAAGTCCATAGTTTCCAGTGTTTATCTAATAGGCACTAAGCCCATAGTTTCCAGCATTCATCTCCTTTATTTACAGTATCATTTTGTGGAGTCCACCCACATTACATGTCAATGGGTTTTTAGAGTACATCTAGTGAACACTTAGTTCAAAAACACCTACAGGTTGCGAACCTGCTAGCATTCTACTAAATTGTCTAGAATAGTTTGTGGTTGTCATCTATACTCTGCTAGATGACATCATCTTTAAGGTAATGGCCTTTAATCATATATTTCATCTTTCATCTCTCATCATCTATATCATCTTTCATCTATCCATCTTTACCTAAAATATTTATAGGTATAAAAATACATATATTGTGTAAATCATGTAAAACATGTATAAATCGTTCATCTATCATAGATAATAAGCACATACAACATGTATTAATATTAAATACTTCATATCTACATGTAAGATGAAAGTAACTATGCACTCACTTGTTAAAGTGACGACTCGAAATTCGGGCAATGCTTCGCTTCTAGCAACTGTCTTTTCCATTGACGTAACCTAGTGTCATTATCACAAAGTCCTAGTGTAATATTTATTGAGACTATTTATTAGTTTATATTCATCATTAATGCAATGTCTACTAATCTATAGCTGATAAGGGACAACCAGGTAGGATCATGTCAGAGGTAGGGTCTATTTGGTATACGAAGTATACTTTTCGGAAATCCCACTTTAAACACCTCACTAAATCCATCCTAGACATCATCCCCGTTAGTAGATCAATCAATACAACTTCTTGGAATCAGTGATAAATCTTGTTTATAGGTTCATAATAATGATCATGAACTTAAACATAAGTTATACTTAAAGATCTATTTCTCGGGGATTTCTGACACTCTGCAGCTTCGCTACTAACACCTACGAAGTGCTAGAGAAAGGCATTGAGGCATTGGGGGGGGGGGGGGAGTAGGATGGAATGGTGTGAATTTCGACTTCTCTTTATAGGCTGGAAGTGGTCCAGTACGCAAGGCATACTCAAATTACATACGGCATACTGGGGGGCACATGTCAGCATCATATCTCAAGCCTTAGGGAAGAAGGTGTGGTGCCAGATCGTGACACGTGTCGCCCTCTAGTTAATCCGAAAATTAATTATCTTGTAAAGTCCATAACTTTTGCATACGAGTTCCGTTTTTGACATTCTCTATATTCATGCGTAGCTATCGACGAGATCTACAACTTTCATTTAGAATTTGTCGGCTAATTTTGACTTCATTTTTAAAGTTATATTTTAACAGGCTTAGACAGTTAAATTCCGTTAAAAATTCATAACTTTGTCGTCCGACGTCCGTTTTCGACTATCTTCATATCATTGAGCTCCTATTAATGAGATCTTCAATTCTCATTTATATGTTGTCGGCTAATAATCGATCCTCTAAAATTCGATTTCCGAGTTGTATACTCCTACACTGAATCTTAGAAAGATCATAACTACTTCAAATGAAGTCATATTTGGACGTTCTTTATATGCACGCTCTCGATTTAACGTCTACTAAGACTTTCATTTAGATTGATAAGGCTAAAAAGTATTTTTTTTTTCAAAAATTTACTTTTTATGATACGTGGAGCCGTGCCGGTTTAATCACAAAACTTCGACGGGTCATAACTTCATTTTTATAAATCGGATTTCAGCGTTCTTTATATGTATGGAATCCTTATGACCTATACTATAACTTTGGTTAAGATTATTTATCCTAAATAATTTTATATCAAAAATTCATTTTTAACGTTTATTATCTCTAAATTGACTAGCCCGAATATGTGTGTGTTACAGCTTAATTACATCATCTCCAAGGTCATGTTTTGGAGACTTTCGCACTTATGATTTTCACTATATTATTATACTCTGATTTTGTTGATGGTTTGTGAAACTTTAACAAATGGTTACTTATTTATCTTATAGGAATGAAATGAGTATGGTTGTCTTTATTAAAAAAATTGGTTTGAAATTTGGGACATTATATATATATATATATATATATATATATATATATATATATATATATATATATATATATGTTTACTAGACGAATTTGCGACAACCAAAAAAAAAAGAAATAATAATTTATGAATGACTAGTTGTCGGTATTCCATCGGTAATCACCTATGGATTGCCAACATCAATTGTATATGTTCCCAGTCCGTCATGAAATCATCACTAAATTAGGACATTATAACACCTTGTTTTGATTCCTTTCTTAATTCGGGGAAATGACCATATAACATACTAGTTTCTGACATTTCTTATTTCAGGGTTGTAGGCCAGAAGTCAATTGTATAAAGGCTTTGAGCCTTAAGGAGGTAATGTTTAGACCTTTTGGAAGGAGGCAATGATGGTTGCGAGATCTTAAACTTTGAATTGTGTTTTGGGCCGAAGGGTAGAAAAAGGACAGTCATAGGTCGGGGTCTTGCATGAAATATGGATTTTTGTTAGAGAAGTTTTTAGTCCAAGATATCTAAATAATATTGTGGGGCTCTTCAATACCTTTTTGTGGATATAAAGATCGTCAAAAATGGAGTTGGACCGAAGAAGTTATGATTGTTAGAAGTTAGGAGGGTTTGGGGTTTAGCCTAATACGTTGGGCATACTAGGAAAGGATGATCGCGAAGATTTAGTCTGATACGCTGGATGTACTCGATCAGAACCCAAACCCTAATATTGGGGTTTAGAACCCTATATAAGCTGCTTAGATTCCTTAAACCCTTTCCATTCTCAACCTCCACCTCTCCAACGTACTCTCTTGAAACCCTAACTCTAGTTTGAGCCTTTTGAGAAAAATAAGGTGTTTTTAAGTGCTTTGGAGTGTTCTTGGTGCATCTTGGAGAAGAAGGAGCTCATTAGATAAGTTTGTGTTGCATTGGAGCTTGCAGATCCATACCTTGTTCACCTTGATCTTTCTTCTGGAGGTATAAAGCTTGAATCTTGATGATGTATGTGTTAGATTTAACTAGTTTTAGGTGTTATGAGCTTTTGGTCACTTTAGTGCATAAAGTTTAGACCTTGAAAGTTTGTAACCTTGTTATGGAAAAAGTTGGAAACTTTTTCCATCTAAACATCATACTGATTTAGATCTAAAGGATGGAGACTTGGACTTAATGGATTAAGTCAGAGATGAAATTTTGGTCCCTTTGAGACATAAATATTGGATCTTGGTTATTTGGACCATCGTAATGGATAAATTTGGAAACTTTATCCATTATGGATCTATTAGGAACCATAAAAATTTGATCTTGGTCCTTCTATCCCTTCCATGCAAGAGTTATTATGTCTTTATGGATTAATAAGTTAGGATTTTAGCTTTTGGACATTTTCTAGCCATGGAAAGTCATAAAGGCGGAAAATTTATGTCTTAAGTCGATGTTCTAAGTTTAAGTCTAAGCTCTAGAGAAAAGGCCTTAATGGATAAAGTGCTTAATGGAGGAGTGAGGACAGGCCGCATATGTTGGGCGTAATCAACAACCTTGGACTTTGACTTTTGTTGACTTCCGTTGACCGTTGACTTTTTACCAGGTTTGACTTTGGGTCAAACTTGAGGGTTTTGGACTGTTGATTAGGATTTCACCTGGTTGTTATGATTAGCGGATTCGCTAGAGCAACAGTTCAAAAAGGGATTGTGTCGTCGTGTTTAAGAGTTCTTCTATTCAAGTGAGTTTTCCTCACTGTACCTGTGGGTGAAAAGCACCAATGGCGACCCACTAGGATATGTTATGTGGGATGCTAGTTGTCTTTGTTACTCTTGTATTTTTATGTTGGGATAGGCCTGTGGTATGTCGGGCTAGGCCCATTGTATATTGGTCTAGGCCTATTATATGTTGGGATATGCCCATGGTATGACGAGCTAGGCCCATTTGTATGTTGGGCTAGGCCTATTGATTAGGAAGGGCCAAGCCCTTTATTACGGGTTGGGCCCAACATGAGGTTTAGGACCAATGATATGTATGGTATGTGGTATTTTGGGGAACTCACTAAGCTTTGTACTTATGGTTTATGTTTATGGTTTCAGGTACTTCCGGTTTGAAAGGGAAGGGCCCGGCGTGACTGCACCACATCCCCCAAAGATTTCTGCATTGGCTATTTTTGGTTTTTACTCTGATTTTAAAACAATATGATCACTTTGTTTGGTTTGGAACAACTTGTTTTATGGTTTTAAGTGTTATTAAAATGAAACTTTTACCTTGGATTTTCGGGACGTTACAAGTTGGTATCTCAGCCTTGGTTTGAGGGATTCAGACACACTCTCGGGTGTGTATGAACTCAAACTGAGGAAATGTTAATCTTTTTGAAAAAAAATAAGTTTTCTAAAAAGATTTTTATAAATAAAAAGGGGATGTGATGCGTGCAATTAGCCGAGCTCATGTAAGTGATTCCCAAAATACCCTTACATAATTCTATGATATGTAATGTTTGCATGCTAGGATAAGGCTTAGGATACTTTTAGGAATTGCATGATAGATTTGCATGATATTTGATGCCCCATAGCCTAGGAAGAATTGGATGCTACGTTAGATTTAGAAATTGTATTTGTAGAGGTAATTTTTAAGTGTATGCTTTAAAAATTGTATACGATTAGGATCATATAGCCCTAAAATGACTAATTTATCCTAATTTCCTACTCTTCGTTTGGTTGTGGTCACAAGGTAAAATCTTTTATTCGACAGTCTATTTGATCTCGTATTGTGTATAATTTGCATGCATAAGGCAACCTACAGTGTTAGTAGAAGTTCCTAGCGTGGTAATAGTGAGTGAGCTGAGATGTCCTTTGATTGGTTATTGCATGGAGTGTTACTGCATGAATGTCACTTGCTTTGTGCTTTGTGGGACCCTTATTGATGTGAGTTAACTATTAAGTGAATACGTTAAGTCACATGTTTTAAGGGTTAAATAATGTCATAGTGATTGATTTGGCCATATTGTGCAGTTTTCTACTCGAAGGATTATCTAAACGTTGATGCTTGTATTTTATTCATGAAGTAGTTAGCTGACATTAGTGGGAGTTCTTCAGGAGCTGATGGCAGGGTGAGGTTGGGATCCTAGGAGAGCCTAGGAAGTATTTTAGTGGGTCTGGGTGTGCTGTTTAGCGAGTACTTGGAGAACCAATTTGAGAAGGTAACTTAGAGGATTTGGGATAGTTCTTAAGGAAAGTATAGATAGGTGTGGAAGGTAGTATTGGGCCCATACTACTAAAAGCACATGATCCATACTCTAATCAAGGAAGGTCACAAAGATCCTAGGAAGCCTGTAGGATGAGGAATTTTATGGGTATAATTTGATTATCATATGGTTGCTTTTCAGAATGGTGATGAGCATGCATTGGGGAGGTTCAATTTCCGTTTCAGGCTCAGGTGGTGGCACTGAGCCGGCCGATGAACAAATGTGGGAGTTCATTTTGTCAGATATCACTCGTTGTATTTTGGAGCAGACTCGTATGATTTTTGGTTCAATGATGGAGGAGATCGTGGAGATTATGGAGGAGTGTTCGAAAGTGTACCACTCTGGGATTATGTAGCTTCTAGATGAGCGACTCGAGGCCTTTCGGGATGAGGTCACGGCAGGACAGTTCGGACCGTGAACTCCCACTTTTTGGGAGTTCAAGGCGTGTGGATCTTCGAAGTTCTTTAGTGCTAAGGACCCCATTGCTAGCCGCTGATGGATCAGTGACATGGAGAATTCTCAACGAATGAGTTTATGTCGTGAAGGGGCGAAGGTTGGGTTTGCATCTTGTCTTTTGAGGGACCGAGCCCATGATTAGTTGCATGAGGTTGGTAGTGCATTAGGATCTACAATTGTGGTGTCCATTTCTTGGGAAGAGTATCTCACACGATTCCAGGAGGAGTTTGCACCAACGATTGAGGTGCAAAAAATGGCGAGGGAGTTTCAGGAGCTTCGTCAGACTACTGAGACTGTGGCAGAGATCACTTCCATGTTTCAGGAGAGGGGTTTGTTGGTTCCACAGTATGCAGCGGATGAGGAGATGAAGAAGGCGAGGTATCATGATATGTTGAGGGATGACATCAAGGAGTTTGTGAGCTTATCAGGGTGCAAGACCCTGAATGATATGATTGCTAGAGCCCGAGAAGGGATGATTGATTTGGAGCACCTCAGAAAGAGGAAGTCAGAGATTCAGATCGTAGTGGGATAGACGAAGAGGGGCAAGACTCAGGATTTGCGTCTGGGAGGCCATCAGGGTCGCGGTTGTTATGCCAAGTGTGGGAGGAATCATGAGGGAGGTTGTCGGGAGACAGGAAGCAAATGTTTCAGTTGTGGTCAAATGGATCATTTCAGTAGGGATTGCCCTCGAGGATCGGTTCCGATGTGTTTTCACTCCAATCAGGTGGGCCACAAGAAGGCCGACTGTCTGAGGCTAATTATTGGAGTAGTGAGGGAACCTGCTCTAGCTACATTGAGGATTACTGATGGCCGATAGGGCCAACCGGAGGCTCCAGCAGTGAGGATCTGAGCTTTACAGTTGCAAACAGGGAAGACCAGAGTTTCATCAGATGCTATTGCGGCTACGTTGTCTTTTGTTTTCCTCTTGTTTTTATTATTTGAATATATGTTCCTTTGAATAATGTGTTTGTATGTGTAAGACGTTATCTTCAGTTTAGTTTCCCTGTAATTACCGGGTTGGTAGTATCAAGGGTTGTTATATTCGATTTTGCATTCCGAGAGTCATGAGTGGAGCATATCTTATTGAGTTGGATTTAGATTGTCGGGCATTTTCATGTGGACCCTTGGTGGAAGTGAATTAGGGGTATCACTCGGATGATCAGTAGTCAGATCAGTGTGTTAGTTTAGCAATGGGGCAGAGGAAGTCACGGTGTAAGTTCGTTTTCCTATTGGAATTCAAGATAGTTGTGGGGTGTAAGGGATCGATCTGGGTTCGAGTGTAAGAGTGTTGTCATCAGGTTAATGTTATCAGACTGTGAAGGTAGTCCTTGCATCAGAACCTTCAAGGAAAAGATTACATGGAAGTTGGTTGTTTCCTCTAGGACAACAAAGTTAGAGCTCAAGTTGCATGTGCCATTCCATATGGATGTTAGTCGATTGTCGATAGGCTCTTTGATCAGATCGCTACTGCGAATCGGTAAGATTGGTAGTGAGTGAGTGATGATTTTGGTCACATGGATTTGTTCAGATGCTAGGATTATCAAAGGAATTCAAATGGTATCTGTTGAAGATGTTCTAAGTGTGTCAATCTTTCAGCAAAAGGATTGTGAGTTGGTGGTCTGTCTATTATGGAAAACGGGTTATCATTTGTTATCTTTAGCAAGGTTGGCAGGGTGTAGTAAAATCCAAGTAGGGGAAAACCGTTTGGACTTTCGGAAAGCCATTCCATGTGGTAGTCTGGATAGATAGTACTCAAGGTTGGGGATTCAGAGACTTGTATCGATAGGGTGACATGTTCATAGTGATGCATGGCAGATATTTGTTTGGATCCAGGTTGAGGGTTGTGTTAGAGCCTCTCTGCCTGTTCTTGTCAGATGAATGCTTAGGGGTTCGAAGCATGACCCAAACACTTGGTTGGGATGAAGTCGATATGGTTTGGACCCGTGTTGGATTGTGGGTTGGTATGGTAGAAGGAGAGAAAGACCATGAGTTGGGATCATGGTTAATATGGGAGTGTTGTAAGACTACGGGTTAGCTGTAGCATACAAAAGGATAATACGCTATCAGGGAAGTGTTGTAAGTTTGTGATGTAGTTGTAACATTCACTAGGATAAGGTAAGCCAATATAGGAGTGGTTGTTAAGCTGAAGGAGGATCAACGCATGCCTGGGTCGAGGCGGACACTATTCTCGATGGACCACTCCTTGATGAGAATGAGGATCGTTGGATATGAGGCAATGTTGAGCATGTATAGCACCCGAGTCGGTGAGATCCAAGGGTGAGGCCCATTCAATTATGCAGATTGGGTGAGACACGTGGGTGAGGCCCGTTTGGTGATGATAGTATGAGTGAGATCCAATAGAAAGTGGCTTGATTAAGGTGTTGGATCACGTTCAGAATAGGATGACTTTGTGATCAATGGAGGGAATCCATGTGATAGTTAGGCTACGGTAATATTTACCAGTTTAACTCTTGGGCGAAATCACGTGGTATGACCAGACGTGAGGTTGTCAGTCTCAATGGACATTGGGGATTTTATATCTCAGCTTAGTATGAGGTCACCATGGAATTAGAAGGTCTCGGATAGATTGAATATGTGAATCTTTGGATATTGGGATGATACTCGCTATAGTAGTCACCTTTGTTTTCTGCGAAAGATCTTTTCAACAACAATAATTTCTTAGGGATTTTATTTTCTAGTGGTATCAGCAAGATAGTTCAAGGTTGAAAGGACTTCGTGTATGAAATACTATGGTTAGATCATTTCAGTTGTATGAAATACTATGGTATTTCCGTCATGTACGCCCGCGAGGGCCCCGGTATATATATATATATATATATATATATATATATATATATATATATATATATATATATATATATATATATAATCTGAATTTAGGTTTGTTTCTTGCATTTCCTTTGGGCGTCGACATAGAGAGAATGAGAGATTCATCTTCACAGTCTTACACACACAGCTTCAGTTCATCATGCTTCCGACTTGCCCCTTCGCTTCTTCGTCTTCATCACAGCCTCTTAGCAATCTTCGACCGTCGTGCCTCTCTCTAACAATTGAATGAACCACTGTAGTCTGTAATTGTCAACCATCGTGCTTCTCTAGTCTCGCCGTCATCCTCTGCCGCTTGCTTCAGTCCGTTTGTCGCCGTCCTCCTGCCGACGACCTAATTTCAGATCCACGACTCCATATCCGATAATCTAGACTTCTAATTTGTAGTTGTTATATGTTTTTAATAATCGATTTAGTCTTCTGATATATGGTTAGATATATTGATAATGTGATATTGTGGTTTTTGTTGATAGTAAGGTTGATTTTTTGTAACTTGTTCTAGGTTATGTACTGATCTTAGAAAATAACAGTTGACATTAATCCATGTTGTTGCTTCACTCGTAATTGCAATGTTGGCATCGGTCCCCTTCAGCGACATTATCTTAATTAAGAACACCATATGACTTCCCTTTGATCATCGTTGTTTTTCCTATCTTTAGTTGTAAATGTTAAAGAAGGAGTAGTTTATAAATTTTTCAGGATCCAGAGTTTGTCAAGTTTTTAGAAAGCTACAACAAGGACAAGATATCAAAAACTCAGGACATGGTAAGAGATCATTCTTTAATATGCATGTCGATCACTAACAAAATTACTAAAAAACATTTTGTAACAGTATTACGAAGAAGATGAGATTAACGAAGGTCTAACAGGGTTAGATGATGATGATTCTGCTACAACCAAACACAAATTGTTGACATGTTCATTAATTAATTCATGGAGTAAGTCAGTTAAAGAAGAGCATAATGAGTAAGCTTTGAATAGTCTTGTAAATGCATATCGAGTTGCATGCCACCTTAGACGTGAAGAAACCAAATTCATAATTCAAGACAACGAGACCTTCTGTAACATATATAAATTCACGCTATCTGAAGCTGGCAATATATTTAAAGGTTTATTAAAGATTCCTTCTGCCAATAGAAAAAAAGATAGCATATTGGAGTTAAAGAATACCCCTAGGTGGAAAAAATTCAATCCAATTGTCAAGTCTTATTTGAGGAGTACATTATTTCTTTTGAAGTGGGTCACTGAATTGGAGATTTTAGCTTTCTCAATTACTCGATTGAGAGCCCCCATTATATTTTTCGCTGCTTTTCCTTCTTTGCTGAACAGGGTTATTCATGTAATTGGTTTTTTTGTTATACTAATGATGCTACACATGATTATAGGGAGTAAATGGCAAAAATGGTGCTAGTTTGGAGTAAAATGGTGCAAAAATGTGGTGAAAAAAGTGAAAATGGTGTTGGCTTGTTCATTGATTGTTATGATCCAAAGTTAATTTGTTTCTTATTTTGAGACATGAGTTAACAGCATAGAATTTTGGATTAGTTATTTTATTACTTCACCAATTTTTTATCAGTTCTATGAACTTGATTTATGTCTTCATGTCTTCATGTCTTCAACTGTCACTTAGACATTTTGAATAGTGTTGTATAAACTTGTAATGTTGGATTTATAATTTTTTGTTGTATTTTATATATTGTGTTGTTGGATTTATAATTTTTGTAACGTAGGATTTATTGTTTTTGTTACGTTGGATTTGTAACTAGATTTTAAGGTGTTATAATTATATAAAATAATTTTTTAAGCCCAAAAAGCCATTTTAAGCCCATGAAACGGGGGAACGGGGGCGGGGGAGATTATTTCCGACCCAGTTTGGTCCCATTGACATCCCTAACTATGGTTGGATCATAGCATTCACATGGATATATGCTATTGTTAGGGACTCACTAAGCTTTGCTCTTATTGTTTTAAGTTTAATATGTTCCAGGTTGTTCATGCAGCAAAGGGAAGGGCACAACTTAATTTCATCCATGTTCTAGAGACATTATCACTTATGATTTTCACTATATTATTATTACTTTGATTTTGTTGATGGTTTGTGAAACTTTAACAAATGGTTACTTATCTATCTTTTAGGAATGAAGTCAGTATGGTTGTCTTTATTTAAAAGAATTGGTTTGAAAATTGGGACATTACATATATATACTTATAGATAGAATAATAGATATGTGTATTCTATATATGGAAAATTGTTTGGATAAGGCTTAATATTCAAAATAGTACCCCCCCCCCCCCTCGAGTAACGGATGACGAATTGTCAGGATTCCATCGGTAATCACCCATGGATTGCCAACAACAATTGTATCTATTACCATTCCGTCACAAAAACATCACTAAATTAGGACATTGTAACACCCTGTTTTGAGTCGTTTCTTAATTCTGGGAAGTGACCCTATAACATACTGGTTCCTGTCATTTCTTATTTTAGGGTCACGGGCCAAAAGTCGATTGTGTAAAGGCTTTAGGCCTTAAGGAGGTAATGTTTAGACCTTTTGGAAGGCAGCAATGATGGATGCGAGATTTTAACCTTTGAATTGTGTTTTAGGCCGAAGGGTAGAAAAGAGAAAGTCATGGACCAAGGTCTTGCATGAAATATGAATTTTTGTTCGAGAAGTTTTTAGTCCAAGATATCTAAATAATATTGTGGGGCTCTTCAGTACCTTTCCATGGATATATAGATGGTTGAAAACGGAGTTGGAAAGAAGAAGTTAAGACTGTTAGAAGTTAGGAGGGTTTTAGGTTTAGCCTAGTATGTTAGGCATATAGAGTGTACGTTGTGCGTACTAGGAAAGGATGATCGCAGAGATTCAAACTGGTATGTTGGGTATACCAGGAGTACGCTAGGCGTACGCGATCAAAACCCAAACCCTAGTTTTGTGGTTTTGAACCATATTTAAGCTCCTTCACTTCCCCAAACCCTTTCCATTCTCAGCCTCCGCCTCTCCAATGTCCTCCCTTGAAACCTTAACCCTAGTTTGAGCCTATTGAGCAAAAGAATGTGTTTTTAAGTGCTTTGGAGTGTTCTTGGTGCATCTTGGAGAAGAAGGAGCTCATTGGAGAAGTGTTGGTTGCATTGGAGCTTGTAGATCCAAACCTTTTTCACCTTGATCTTTCTTCTGGAGGTATAAATCTTGAATCTTGATGATGCATTTGTTAGATTTATCTAGTCTTGGGTGTTATGAGCTTTCGGTCACTTTAGTGAATAAAGTTTAGATCTTGAAAGTGTATAACCTTGTTATGCATAAAGTTGGAAACTTTATCCATCTAAACATCATATTGATTTAGATTTGAAGAATGGGGACTTGGACTTTTGGTCCCTTCGAGACATAAAGACTAGATCTTGGTTGTTTGGACCATCCTAATGGATAAAGTTGGATAATTTATTCATTATGGAGCTATTAGGAACCATAAAAATGTGATGTTCTCCTTCTATCCTTTCCATGCAAGAGTTGTATTGTCTTTATGGATTAATAAGTTAGGGTTTTAGCTTTTGGACCTTTTCTAGCCATGGAAAGTCATAAAGGTGCAAACTTTATTACTTAAGTCGATATTCTAAGTCTAGCTCTGAGCTCTGGATAAAAGGCCTTAATGGATAAATTGCTTAATCGATGAGTGAGGATAGGTCGTATACGTTGGGCGTACTCAACAGCCTTGGACTTTGACTTTTGTTGACTTCCAATTATTGTTGACTTTTTAATCAAGTTTGACTTTGGGTCAAACTAGAGGGTTTTGGACTATTGATTAAGGTTTCACCTGGTTGTGATGATTAACAGATTTGTAGGAGCAAGCAATGCAAAAAAGGGATCATATCGTAGTGTTTTAGAGTTCTTTGATTCGAGTGAGTTTTCCTCACTATACCTGTGGGTCGAAGGCACCAATACTGGCCTACTAGGATATGTTATGTAGGATACTAGTTGTCTTTGTGACTCTTGTATTTGTATGTTGGGTTAGGCCCATTGTATATTGGTCTATGCCCATTGTATGTTGGGCTAGGTCCATGGTATGACGCGTTAGGCTTATTTGTATGTTGGGTTGGGCCCATTGATTAGGAAGGAGTAGGCCCTTTATTATATGTTGGGCCTAATATCCAGGATAGGACCAATGATATGTATGTTTTGTGGTTTTTTGGTGAAACTCACTAAGCTTTGTTCTGTTTATGTTTATGGTTTTAGGTACTTCTGGTTTGAAAGGGCCCGACGTGACTGCACAACATCCCCCAGAGTTTTCCGCATTGGCTACTTATGGTTTTTACTCTAATTTTAAAATAATATAATCACTTTGTTTGGTTTGGAACAACTCGTTGTATGGTTTAAAGTGTTATTAAAATGAAAATTTTACATTGGATTTTCGAGACGTTACAGACGTCCATTATGTCGGTGATCCATTAGTATTTTCCGACTTAATGATTCAGTTAGTAATATTCTATAGGAAATTACAAACTTTTCTAGTAATGGATGCACACATATTATAACATTTACTAATTTTGAAATTTAACTATACCAAAACAAATTAAACAAATAGATTAATTTATATTTATATATGAGGAAAGTTAATTAATAACAAATGGATTAAGAGAATTTAATTCATATAAGATCTAATTAATCAATAAAGTAATTAATCACCTTAATATGGAAAAATATATCTAAATATATTTATTAAGAGCCAAAATATCTTGTTATTATCGGGTTAATAAGCTTCTTATGGTGAGGTTAGGTTATTCGTCATACTAAATTTTCTCATACACTAATAATATATACTATGTGCATACTCTTAGAAATGATGGAGTTTTAAATATGAACTTATGCACTCAGTTAGGATGAATTTGAGACTATATGACCTAAGTACTTAATTTGAGACTTCAGATTTAAGATTTGAAATTTGATACAAAATATGAGAGTGTTTTTCATAAAAAGCACGCAACGGAAGCTTAAAAATAACAATATTATTTTTGAGTTTATAACAAAACCAAACCATCAAGGATCCATTTATAGAGGTTAGAATGATATTAAAAACAACCATAAAGTGTTTTAGAATGACAAAATTTGGAGCCTTTCAACCCACTTAGTTTTGGGGTGTTGATGAAGATAGAAAGATCAAAGAGTATGATCTTTTCTACTAGTACCCACCATTAAGAATAAGGCACCAAGAAATGCTAGTTTCATCTTGTAATACTTTGTTCTTTAAGCCTTTAAGTGACGATCAAAGTAAGCACTAAAGGAAGACACAAAGTGAGCACTAATTCTTCACATTTGACTTTAAAATATGAGAGGAAGAAGGAAGCCAAAAACTACAGATTTTGTGAGGAGAATAAGGACCAAATAACTAGCTCATTTACATCAAAAAGTGTCTCTTTTATATATATATATATATATATATATATATATATATATATATATATATATATATATATCCCATGCAAGGTAAGGGATTTACAATAAAATACTCTAAATTATTGCCTAGTAAGAGGATCATGGGGGACAAGGGATTGAAGGTTGACAAGCAACCTCCATCCCTCATGATACCTACAACCATAAGGCCTAAGGAAGACAAAAAAAAATTTGCTAGTTTCTTTTATTCAAAAAAAACCAATTAACCACTTAAGTCATGGTTAGAAAAAATGTCCAAAAACTATGTACATGACTTATTTATCATACCATATGATATAATAACTAGTTTGTTGTTTCTATATTATGATTTTCATAAAACAATAATAATTTATCAATTAAATACAAGAGTTGAATTTATTTATTAATAATCAAATACTTAATAAATATTCAATAAGTACCAACTTGATTAAGGTGTGACACTATAGGATCATATGTTATTATCAATATCACTCAAGAATGATTCTTGAGCATATGGATCCAACAATATCTTACTTTCACAAGATTCATTACAGAATGATATAGACAGTAGCTAGCATCTAGTAACGGGCTACTGCCCCTAAGAACAAACGGAGGGTGCCATCTTATCAACAGCCAGATCCAGGAGCTCTAAGCTACTGTTGTTACTAAAGGTGTGGTATCAGTTATTTATTTGTCTCATACATCATGTTAAACATGAGATATGGATCGCAATCAATCTCATGCAGTGTTCTACTTTTAGTAAGGCCTTAGATGTCTAGCTCTCAATGAATAAGAGGAATAAATCCCATATTGACTACATATGTCCATCATGTAGTTCATGTCATACTCAACGATGGTCCTTAAAACTACCTTTTACATAACAACATTAAACCATGTCAAAGCACAACAATTCTACAATCAAGTCCCAAATATGTATCTCAGGTCTAAGAATACAAAGATACAACCTTTTATTAAACATCACTTTTAACTACGATCCACAAAGTGATTTTGATGTGGGTCAGGTTCAATATTTATTCTTCTAATCAATTACCTATGAAGTTGGTAGCAACTCTTGTTATTTTCATCTCCATGAAAATAAACACGACCCTTCATATTATTCTTACTTGATAGATGCTCCCACAAATATGAACGACTATAAACATTTAGAATAACCAAGCTATTCAAGGATTAAACATGCTAATATAGAACAAAATAATTATTTAATGAGATACTTTATCAAATATATCAACTCATTACAACATATGTTGCTTGTACTGTTCCAATATCCAAATTTATGTTGCTTGTACTGTTCCAATATCCAAATACTAAATTTCAATCAAATACATCATGTTAGGTCAACAAGGTCCTATAACACCAACGTGACTTTCATGCTTTAGCTAATGAGAGAACTTTTTTAAGTATATTCGACAAAATTGACTTGTATAAACTTTGTGAATACAAACATTTTCAGTTATATATATATATATATATATATATATATATATATATATATATATATATATATAACCCTTCTTATTTACCAAGTTGTCAAGTGTAGCCCTTGAGTGGAAAATGTTGCAAATGAGTACGCTGGGCGTACTCAAGAGTACGTTGCGCGTATTCATGCGCTTAATTTGGACGCGGACTCTATTAGGTACGATGGGTGTACCAAAGTTACGTTGGGCATAACTGGCTTAGATGCAAAACCCAAAATGGGACTTGAGGGCTATAAAAGGAATGACAAGGCCCTTACCCTAGCCACCATATTGCAGAGAGTGAAACCCTAAGAGAGAAAAATAAAACCCGTTATAAGCTTGTGTGTGTGTGTTCTTAAGCTTGAAAGTGCCATTTTGTGGTGGTGAAGGAGAAGAGGAGGCCATTGTGGTAGCTAGAAGTTGGAGGACAAGTTAAGATATGAGTTCTACAGAGGTTGGAGCTTCACTTGGAGGTTAAAAGCTCAAAGCTTTCCTTTTCATCTTTGATTTGTGCTTTATGGACCAATTTTTAGGGTTTTTGGTTCCAAGGTGGAGACTTTACGAGCAAAGAGTCTCCATAAGCTTAAATCTGCCCTATTCCAGTGTAATATGTGTTGTAGGTGCATAAAAATCAAATCTTGGACGTGAATATTAAGTCATGCATGAGATATAGGCTTAATGAGGAAAGAGGAAAGGTGTTTAGAGTGATTAGAGGCCTTTACGGCCATGCAAAGGCTTAAAGGTTTCAACTTTATGGATTAAGTGGCCTTAGAATAGTCAGATCTGGAATTTGAGGTTATGTCTTAACTGTTTAAGACCAAAAATCAATAAGAGAATGAAACTGAGACTTACGTTGGGCGTAAATCTCAGAACGCGTCGCGTAAGGGTTTGAGACCCCGATTCTGGATCGCCGGAGTACGCCCGCATACAAGAGCTGGTACGCGTCGCGTACTGCCCTCTGTTGACTTTTGTTGACTTCTAGGGTTTGGTCAATATTTGGACCTTTGATCCAATTGAGGGTTAAAATGGTCTTTTACCCTTCTGAGGGAATTTAGAGAGGGACTAGTCAAGCCTTTGAGAGCCGTATTGATTAGGAGAATTTGTTTTATGTGATTAGGCGGAGGCTAGATCAGTATTTCGAGTTCGAGATCATCCGAGTTACCCGAGATGAGTCTTCTCACTATACTTTACCAAAGAGTGGTAATTAGAGTTATGTGACAAAGTATCTTGTATGATTTTGTATGATGTGATTTCTATGTGATTTGTGTTATGTATGATTCAGAGTTTACAGAGTTAGAACCAAAAGGTCCATAGAGTTAGGACCAGAAGGTCCACAGAGATATGGGACTAGAGGGTCCCACTGAGACACATCCCAGAGGGTCATACAGAGTTATAGCCTCGAGTGGCTAATATGTGTTGTATGTGGTATTTTGGGGAACTCACTAAGCATTTATGCTTACAGTGTTATGTGTTATGTGTTTCAAGTACTAGCGAGGATCGCGGGAAGGCGTCGGCTTGATCCATACACACTGACAGAGGATTGTATTTTGTGATCTTGGGATATGTTTTATTATGATGACATTTGATGAACATGAGATTTGAGAATATTATTTGAGTTTTATGTTGTTTGAAAAATGAAAAAAATTGTTTTAAATTTTCACGGTGTTACAACTGAACTATACATTAAGCATCGTCATATGTGGTTCCCCGAACAACAATGTATTCTAAATCTAATGTGTAACTGTAATTAAAATCTACATGGACCTACTATCTATGTAACTTTCTCTTCATTCATAATTAGGACACACCCGATTATGATTAAAAGTTGCCTAAATATATTTGGAAGTACAACATATGTGTAACAGCTTAAACATAGCTTTCTTTCAAATACTCCGTATATTTGGAATATTTCTCCAGTTCTCGCAAGTACTTTAGAATGTTCCTATAAGTCATACCATGACTTGTTCTCGAATTATACTGGTATTTATTCGACATGCTCTAAGCATACGACTTATCTGGATCATGCATAATCACGACATATATGATTAATTCAATTTCAGCAACATATGGAATTCAATCATATTATCTAGTTCTAAATATTATACTAGGATTTTGAGGAATGCTAAAAATCATGTCATGTGTTATTGACAAGATAAACTCTCTTAGAGTCTTTTATCTTAAGCTCTTTAAGACCCTTGACAATTAATGCATTACTTAAGTTTTTAAGTTGTCATGATCTATCTATATACATCTTTATTCCAAGAATTAGTATGTCAATTACATATAAGACTAGGAATGGTACTGCGCTCCCACTAGCTTTATAAATATTCATCTTTATTTATAATTAAAACATGCTATGCAATTAACTTATAAGAAAGAAGATTCTTACTTTGAGAAGTTAGCTTAAATCTGGAAATATTTTCATTCATGTACGTTTTCTTATTTGAAAACTCACTTACTCTTTATATTTATAATATATTGAGGAAGATTAATCAAGGCCATACTTGATAATCATACATGACTGCATCTCTATATGTTCTATTAGTTTCTAATCAAATATTGAACAAAATCAACAGATAAAAAACTTGCTAGTTCCAAACTATGATGCATTTAGGTTATGGTTGTTTAGCTCTTAAAGTTCCATATTACTCCCACTTAGAAAAAGAACTTTCTAAGTATATGTCTTCTGGAATGACAATTAGTGGGATTAGTAGAAACTTCATTCTAAACAATCATTTAGGATAGTCTAGCTAAATGCAATTAGTAGATGCTAGAGTGGTTAAGCTTATTGTCAAACATAAGCTCCATAAGTCCATACCTCTTAGATAAGGATATAAAATTTCATCCTTTTGTCTACTAAAAGTATTTAATCTACTTGTTTGGGCGGAAGTATATATTCAGTATATTTATGCTGCAGTGCGCATCTCTCTAAATTATTATAAAGGAAATAGTTCTTTAAAAATATCATATAACAGATTGCAAGGTATGTATTATCCTACTCAAAAACATGTACTATCGACATTCAACCAGTGGCCAGCTAACCCTATCCCACACCTCGAACATTATACGACAATTCCAAGCAATCAAAAGAACCATACGAATGGCAAGCAAGTGTTTTTGATGGAATTAGTTGTGAATTGATTCCATAACTCCTAAGATGTTCCGACAAGAATTGGTTTATAAGTGCTTTGGAGTGTTCTTGGTGCATCTTGGAGAAGAAGGAGCTCATTGGAGAAGTGTTGGTTGCATTGGAGCTTGTAGATCCAAACCTTTTTCACCTTGATCTTTCTTCTGGAGGTATAAATCTTGAATCTTGATGATGCATTTGTTAGATTTATCTAGTCTTGGGTGTTATGAGCTTTCGGTCACTTTAGTGAATAAAGTTTAGATCTTGAAAGTGTATAACCTTGTTATGCATAAAGTTGGAAACTTTATCCATCTAAACATCATATTGATTTAGATTTGAAGAATGGGGACTTGGACTTTTGGTCCCTTCGAGACATAAAGACTAGATCTTGGTTGTTTGGACCATCCTAATGGATAAAGTTGGATAATTTATTCATTATGGAGCTATTAGGAACCATAAAAATGTGATGTTCTCCTTCTATCCTTTCCATGCAAGAGTTGTATTGTCTTTATGGATTAATAAGTTAGGGTTTTAGCTTTTGGACCTTTTCTAGCCATGGAAAGTCATAAAGGTGCAAACTTTATTACTTAAGTCGATATTCTAAGTCTAGCTCTGAGCTCTGGATAAAAGGCCTTAATGGATAAATTGCTTAATCGATGAGTGAGGATAGGTCGTATACGTTGGGCGTACTCAACAGCCTTGGACTTTGACTTTTGTTGACTTCCAATTATTGTTGACTTTTTAATCAAGTTTGACTTTGGGTCAAACTAGAGGGTTTTGGACTATTGATTAAGGTTTCACCTGGTTGTGATGATTAACAGATTTGTAGGAGCAAGCAATGCAAAAAAGGGATCATATCGTAGTGTTTTAGAGTTCTTTGATTCGAGTGAGTTTTCCTCACTATACCTGTGGGTCGAAGGCACCAATACTGGCCTACTAGGATATGTTATGTAGGATACTAGTTGTCTTTGTGACTCTTGTATTTGTATGTTGGGTTAGGCCCATTGTATATTGGTCTATGCCCATTGTATGTTGGGCTAGGTCCATGGTATGACGCGTTAGGCTTATTTGTATGTTGGGTTGGGCCCATTGATTAGGAAGGAGTAGGCCCTTTATTATATGTTGGGCCTAATATCCAGGATAGGACCAATGATATGTATGTTTTGTGGTTTTTTGGTGAAACTCACTAAGCTTTGTTCTGTTTATGTTTATGGTTTTAGGTACTTCTGGTTTGAAAGGGCCCGACGTGACTGCACAACATCCCCCAGAGTTTTCCGCATTGGCTACTTATGGTTTTTACTCTAATTTTAAAATAATATAATCACTTTGTTTGGTTTGGAACAACTCGTTGTATGGTTTAAAGTGTTATTAAAATGAAAATTTTACATTGGATTTTCGAGACGTTACAGACGTCCATTATGTCGGTGATCCATTAGTATTTTCCGACTTAATGATTCAGTTAGTAATATTCTATAGGAAATTACAAACTTTTCTAGTAATGGATGCACACATATTATAACATTTACTAATTTTGAAATTTAACTATACCAAAACAAATTAAACAAATAGATTAATTTATATTTATATATGAGGAAAGTTAATTAATAACAAATGGATTAAGAGAATTTAATTCATATAAGATCTAATTAATCAATAAAGTAATTAATCACCTTAATATGGAAAAATATATCTAAATATATTTATTAAGAGCCAAAATATCTTGTTATTATCGGGTTAATAAGCTTCTTATGGTGAGGTTAGGTTATTCGTCATACTAAATTTTCTCATACACTAATAATATATACTATGTGCATACTCTTAGAAATGATGGAGTTTTAAATATGAACTTATGCACTCAGTTAGGATGAATTTGAGACTATATGACCTAAGTACTTAATTTGAGACTTCAGATTTAAGATTTGAAATTTGATACAAAATATGAGAGTGTTTTTCATAAAAAGCACGCAACGGAAGCTTAAAAATAACAATATTATTTTTGAGTTTATAACAAAACCAAACCATCAAGGATCCATTTATAGAGGTTAGAATGATATTAAAAACAACCATAAAGTGTTTTAGAATGACAAAATTTGGAGCCTTTCAACCCACTTAGTTTTGGGGTGTTGATGAAGATAGAAAGATCAAAGAGTATGATCTTTTCTACTAGTACCCACCATTAAGAATAAGGCACCAAGAAATGCTAGTTTCATCTTGTAATACTTTGTTCTTTAAGCCTTTAAGTGACGATCAAAGTAAGCACTAAAGGAAGACACAAAGTGAGCACTAATTCTTCACATTTGACTTTAAAATATGAGAGGAAGAAGGAAGCCAAAAACTACAGATTTTGTGAGGAGAATAAGGACCAAATAACTAGCTCATTTACATCAAAAAGTGTCTCTTTTATATATATATATATATATATATATATATATATATATATATATATATATATATATATATATATATATATATATCCCATGCAAGGTAAGGGATTTACAATAAAATACTCTAAATTATTGCCTAGTAAGAGGATCATGGGGGACAAGGGATTGAAGGTTGACAAGCAACCTCCATCCCTCATGATACCTACAACCATAAGGCCTAAGGAAGACAAAAAAAAATTTGCTAGTTTCTTTTATTCAAAAAAAACCAATTAACCACTTAAGTCATGGTTAGAAAAAATGTCCAAAAACTATGTACATGACTTATTTATCATACCATATGATATAATAACTAGTTTGTTGTTTCTATATTATGATTTTCATAAAACAATAATAATTTATCAATTAAATACAAGAGTTGAATTTATTTATTAATAATCAAATACTTAATAAATATTCAATAAGTACCAACTTGATTAAGGTGTGACACTATAGGATCATATGTTATTATCAATATCACTCAAGAATGATTCTTGAGCATATGGATCCAACAATATCTTACTTTCACAAGATTCATTACAGAATGATATAGACAGTAGCTAGCATCTAGTAACGGGCTACTGCCCCTAAGAACAAACGGAGGGTGCCATCTTATCAACAGCCAGATCCAGGAGCTCTAAGCTACTGTTGTTACTAAAGGTGTGGTATCAGTTATTTATTTGTCTCATACATCATGTTAAACATGAGATATGGATCGCAATCAATCTCATGCAGTGTTCTACTTTTAGTAAGGCCTTAGATGTCTAGCTCTCAATGAATAAGAGGAATAAATCCCATATTGACTACATATGTCCATCATGTAGTTCATGTCATACTCAACGATGGTCCTTAAAACTACCTTTTACATAACAACATTAAACCATGTCAAAGCACAACAATTCTACAATCAAGTCCCAAATATGTATCTCAGGTCTAAGAATACAAAGATACAACCTTTTATTAAACATCACTTTTAACTACGATCCACAAAGTGATTTTGATGTGGGTCAGGTTCAATATTTATTCTTCTAATCAATTACCTATGAAGTTGGTAGCAACTCTTGTTATTTTCATCTCCATGAAAATAAACACGACCCTTCATATTATTCTTACTTGATAGATGCTCCCACAAATATGAACGACTATAAACATTTAGAATAACCAAGCTATTCAAGGATTAAACATGCTAATATAGAACAAAATAATTATTTAATGAGATACTTTATCAAATATATCAACTCATTACAACATATGTTGCTTGTACTGTTCCAATATCCAAATTTATGTTGCTTGTACTGTTCCAATATCCAAATACTAAATTTCAATCAAATACATCATGTTAGGTCAACAAGGTCCTATAACACCAACGTGACTTTCATGCTTTAGCTAATGAGAGAACTTTTTTAAGTATATTCGACAAAATTGACTTGTATAAACTTTGTGAATACAAACATTTTCAGTTATATATATATATATATATATATATATATATATATATATATATATATATATATATATATATAACCCTTCTTATTTACCAAGTTGTCAAGTGTAGCCCTTGAGTGGAAAATGTTGCAAATGAGTACGCTGGGCGTACTCAAGAGTACGTTGCGCGTATTCATGCGCTTAATTTGGACGCGGACTCTATTAGGTACGATGGGTGTACCAAAGTTACGTTGGGCATAACTGGCTTAGATGCAAAACCCAAAATGGGACTTGAGGGCTATAAAAGGAATGACAAGGCCCTTACCCTAGCCACCATATTGCAGAGAGTGAAACCCTAAGAGAGAAAAATAAAACCCGTTATAAGCTTGTGTGTGTGTGTTCTTAAGCTTGAAAGTGCCATTTTGTGGTGGTGAAGGAGAAGAGGAGGCCATTGTGGTAGCTAGAAGTTGGAGGACAAGTTAAGATATGAGTTCTACAGAGGTTGGAGCTTCACTTGGAGGTTAAAAGCTCAAAGCTTTCCTTTTCATCTTTGATTTGTGCTTTATGGACCAATTTTTAGGGTTTTTGGTTCCAAGGTGGAGACTTTACGAGCAAAGAGTCTCCATAAGCTTAAATCTGCCCTATTCCAGTGTAATATGTGTTGTAGGTGCATAAAAATCAAATCTTGGACGTGAATATTAAGTCATGCATGAGATATAGGCTTAATGAGGAAAGAGGAAAGGTGTTTAGAGTGATTAGAGGCCTTTACGGCCATGCAAAGGCTTAAAGGTTTCAACTTTATGGATTAAGTGGCCTTAGAATAGTCAGATCTGGAATTTGAGGTTATGTCTTAACTGTTTAAGACCAAAAATCAATAAGAGAATGAAACTGAGACTTACGTTGGGCGTAAATCTCAGAACGCGTCGCGTAAGGGTTTGAGACCCCGATTCTGGATCGCCGGAGTACGCCCGCATACAAGAGCTGGTACGCGTCGCGTACTGCCCTCTGTTGACTTTTGTTGACTTCTAGGGTTTGGTCAATATTTGGACCTTTGATCCAATTGAGGGTTAAAATGGTCTTTTACCCTTCTGAGGGAATTTAGAGAGGGACTAGTCAAGCCTTTGAGAGCCGTATTGATTAGGAGAATTTGTTTTATGTGATTAGGCGGAGGCTAGATCAGTATTTCGAGTTCGAGATCATCCGAGTTACCCGAGATGAGTCTTCTCACTATACTTTACCAAAGAGTGGTAATTAGAGTTATGTGACAAAGTATCTTGTATGATTTTGTATGATGTGATTTCTATGTGATTTGTGTTATGTATGATTCAGAGTTTACAGAGTTAGAACCAAAAGGTCCATAGAGTTAGGACCAGAAGGTCCACAGAGATATGGGACTGGAGGGTCCCACTGAGACACATCCCAGAGGGTCATACAGAGTTATAGCCTCGAGTGGCTAATATGTGTTGTATGTGGTATTTTGGGGAACTCACTAAGCATTTATGCTTACAGTGTTATGTGTTATGTGTTTCAAGTACTAGCGAGGATCGCGGGAAGGCGTCGGCTTGATCCATACACACTGACAGAGGATTGTATTTTGTGATCTTGGGATATGTTTTATTATGATGACATTTGATGAACATGAGATTTGAGAATATTATTTGAGTTTTATGTTGTTTGAAAAATGAAAAAAATTGTTTTAAATTTTCACGGTGTTACAACTGAACTATACATTAAGCATCGTCATATGTGGTTCCCCGAACAACAATGTATTCTAAATCTAATGTGTAACTGTAATTAAAATCTACATGGACCTACTATCTATGTAACTTTCTCTTCATTCATAATTAGGACACACCCGATTATGATTAAAAGTTGCCTAAATATATTTGGAAGTACAACATATGTGTAACAGCTTAAACATAGCTTTCTTTCAAATACTCCGTATATTTGGAATATTTCTCCAGTTCTCGCAAGTACTTTAGAATGTTCCTATAAGTCATACCATGACTTGTTCTCGAATTATACTGGTATTTATTCGACATGCTCTAAGCATACGACTTATCTGGATCATGCATAATCACGACATATATGATTAATTCAATTTCAGCAACATATGGAATTCAATCATATTATCTAGTTCTAAATATTATACTAGGATTTTGAGGAATGCTAAAAATCATGTCATGTGTTATTGACAAGATAAACTCTCTTAGAGTCTTTTATCTTAAGCTCTTTAAGACCCTTGACAATTAATGCATTACTTAAGTTTTTAAGTTGTCATGATCTATCTATATACATCTTTATTCCAAGAATTAGTATGTCAATTACATATAAGACTAGGAATGGTACTGCGCTCCCACTAGCTTTATAAATATTCATCTTTATTTATAATTAAAACATGCTATGCAATTAACTTATAAGAAAGAAGATTCTTACTTTGAGAAGTTAGCTTAAATCTGGAAATATTTTCATTCATGTACGTTTTCTTATTTGAAAACTCACTTACTCTTTATATTTATAATATATTGAGGAAGATTAATCAAGGCCATACTTGATAATCATACATGACTGCATCTCTATATGTTCTATTAGTTTCTAATCAAATATTGAACAAAATCAACAGATAAAAAACTTGCTAGTTCCAAACTATGATGCATTTAGGTTATGGTTGTTTAGCTCTTAAAGTTCCATATTACTCCCACTTAGAAAAAGAACTTTCTAAGTATATGTCTTCTGGAATGACAATTAGTGGGATTAGTAGAAACTTCATTCTAAACAATCATTTAGGATAGTCTAGCTAAATGCAATTAGTAGATGCTAGAGTGGTTAAGCTTATTGTCAAACATAAGCTCCATAAGTCCATACCTCTTAGATAAGGATATAAAATTTCATCCTTTTGTCTACTAAAAGTATTTAATCTACTTGTTTGGGCGGAAGTATATATTCAGTATATTTATGCTGCAGTGCGCATCTCTCTAAATTATTATAAAGGAAATAGTTCTTTAAAAATATCATATAACAGATTGCAAGGTATGTATTATCCTACTCAAAAACATGTACTATCGACATTCAACCAGTGGCCAGCTAACCCTATCCCACACCTCGAACATTATACGACAATTCCAAGCAATCAAAAGAACCATACGAATGGCAAGCAAGTGTTTTTGATGGAATTAGTTGTGAATTGATTCCATAACTCCTAAGATGTTCCGACAAGAATTGGTTTATAAAAACTCATTTTCTTTATCACAACGAGAGGTTAATGATGGTCTCATTAAGTTGTATTTCAATTTTCACTACGAAACAATTTGAGCAAACCCAGAGTTTCAACAATAACGAATAAAAGTCATCACTGAAATTGACTAAGTATATATTACCAACTGTATTCATGGATTGAAACGATTACATACATCATTGATGTATAATTCTCTGTTAAGCCTTTTGTACTTTAACTACTAATAGATAAAGATACTTGTGAATCATCTTTCCATATAAGTAGGATTCATATATATCAAATGAATCAAGCTCATTTGCCTTAAAAAATTCCATCATTTTGAAGTTGGTACATATGTTTCATATTTATATAGTCATGATGATTATGACATAGATAAGTTTGAATCAAATTTTATTTGATTATTTAGGTGTTATCTTTGGAACTATTAATTTAATGAAAACTTATAGATTTACTTCATAAATAACATTATGAGAAAATATTGTTAACAAAGAATACACCAATTCGGATCATGAATGTGAACATCCATTAAACAATAAGTAAATCTAGTTTTATTCATAAATTTACAACTGTTACATGTTCCTATAAGACAAGGTACAAAACATCGCACTTGTTATGTCCTCAGCATGAAATATTATTCTTCTGTAATCCTTGATTATTCCGTCCAATCATCAGCACATAATATCAATTATTAGTGTGACATGCAATATAAAATACTCAAGTGAATGATGGAAAAATAAATAGTTCTATCATATAGATATTTTAAGTCTTGGTAAAGTCGACTTTCTCAACTCAATGAGATTAGAGGAGCAGTTCCTTTTTCAGTAGCCAGTTTCTTCATGATAGAAACAACAGTAATCATTTTGCGCCTTTCTTGATTTTAAGCATCCAATGTTACTATCTCTTGAAAACCAACAAGAGAGATTTTACAAGGTGTAAGAGTATTAACAGTTATATACATAGTTTAACAAAATTTTATTTAGTATTTTCAATATTAAGTCTTTAAAAAATTGATATCTTTATACTGTTTCTAAAACATTAATTTGTTAAAGTCTAGGATCCAAGTAACGAAACAAGTAATTGGCTAGGGTACCTTTGTCCCTTCCACTTAATCAAACTCGGTAGGTATCGATTACCAGTTACATAAAATATGTAATTCATAGATAATGGGGTCCTAAACAAAAATTTTTAACTTGGCATGTTTGATCACATCTATGCATCAGACCTCTAATGCTTAGGTGACCTTTATCACACAAGATTTCGATCAAGTCTTCCTACTTGAAACAACTTCTAGCATTGCAACTAACTAGTGACTAGGTGTCCCTAATGTCACTAGAAAAAAACCCCCCCATGAACATCATAAGACAATTCTAGTGGTTAGGTCACCCGTCGCCCACTAAGACCATACAAATGATGTCTGAGTGTTCTTCAAAATGACAGCAACGACTTTCATTTTTAAGAAAAGATTTTTTATATATATGTTTTACAAATATAGTTATAAAAACATGGTCTCATGAATATTGCATGCATCCAACCATTCATGTACCATTTTGTAAAAATCATATCACTTGCTATAAGGTTCTTTAGGTACCAAATAAAACTTTATTTTATTTGGTATTAACCGCGATCAATTATAAGCTAAAATCCGATATTAAATTTTAGTCGTAGAACGATTTTAAGAACAGATTATGGTGTGTTAATAAAATTTTCATTTTATACTTAAGACTTGTAGTTTTGGATGAGTTTTAAAATCACAATTTTAAATCTCTCTTTAATAATCAAAATCTTATGACTTTATGAATTTGTAGAATCAAAACTCATTTTATTTAATGAACTCAATTTTATACGTCTTATGATAAAACTCATATTTTAACAAACCAAAACTTTGGTGATGATAATTATGTTTTAAATCTCATTTGACATACATAAAACATAATATCAAATGTTGAGTTATGTTTAAAAAAACTAATATCATATATTAAGTTTCGACGTATAAAATAATCACTAATTTTATTATTTGTTATAACGCTATAAACCGATTTTAGTCTTTTTAATAAAAACCATTTATTTATTATAAAGACATATAGTATATATAATGTTTAAACACCTTTTAAATCATTTTAAACATTTTAAAGTTGATTATTTATAAGTTTTACAATAAAACTATTTTTAACAAAAACAAAATGATTTTTAACCGGTCACCAGTAAAAATGTTTTTATAAATAGTCATTTATAAACAGTTTATGTTATCTTTTAAATACTTTTTACTCAAACTCCAAATGATATTATTTTATGATAAAATGTTATTTATCTTGTAAAAACCATTTTCAAACATCAAACATAACATATAGCAATCATAAAATAAACATCGCAAGCATGTATTAAAATGTATATAAACCAAGTCATGTCTAGTAATAATTTATGTGAGCCATCACAAAAATTATTAAGTTTTTCCTAAATGACTTAATGGACTCTTCAAAAGGTCTTCAAGCTCCCACTTGCCAAGACAACTCCTACTTGCAAAAGACCTTCAAATTTTCAAGTTGTAAAGGTTGTAACACTTAAACCATTAAGACTATAACTAAGACCAAAACCAAGAGTATAAGCTCATGGTCAAGATTATAGTCTCAAGTGGTTAAGTCATCTTTAAAATGGTCATTTCTTCATCTTGTTAAATTAAAAAAAAAAAAAAATACTAGTCTAACTAATTTATTACAACAAATAAACAAATGAAAAAAAAAAATTTATCTATTACATCTTACAAATAAATAAATATCAACCAAGTACAATATAAAGGTCCAAATGGCTTGTTTATACACAACACCATATCAAATATAATAACAAACAACTCTTTGTTTTTCATAATGAAGAATTTTTATATAACCAAAATGCATGAAAAATGGTGATATATAAACATAAACAATTTTAAACAACATGTTGCCAAAGAAGACAAACATAGACATTTCTTAACCAAAAGAAATTCATCTTGTTTTCCAAAAACCAAATATTAACAAACATAAAAACTCATTCTAACATATAAAATATGGGTCTGATACCACCAATTGGTTTTGATACAAATTATAAGAGTGTTTTTCATTAAAAAAAAAAAGGGTAACAGAAGCTTAAAAATAACAATATTGTTTTCGAGTTTATAACAAAACCAAACCATCAAACATCCATTTATAGGGGTTAGAATGATATTAAAAGCAAACATAAAGTGTTTTAGAATGACAACCTTTGGAGCCTTTCAACCCACTTGGTTTTAGGGTGTTGATGAAGATAGAAATATCAAAGAGTATGATTTTTTCTACAAGTATCCACCATCAAGAATAAGGCACCAAGAAATGCTAGTTTCCTCTTGTAATACTTTGTTCTTTAAGCCTTTTATTGCTTATCAAAATAAGCACTAAAGTAAGACACAAAGGGAGCACCAGTTCTTCACAAATGACTTCAAAAGATAAGAGGAAGACAGAAGCCAAAAGCTACTACTTTTGTAAGGAGAATAATGACCAAAGAACTAGCTTATTTTCCTGCAAAGTGTCTCTCTTATATATCCCATGAAAGGTAAGCACTTTATGTTAAAATGCTCTAAAGTATTGTCTGGTAAGAGGAACATGGAGGACAAGGGAGTGAAGGTTGACAAGCGACATCCATCCCAAAGGATACCTATGGCCATCAAGCCTAAAAAAGACAAAAAAAATGTGTGCTAGTTTCTTTACTCAACAAAAACTAATTAACCACTTAATTCATGGTAAGCCAAAATGTCTAAAAATTGTGTACATGACTTATTTATCATATCATATGATATAATAACTAGTTTGTTGTTTCTTTAATTATTATTTTCATAAAACATTAATAATTCTCCAATTAAATATACGAGTTGAGTTTATTTATTAATAATCAAATACTTAACAAATATTCAATAAGTACCAACTTGATTAAGGTGTGGCCGTATAGGATCATATGTAATTAACAATATTACTCAATAATGATTTTTGAGCATATACACCCAAAATGCTTCTTTCACCAGTTTATGATTGCTTACTATTTTTTTGACTTTTGAAAGCATTTTTAGCAGTTTGACTTGAGGTTTCTATTGTCTACTTGTCAAATATCCTTAAGAGGTGGTTGGGAAATGTTTTACTAGGATTTTCTATGCCTAACGTTTGTGTTTTAACATATATTCGACTAAGTTAAAGATTGAAGATGAATTTTAGCTTTAGCTTTAGAAAATATTGCAATTAAGATTTGAAATGTCAGTAAATTGCTCTTTTTTCTGATTATTTTATTACATATTTGTTTAAGATTTGAAATGTCAGTAAGTTGTTTTTTCTCTAATTATTTTATTTCATATATGTATGTTTTAACAATTTAAACATTTTTAAATCTTAATGATATGACCATTTAAGGCTATTATGGACAAAAAATGACTTCATTGCATGAAATAATATGAAACTTTTGTTTTAAAATTAAGACTATTTCAAATATCATGAACCAATGGTGTTTCACACCCCTCCCCCAACCCCGACTCAAGTAATTCATGAATAATATTCAAAATCAACACCAAATGATAATATTCAAAACATCAGAGTACAAATATATCAAATTCGGAAATCATAAGGGGAGGATGATGTGCCATCACGTCGGGCCCTTCCCTTTCGAACTAGAAGTACCTAAAACCATAAACATAAACTATAAGCATAAAGCTTAGTGAGTTCCCCAAAGTACCACATACCAAACACATAATTGGGCTTAACCGTGGGGTATAAACCAACCTGATATGCACATGTGGGCCCCACCCTGGGGTATATTTCAATCCGAACAACACATATCGGCCCCGCCTTAGGGTATATTTCAACCCGATCATACTGTAGTGGGCCCGACCCTAGGCTATATTTCAACCCAAACATGATATAGTGGGCCCCACCATGGGTTATATTTCAACCCAACATACAATCACATACAAGCCACATAATACTATCATTCCAAGTAACATAATAATGAGCTGACATTGGTGCCTTCGACCCATGAATACAGTGAGAAAACTAACCTCGCAAACACATAAGCAACTGAATAGCACTCTGCTCCTAGATCAACGCTGCCAATCACCTTAACAAATTCCAAGACACAAAACTCATCATATAGGTAAAAATACCTAAAATACCCCTAGGTCAAACCCTAGAAAATCCGGTCAAAGTCAACCGAGTAAACCAGGCTGACTTAGTGAATATGTGGGGCGTACTCCCTTTATACACGGGGTGTACTACGCAGTTGATCGAGGATCAGGGAGCTGACCTCGTACGCACAGCTTACCCCTCGGTACGCCCACCGTACGCGGCTGCTCACCATCTTTCCTATTAAGTACTTAATTCCTTAAGCACTTACATCCAAAATCCAGATCCAGGCTAAAGAATATGTTCTTAACCATAAAGTTTCCAACTTTATGGTTTAGCATAGCTATTAAGACCTTAACTCGAAAAACCCTAGTTTCTTAACCCAATAAGACAATCTAGCATATGCATGGAGAGAAACTAATGACCAAAAAACAACTTTATGACTTAACACCCCTCAAAACCTCTGAAAGGACAACTCGAATGCCTTGCAGTGCCTTCTACTCACAAAGACCAAGCTTGGGATAAAAACGGGAACAACTTTGAGCTAAAACTAGATTCATAATATTTCTACACCAAGGTTGAAGCTTTTTGCCTCCACAAGGTGCATAAGGGGAACAAGATGTTGGATCCAAATCCTTGAGTGAAATACCACAACCTCAATGCTTTTCATTCAACTCTAAAAGCTCCAAATGGCACCAAAGGATCGGGTAGCACCCGAATCTAACAGAACATGAGTGGTCAAACCATTGACAAAAAAAGGTCCCTATACAAGATCAAAATAATCATAAGCATAAACGAAAAAGCAATAAAAGATAGAGATTAATCACATACCAGTAACTACATCCAACGTCGCTCGAGCCTCATCGGTGTTCAGCTGAAATGCCCTGCTCTTCACCACTAAAGCCTCCGCCTTGCCCTGGTAGCCATCAGTAATCCTCAATGTGGCTAGTACAGGTGCTGCCACGGTCCCCTCGACAATCTCAGAAAATCGGCCTTTTGTGGCCGGTCTGATTGCAATGAAAGCAAATCACATCAGTCCTGGGCCAGTTCCTACTCATGTGCCCCGGTTGACCACATCCAAAACATATAGAACCCGAAAAATGACATACCCCACCATGCGGCTTGCCGCACTTGCTGAAACGGCCCTGAAGCTACTGGCCTCTAGTGTAAGCATCAGAAGTCTTAAGCCTCTTCGCCTAGCCCACAGTTGTATGTACCTACTTCGGCTCCCACTTCGTCTGAAGCTCCAACTCAATTTCCTGCTCATGGGCCTTCTTGATCATATCATTCAGGGTTTTGCACCCTGAAAAGCACACGAACTCCATGATATCCTCCCTCAACATGGCATGGTATCTCGTCTTCCTCATCTCCTTATCTGCAGCGTACTACGGGACCAGCAAAACCCTCTCCCTGAATTTGGTGGTAATCTCCACCATGGTCTCGGTAGTCTAGCGAAGGTCCTGTAACTCTCTCGCTAGTTGTTGCACCTCGATAGCTAGTGTAAACCCCCTATGAAATCTATGAACAAAATCCTCTCAAGTCATTAATGCTACTGAAGTCCCCAAATCGCTATGTATCAATCGGATTCACTATGATGGTGTGGAATCCCAATCTAGTGAATGATGCAAGATGTAATATGGAACAAGAACAAGATGATCAATCTTCAATGCACACTGTTATAGATGAATAGTCGGGTACATAAGATTCTTGATTACACTTGGATTTCTTTATGTTTCTCTATAAATCACGTTCTTGGCTTATGGCAGCCCCCACAAAATGATGGGTTTTGAGCATTCTAAAACTTCCTAAGTGTACATGCAACCCTAATAAACCTTGGATCTATGTTTGACTAAGATACATGTAAATAATTATTTTTCCAAGGTTCTTATCCTAACTAGCATGGCATGGGGAACTTGAATCAAATAAAGCTAGTAGAATTACATACCTTGTAGTTGTAGTTGTTTGCTTGGAGTTCTAGATCCTAGCACCAATAGTGTGGAGGCCTCAAATGGAAATCACAAATCACCACAAACTTTGTAACCTTGAGAGAATAGTCACAACTATCTTGAAATCGGACCTCTACTTTACTCACCACAACTAGTGTGATTTCAAGAACCAAAGCCTCCTTTATATAGTGTGGTGGATTAGGGTTACATCCATATAAACCCTAATCCCCATGTCTCTTCATTTCCATGAGATCCATGGGTTAAAGCTCCATGGAGTATCCATGGACCTTCCATGCAAGCCTAGCCCATTCCAAATGAGCATTAGCCCACACTATATAAATATAAGAGTCCATATTTAATTAGTAATACTTTTGATCTCTAAATTAATCCTATATTAATTATAGATCAATACTAATTAAATAATATGATCTTATATGTAACAGCCCGGAATTTCAGGTATTGTTTTAAATCTATTTTTGGGACATTTTAGGGAGGGACTCGGCGAGTTGGTGCCTGACTCGCCGAGTAGGACCGCAGGCTTGGTCGCGGATGCGCGACTGGACTCGACGAGTCCAGATACGGACTCGGCGAGTCGACGCTGTTCAGCAGAAACCCTAGCCGTTTAGTTTGGAACGTATATAATGCCTCTTGAGCCGTCACTATACGTTTCTTTGGCCGATTGTGAAGAACATAGCATCTGTGGACGACTAGAGGAGAAGGGAAGGCTATTGGGGACTTTGAGGAGATTGTTAGGCAAGAAGAGGCAAGGTTTTGGTCAAAGGAAGATCAAGAGGATTGAGTTCTGAAGGTTGGGGACACAGAGATCACGTTTTCAGGTAATACTCGGCCCATTTCTATTGTTTTGGTGGTGAGCACGAATCTAGGGTTCATGAAACCCATTTAGTGATTAGATAGATTATAATGTTGTTCCCGAGCGTTTAAGTCCCAGTAATAGTATGTTTAGAGGTCCAGGAAGTCCCATGTTTATAGATTTCGGAACCATGCGGATTACAGGAGGCAGTTGATCGACTGCATGGCATGGACTCGCCGAGTCCAATGATCAGACTCGGCGAGTAGCTTGAAGATCCGCTGGGACTCGCCGAGTTGTTCTTCAGACTCGGCGAGTAGCTTGAAGGTTCACTGGGACTCGCCGAGTTGTTCCTTAGACTCGGCGAGTGGAGTCGGGGTGGCCCTGCGATTCTTCCACGAGGATCTCGTCGAGTCAGGAGGGATACTCGACGGGTAGAAAGGGGAGCAACAGGGAAGTTGGGGAGGACGTCTAGACTCGCCGAGTCGCCTTTGCACTCGACAAGTCCGGTCAAGTTGACCGTTGATCAGAATTGACCTGCATGTAATTCCGTAGGGTCCATTGTCTTGTTCGATAAGATCATTAATAAGGGTATATGGTATTATAGGGAGTCTGCAGTTTGGCGGATCGAGTGCGAGTAGTTTCAAGAGTTTATAGCTTACATACTACGAGGTGAGTCTTCTCACTATACTGTACCCGGAAGGGTTTGACTGTGTGACCGGAAGGTCGGATATGATATGTGATATGTATGCTATATGTGATAAGTTATTTGTTATCTGTGAGCTATGTATGTTATGTGGGCCGGAAGGCGATTATGTTATGGGCCGGAAGGCGTTGTGTTGAGGACCGGAAGGTCAGGGCCTGGACAGGCGTATGTGTGTAAGTGTATATTGGGGAACTCACTAAGCATTTATGCTTACAGTTGTTGTGTATGTATTTCAGGTACTAGTGAGGACCGTGGGAAGGCGCCGGCGTGATCGATATACACTGAAGAATGCTTTTATGATTTTGGGATTTTGAATATTTATATTTGACAGAATACTTAAACTATTTATGCCTTGTTTTGAATGGAAATAATTATATTTTAAAAATGAAAAATTTGTTTGAAAATTTGCGTTGTTACAATTGGTATCAGAGCCTTGGTTTGAGGGATTCGGGTGCACCTTCGGGCGTAACTGAACTCAAGTCGAGGATTTGAGGAAACTTTTTAAATAAAGGCATAAACTTTTGTAAATGGTTTTGTGGTAAGCAAGAAAGAAGCAGTGTGTACGATCAGTCAGCGCCCGAACGGTAAAGATCCCCAAAATACCTTACAATATTATATGATATGAATTGTTATGCATGCTAGAAGACTAGGTATTCATGATAGGACTAGAGTGGCCTGATTTGTGATGCCTTAGTCTAGGGAAGTTTGCCTATATGAGATGCGTTGCTAGTATGCGGGTAGATAGTGCATATCAGAAGTAGAGTACTCACTATCCGGAGTTTGGGGAGGAGGACTTGGGATGAACGCTGATGCGGTGTGGTCGGTAGTATTGGGCCCGTACTACCGAAGACACCGGGTCAGTGGGAGGCCCAAGTAAGAATCCCTGGATATTGGGGACTGAGTAGGGTTGCGTATCGAGTACAATTATACTCGGTGGAGTCTCTGATAGTTTTATGTTGTATTTCAGAGACATCATGGTTAGACCACGCCACGGAGCGAGTACGAGCGGTGTGAGTGACGAGGATATTCGTCAGATGATTCACGAGGAGGTGGCGGCCGCGATCCGGGCTGAGATCCCGGAGATGTTTGGGTCTATTAAGACCACCCTGATGGAGACATTCGATGAGCGGTACGCCGCGTTGACTGAGGCTGCAACCGCTGCAGCTACCGCAGCTGTGGCCGCTGCTAGGCCACAGGGAGGTGACTCGTTGCTGTTCCGAGAGTTCAGCAACACGAAGCCACCGGAGTTCGATGGGACGCAGGATCCGATTGCTGCGATGAGGTGGATCGCGGACATAGAGGGGTGCTTCTACACGTGTTCATGCCCGGAGCACCTGAGGGTACGGTTCGCTTTGAACCAGCTCCGTCTGGGAGCGAAGGACTGGTGGAAGTTCGTGACAGCGAACTTCACTATGGCAGAGACTACAGCGGTGACATGGGAGGGGTTTACTACCATGTTCAGGGATGAGTACGTTCCCCCGGTGGAACGGGAAAGATTGGTTCAGGAATTCTTAACCCTCAAGCAGGGTACTGATTCGGTGGCGGCGATCACGCGGAAGTTTCATGAGAGGGCGATGTTTTGCCCCGAGTTGGTGGCCACAGAGCAGGCTCGGATGAGCCGGTACTTGGGTGTTCTGAGGAGGGAGATCCGGGAGTTTGTGTCAAACTCCACTTATCATACTTTTACTGAGCTTCAGGCGAATGCCAGGAAGCGTGAGATCGAGTTGGAGACTCAGGCCAGGGAGGAGGCCGAGTCTCAGCAGGCAGACCGGCGGCCGGCTCAGTCTCAGCCGGCAGCCAAGCGGATCAAGTCCACCGATTCGAGGACGAGAGGTTCGAAGAGCCGCACTTGCGGAAAGTGCGGCAAGGGTCACGATGGGGCGTGTCGAGCCGGTGCTTGCTACAAGTGCGGCAAGGAGGGGCACATTGCTAGGGAGTGCCCCAAGGGGTTTATGGTTTGCTTTCATTGCAACCAGACCGGCCATCGAAAGGCCGAGTGTCCGCAGCTTCGTCAGGGATCTGCACCTATTGCTAGGACTACTGAGACTCGACCGGTGAAGGTCGAGGCCCCGAGGGCTCGTGGGAGAGCCTTTCAGCTGACTGCGGAGGAGGTCCGTGCTGCGCCCGATGTCGTGGCAGGTATGTTGTAATTCATGTATTTATTTTAAATGTCGAGATGTTATGCTTATGTTATTATATGCGTAGGTACTTTCCTTGTGAACTCTATGCCTGCCTTAGTGTTATTTGACTCGGGTGCGAGTAGGTCCTTTGTGTCCTTAGCCTTTAGTCAGCATATCAGCGTTAGTCGTGAGTCGTTGAGTCGACCTTTGAGAGTTTCTATAGCTGACGAGAAAGTGATTTGTGCTACGGAGGTTCTTCGGGGATGTGTACTAGAGATTTTCGGGGTTGAATTCCCGATTGACCTGATTCCTATTGCGATGGGTGATGTCTGTGTCATCGTGGGCATGGACTGGTTGAGCCGATTCGGCGCTGTCATCGACTGTGAGCGTCAGTTGGTGACTATACGAGACCCTAGCGGGGGAGTTCTTTCGGTGTACGGCGAGGGTACCCGCTCGGGATCAGCTTTTTGTTCGGCCGCTAGGGCGAGGCAGTGTCTACAGCAGGGCTGTAAGGGTTTTGTGGCATATGTGATGGATACGCGGGAGGTTTCCGAGAGACCGAAATCAGTTGAGGAGGTTCCTGTGGTGCGCGAGTTTTCAGATGTTTTCCCCGAGGAGTTGCCGGGAGTACCTCCTGTGAGGCAAGTAGAGTTTGGTATCGATCTAGTTCCGGGGGCCGCGCCTATTGCTAAAGTGCCTTATCGTCTTGCACCTCCAGAGATGCAAGAGTTGTCCTCGCAGCTCCAGGAGTTGCTGGGGAAGGGATTCATTCGGCCGAGCAGCTCGCCATAGGGAGCACCTATTCTGTTCGTCAAGAAGAAGGATGGTTCACACCGGATGTGTATTGACTACCGTGAGTTGAACAAGGTGACGGTCAAGAACCGCTATCCATTACCGAGGATCGATGATCTATTCGATCAGTTGCAAGGGGCATCTTGGTTTTCCAAGATCGATTTGAGATCAGGGTACCATCAGGTAAGAGTACGGGATGAGGACGTTCAGAAGACAGCATTCAGGACGCGATATGGGCATTATGAGTTTGTGGTGATGCCTTTCGGGCTCACCAATGCTCCGGCTGTGTTCATGGATCTCATGAATAGGGTATGCAGACCGATGTTGGATCGGTCAGTGATTGTATTTATCGACGACATTCTGGTGTATTCTAGATCTAGAGAGCAGCATGAGGAGCATTTGAGGGAGGTCCTCGAGGTATTGAGGTCGGAGAAGCTTTATGCAAAGTTCTCCAAATGTGACTTCTGGCTGCGGGAGGTCCAATTTCTAGGACATGTTGTTAATCAGGCAGGGATATTGGTTGATCCGGCCAAGGTGGAAGCAGTGATGAGTTGGGAGGCACCGAAGTCACCTTCCGAGATCAGAAGTTTCCTTGGGTTGGCGGGGTACTATCGGAGGTTTATTAGGGACTTCTCCAAGATCGCGGTACCGCTCACCAGATTGACCCGGAAGGGTGTCGCATTCTCATGGGGACCCGAGCAGCAGACCTCCTTTGAGACACTTCGCCAGAGGTTGTGCGAAGCCCCGGTATTAGCTCTCCCAGAAGGGATGGAGGATTTTGTGGTGTATTGCGACGCGTCGATTTCGGGACTGGGTGCAGTGTTGATGCAGAGGGGTCATGTGATAGCGTATGCGTCGAGGCAGCTGAAGCCTCATGAGGCGAGATATCCCACGCATGATTTAGAGTTGGGGGCAGTAGTGTTCGCTCTCAAGATTTGGCATCACTACCTGTATGGGGTTCGATGTACGATATATACGGACCATAAGAGCTTGAAGTATTTGATGGATCAGCCCAACCTAAATATGCGTCAGAGGAGGTGGTTGGATGTGGTCAAGAATTATGATTGTGAGATACTGTACCACCCAGGCAAGGCTAATGTGGTAGCTGATGCGTTGAGCCGCAGGGCGGAGAGCACTCCATTGCGAGATGTATGCTTGAGACTGACTGTGATGACTCCAGTAATGGATGCTATTCGTGGGGCGCAGGCCGAAGCTGTGCGACCAGAAATGCAGAAGAAAGAGCGGGTCGTGGGAATAATTTCAGAGTTCGTTAAGGATGGGCGAGGGCTTATGATGTTTCAGGGTCGGATTTGGGTACCGTTTGTGGGCGGTACGCGTACTACTTTGATGGAGGAGGCTCATAGATCGAAATTCTCGATTCATCCCGGTGCTACGAAGATGTATTTGGACTTGAGGAAGGAATATTGGTGGCCTTGTATGAAGAGAGATGTCGCATGGTTCGTTGAGAGGTGCTTGACCTGTCGTAGGGTTAAGGCCGAGCACCAGAGACCGCATGGCAAGTTACAGCCATTGGAGATCCCCGAGTGGAAGTGGGAACAAATCACTATGGATTTCATCACCAAATTGCCAAGGACTACCAGGGGAGTTGATGCAATTTGGGTGATTGTGGATAGGTTGACAAAGAGTGCACACTTCCTTGCCATCAGTGAGAGTTCTTCAGCGGAGAAGTTGGCAGAGATATATGTGAAAGAAGTGGTATCTCGGCATGGGGTGCCGATCTCGATTGTGTCAGACCGCGATGTACGTTTCACTTCCAGGTTCTGGAAGAAATTCCATGAGGAGCTGGGTACTAAACTGCATTTTAGTACCGCATACCATCCCCAGACGGACGGTCAGAGCGAGTGGACGATTCAGACATTGGAGGACATGCTTAGAGCGTGTGTGTTAGACTTCGGGGGTAGCTGGGATACGCATTTGCCTTTGGCTGAGTTTTCCTACAACAACAGCCATCATTCGAGCATTGGTATGCCACCTTTTGAGTTGTTGTATGGTAGGAGGTGTCGGACTCCCATTTGCTGGGGAGAGGTGGGACAGAGAGTGATGGGCAGTACAGAGATCGTACTTCAGACGACCGAGCAGATTCAGCAGGTTAGGCAGAGGTTATTGACCGCCCAGAGTCGACAGAAGAGTTATGCGGATAGACGCCGGTCCGAGCTGGAATTCCAGGTTGGTGACTTCGTTCTCCTGAAGGTTTCTCCCTGGAAGGGAGTGATCCGGTTCAGAAAGAGGGGCAAATTAGGGCCCCGGTTCATAGGTCCATTTCAGGTAATTGCAAGAGTAGGTCGGGTAGCTTATCGGCTAGAGTTGCCAGCAGAGTTGGGACAGATTCATAATACCTTTCACGTTTCACAGTTGAGGAAGTGCATAGCCGATGAATCGGCAGTGGTTCCGTTAGAGGATATTCAGGTGGATGCGAGCCTGAATTACGCCGAGAGACCAGTAGCAATCAGGGATCGGAAGATCAAGGTTCTGCGGAACAAGGAGATACCTCTGGTGTTGGTTCAGTGGCAACATCGGAAGGGATCGGAGATGACCTAGGAGCCGGAGCGTGAAATGTGGGAGCAACATCCGGAGTTATTCGCAGAGTGAGACTTCGAGGGCGAAGTCTAGTTCTAGTGGGGGAGAGTTGTAACAGCCCGGAATTTCAGGTATTGTTTTAAATCTATTTTTGGGACATTTTAGGGAGGGACTCGGCGAGTTGGTGCTTGACTCGCCGAGTAGGACCGCAGGCTTGGTCGCAGATGCGCGACTGGACTCGACGAGTCCAGATACGGACTCGGCGAGTCGACGCTGTTCAGCAGAAACCCTAGCCGTTTAGTTTGGAACGTATATAATGCCTCTTGAGCCGTCACTATACGTTTCTTTGGCCGATTGTGAAGAACATAGCATCTGTGGACGACTAGAGGAGAAGGGAAGGCTATTGGGGACTTTGAGGAGATTGTTAGGCAAGAAGAGGCAAGGTTTTGGTCAAAGGAAGATCAAGAGGATTGAGTTCTGAAGGTTGGGGACACAGAGATCACGTTTTCAGGTAATACTCGGCCCATTTCTATTGTTTTGGTGGTGAGCACGAATCTAGGGTTCATGAAACCCATTTAGTGATTAGATAGATTATAATGTTGTTCCCGAGCGTTTAAGTCCCAGTAATAGTATGTTTAGAGGTCCAGGAAGTCCCATGTTTATAGATTTCGGAACCATGCGGATTACAGGAGGCAGTTGATCGACTGCATGGCATGGACTCGCCGAGTCCAATGATCAGACTCGGCGAGTAGCTTGAAGATCCGCTGGGACTCGCCGAGTTGTTCTTCAGACTCGGCGAGTAGCTTGAAGGTTCACTGGGACTCGCCGAGTTGTTCCTTAGACTCGGCGAGTGGAGTCGGGGTGGCCCCGCGATTCTTCCACGAGGATCTCGTCGAGTCAGGAGGGATACTCGACGGGTAGAAAGGGGAGCAACAGGGAAGTTGGAGAGGACGTCTAGACTCGCCGAGTCGCCTTTGCACTCGACGAGTCCGGTCAAGTTGACCGTTGATCAGAATTGACCTGCATGTAATTCCGTAGGGTCCATTGTCTTGTTCGATAAGATCATTAATAAGGGTATATGGTATTATAGGGAGTCTGCAGTTTGGCGGATCGAGTGCGAGTAGTTTCAAGAGTTTATAGCTTACATACTACGAGGTGAGTCTTCTCACTATACTGTACCCGGAAGGGTTTGACTGTGTGACCGGAAGGTCGGATATGATATGTGATATGTATGCTATATGTGATAAGTTATTTGTTATCTGTGAGTTATGTATGTTATGTGGGCCGGAAGGCGATTATGTTATGGGCCGGAAGGCGTTGTGTTGAGGACCGGAAGGTCAGGGCCTGGACAGGCGTATGTGTGTAAGTGTATATTGGGGAACTCACTAAGCATTTATGCTTACAGTTGTTGTGTATGTATTTCAGGTACTAGTGAGGACCGTGGGAAGGCGCCGGCGTGATCGATACACACTGAAGAATGCTTTTATGATCTTGGGATTTTGAATATTTATATTTGACAGAATACTTAAACTATTTATGCCTTGTTTTGAATGGAAATAATTATATTTTAAAAATGAAAAATTTGTTTGAAAATTTGCGTTGTTACATTATATTAATATATTAGAAATTATAATATATTAATAAATCATAACTTATACTATTCTCAAAAGATTCTCCATAAATTGTTCGGGTGAAGTGCAACCCAAATGAACCATGCCGGGTCGGGTCAAGTACATACCAAATATAGTTATGGAATTAGACACTATATCCAACAAAAACATCCCACCCTCTTTACAAGGCTGAAATAACACTATTTATACCTAGACCTAATAACCAAAGCCCGGCCCAAACCCAAACAAGACAATAGTAAGCCCAACCGAAATCACATGTAATTTCGGTCCAAACAACACCAAAACAAGGTGTTTTCGGTCCGAGACCGAGAACTTTAATAGCTTATAAAAAGCAAAGTATAAACAACAATTTATGACCTAACAATCTCCCCCTTGGTTTATAGCTTTCTTTTCTTATGTCCTAACAATCTCCCCCTGAGTTTGTAGCTTTCTTTTCTTTTCAATCTTCTCTTTGTGCTTGGATTTAGCTTTTATCTTCGATTTCTTCACAACTTCAAGATGAACATATGAATTTCTACATGAATGAATTTATCTTGAACAGTTGGACTTCCTTCAAAGATTTTACCTTGAACACACATTGGGTGTAGAGGCTTCTTGTAAATATTCTTGAAAATCACTTTCGGCTTTGAAAAACTTCAGAGATAATCACAGAGAAACCAATTCTTCTGGATCACTTCAGCAAGTTCATAGATAGAAGCAAATTGATTGAGGAGGCTTCAATGCAATCTGTCACATAACTTCAAGTACAACTTCACCTTGCTTCTAGGGTTGAAAGATTGAATGTTGAAAAATAATCTTCACTTCTTGTTCCTTCGGATGAGAATTTTTTAATGATCACCGTTGCGCCTTGAAAAGTAACCATGACTAAAAATTCCATGTGGATCACAGAGTCATAAAGACCCTTCTGACCACAGTTGTTCAAGGACCCAACCTTGGCTCAGAAGGAGAGTACTTGCAGTATATGTGTGAACATGGAGGAACGCACTGCGATTTGTTGAGTATCAGAGAACTACTAATGGCTATTTTGATGTTAGCCCCTACATATCCTAGATCATAAACCTCAATGCAATTTTTTAAGTTAAACAAGTTAACTTGGCCCTTGGCGAGACGTTCAGTGATAATCGTGCTTTGCAAGGTGCATCGCCCTGGTGCCATGACATTTGTACAGTTTCAGACTTTTAATTCCTTAAATACGACAGTTCTTATAAAGATATTGCCTAACTGACAATTTCTACAGTTTCAATCCTTCAATTCCTTGTGAAAATAGAGTGAAGTGAAATGACAATCAACTCCTTTCCAAGTTTCTTCTCCTTGCTCAGAAAATTTTGATACAGTCTCCTTGAGTCTCTTCTTCTTTTGAATTTCCGATACAGTCTCCTTGAGTCTCCTCTGATTTTTAAATTCGATTTTTAAGACAAACGAAACTTTGAGATAAGAAATAAAAGTAAAAATAAACTTAGCACACAATAGAAATAACTAAGAAATAAAAATAAAAACAAAATAGACTCAAAAGTAAAAAATAAAATATTTTTGGATTTTTGATTTTTCTGAAAAGGAAATAAAACAGAAATAAACATATTTTTGGATTTTTAAATTTTATGATTTTTCTATTTTTGCTTGATTTTTAATTCTCCCCTTAAATTTGTGCCTAGAGGAAAAATATGAACAAATTTAACAAAAAAAAAAATAAGATACAATATGTACAAAATAGAAACGTTTGGGATCAAAGTTGTCAAGCAATTCAATATCGTTTATCAGCACACACCTACATGTTTAGCTTTGGTCAATCACCAATATTATGGTCCACTTAAATACTAAGGATATTGACAAGTTGGACAGATTATAAATGATAAGTCATTGTGATTATATTCCTAAATAATATTCCTAGATAGACTATTTAGCTAACGACGACCAAGGATATTGTTGTCCACTTAAATTCAGCAGTGAGATCTACAGACAACCTTTAATCATGAACCAATTCAATTTTAAGCTCACTAGAACGTGTTCCCCAGTTCACGACATACCCTAGCAATCAAGGAATTCCAAAGAGCTCTTTACTTTAAGTGAGTGCTCAATTATTTAAAAGAGAAGATGGAAGTAGAGATACATATATTGTATCCCTGGTCGGATCTCTTCTAATCACGCAGAGGGACAGCATATGACTAACATAGATAGAAATAGAAAGATGCATATGATGTGTCGCAGGTCGGATCTTCCGATCACGTAGAGGGGATAGCATATGATTGACATAGATAGATAGAGAGAAGCATAGATATATATGTATAGAAATAGAGGTGCATATGTTACCTCTTGGGTCGGATATTCATATCACGCAGAGGGGGCAACATATGACTGACAGAGAGGATAAGAAAGAAAAACAATTTCACACGGACCTACTTTATCAGAATTCCCCAGTCACCCTATCAGCACCAAAATTAAGGACATAAGTCTATACGTCGAAAAAGTGTTGAGCCACAATTCTAGATGATAAGTAACTTTAATGTATCTCGCAGGTTCCCTTGTTTATCTCACTGCTCAATCTATCCAAGCATCGTATGGTCAGTCCAAATGTAACTATCTATGTCCAGATGAGTTAACATTGTCAAGTCCTTTCATTGTTAACAGTGTCTAGTCCTTTCATTTGAATCCTTTGTGCCTACCAGCACATTGAACACAAAGTCTAAACAATTTATTTTTCGTGCATTACACACATCTCATATTGCCCTTTAACACTAAACTTCATATCACTTCCCAAGAATACTTACGAAAGAAAACATATCTTTTATTTTTTGATTTTATTAATTTTTTTATTTTAATTTCTCCCACTTAACTTGTGCATGGGGAAGAAATAAAATAAAATAAATGCGCAAATTTAAAAAATTGTCTTCAAAATGAGTCATTTTAAGAAAAACTCAGAAGTATCGAGAAGAAAACTCAAACCGTAATTCAGCAATTGATGTTGCATCCAAATGATCTGAGAACAGCATGCATATGCAGCAACAAGTTCAGCCTAAACTGTGTTTCAATTCCGGAACAAAGTTAAGATATTCATTATTCATCATGCCATTAAATGCGATCCCCATTTGTGATCCTTTCTCTCTTCTTTCCAGCAAAGGATACATATTCTCAATTAAAGTTCTGAATGTAATGAAGTTGAGAGATGTCTCTTGTCATGTGCCTAGAATAGCCACTATCAACCTACTAAAGTCTGGTGATATTCCTCCATAGTTGCTCCAGCACATAGTGCGGGATTAATTGCTTTTTGGAACCCAGTGCATTTTGAAGTTGGGTCTACCATCACTATCAAAACAAGATACTCTTTCCCATGACATATCTTGTTTATCACACACAGAAGATGAAGAAATGTTAGAATCATTAGATGATTTAGGAGTGTGAACTTTTGGTACCCATCTATAGTCAGGTTTAACTCATTTCTTGTTTGAGCGGATGGATGCCTCAGCACTTGCTTTAGAACTTGAAATCGATCGCTGAAATGACTACGACCTAACCGATCTTGGTCTAACAAAACCATCTCTTGAATTTGGCTTCTTGTCAGACATTCCCTTCTTGTCCTTCGGAGTTTGATTCTTGGCTTTTTTTGTGTGTTCCAGTCACCATTGCGTGAATGTGACCTCAAAGGATTTCTTTTGGAGGATCTCCCTCTTGGCACGTTCTGCCAACCTTGTTTATAGTAAGTAAAATATAAACAATGTGGAAAATTTCTAGCAATGTGACCGGGAATCCCACAGTTAAAGCAAGTCTGTCTTTTCATATAAATCAGATTGTGACTTGGTCCTTGTCCAACAGAAGTTTGTTTCGAAGAACTTCCACAAGCACAAGTACAAGAACATTTGTTAGACTGCTTGACAGATTTTTGTGGTTGGGATTTTTCAACAGTGGGGGTATCATCATTACAGGCTTTTGAAACCTTTTCAGCAGAACCATAATTGATTTTGTTCTGATCTCTCCCATCTTGCATTGCTACATTCTCTGCACATGAAGTAGAAGCATTAGAATCGCTAACCTCAATATTCTCAGTTGGGTCGGATTGTTCAGTCTTAACTGAAGCTGGTATAGGGGGTTGGCCATACTAAGCAGGTATCTTTACCTCATTGGTTTCAAGGGGTGGAGTATAGTTATCATTGAAGGGAGGTGGAACACTGTGATACCCTAGACCCTTATTCTGATTATCTTTAAATTTTAATTGTTTTTCAATCATTGTTTCAACTTTCTTACTTGACACATCAAATTTCTTAAAATTAAAATCTGCATTTTCAAACTTATTTATCAATGTGTCAAGCTTGGCAGTTAGACTGGAAATCTTTACTTGAACATAATCATAGTGTTCACATTTAATATTATATTCTTCCTTAATCCTTTTTAGATCTTTGGTGTGGGCCTCTAGTTTTTCTTTTAATGGTTTTTGGGCCTTTCTGAGAGTGTATCATTCATATTTAAGGTCCTTAATTTCCCGAATTAATAAATCAAGTTGATCACTATAATGTTTAATTTTAGCTTCACAGGACTGAGAGCATGAAGCTTCATTAACCTTGGTGATTGAAGAACTCATTAATCACCAAAAAGGATAACTTACTAAAAAAATAGAACTGATTGTGAAGCCAAGAAAGATGCCCTTTGACTTGATACCTCGAAAGTCAAACTTGAAAAGTCAAAGTTGAAAGTCAAACTTAAGATTCATAATTAAAAGTAAAACTTGAAAGTCAAAGTTAAAAGTCAAACTTGAAAGTCAAACATGAAAATCAAACTTTTTGTCCAAAAAAATAACCTTGACTGAGAACAAAAATTTCTAGACCGAAAAAGAGGGTATTTGACCGAATATGTGGCTTTTTGACCAAAAACGAAGCTTTAGGATCGAAAACGAGGCTTTTGGGCCGAAAACTAGGTTTTTGGACCGCAAATGTGAAGCCTCTTGACCCTAACTGCGAAGACTCGCACCGAAATCTCAAATCAAAAACATGAGGTCGAGAATAGCGAGACCGAAATCTGTTTGACCGAGATCCGAGGCCGAGAAGTCCGAACCGAAATCAGGCGCACCAAAAACCTTAGCAGCTTCGGACCAAGAACGAGGTTGCAGACCGAGAACCCTCGCCCTAACCGAGAACGTTGTTGGCCACCGAGATCTTCTAAGGTTTGACCGAAGACCGAGGACTGCCGCTGAAATCTCGCAAATTTTGACCAAAAACACCCAAAACTTGCCAAAAACACGAGATTTTCAAATCTTTAATGCCAAACTCGATCAAAGACTCAAGAATATGAAGAATACGAAGAACAATGGCCAAAATTTTGTCAAAATTAAATAAAAAAACACCAAGAATCTCCAAGAAAAGCTCATAAAATATTTTGCAATAACCCGATTACTATCAATCCTTGATCTGATAACAATTGAAAGTCCCCAAATCGCTATGTATCAATCGGATTCACTATAATGATGTGGAATCCCAATCTAGTTAATGATGCAAGATGTAATATGGAACAAGAACACGATGATTAATCTTCAATGCACACTATTATAGATGAATAGTCGGGTACATCAGATTCTTGATTACACTTGGATTTCTCTCTGTTTCTCTGTAAATCATGTTCTTGGCTTATGGTAGCCCCCAAAAACGTCCCACCCTCTTTACAAGGCTAAAATAACATTATTTATACCTAGACCTAATAACCAAAGCCCAACCCAAACCCAAACAAGACAATATCAAGCCTAACCGAAATCACATGTGATTTCGGTCCAAACAACACCAAAACATGGTGTTTTCGGTCCTAGACCAAGAACTTTAATAGCTTATGAAAAGCAAAGTATAAACCACAATTTATGACCTAACAGCTACTGCCTTCGTCCTTACAGCTCGATTAATCACCTCCCACCAGTCTCGTGCTCTGTCTCTCAACAGGCAGGATACAAATCCCACCTTTGCCCCTTCCGGGAAAAAGCTCGTCCGTTGAGCATTCTCCATGTCAGCGATCCAGCGACGGCTAGCGGTGGAATCCTTATCCCTAAAGAACTCAGGAGCTCCACAGGCCTTGAACTCCCGGAATGATGGAGCTCGAGCTCCAATCTGACTCGCAACAATCTCGACTTGAAAATATGTGAGCCTCTCATCCATCAACTTCATAATCCCTTCCTTGATGGTATCGAACAACATAGGGTTAACATCCAAGATACCATGAGTAATAAAAATTTTCTTTTAAAAGTTTATCAAACCTTTCATAAATTGTTCAAAATCAACACTAAGTGATAATATTCGAAACATCAGAGTACAAATATATTAAATGCAGAAATCATAAGGGAAGGATGTTGTGCCATCACGACTGGCCCTTCCCTTTCGAACTAGAGGTACCTGAAACCATAAACATAAACTGTAAGCATAAAGCTTAGTGAGTTTCCCAAAGTACCACATACCAAACACACAACTGGGCTTAACGTATAAACCAACCTGATATACACATATAGGCCCCGCCCTGGGGCCTCGCCATGGGGTGTATTTCAACCCGAATAACAGATATGGGCCCCACCCTGGGGTCGATGTCAACTCGATCATATTGTAGTGGGCCCCGCCTTGGGATATATTTCAACCTAGCATAAAATCACATACAAACCGCATATTACTATCATTCCAAGTAACATAATAATGGGCCAGCATTGGTGCCTTCGACCCATGAATCCAGTGAGAAAACTCACCTCACAAACAGATAAGAAACTGAATAGTACTCTGCTCCGAGATCAACGCTACCAATCACCTTAACAAATTCCAAGAAACAAAACTCTGCATATATGTCAAAATACCTAAAATACCCCTAGGTCAAACCATAGAAAATCCGGTCAAAGTCAACCGGGTTGACTCAGTGAGTATGCGGGGCGTACACCCTTCGTACGTGGGACATACTACGCAGTTGACTAAGGATCAGGGAGCTGACCTTGTACGCGCAACGTACCCCTCGGTACGCCCAACATACGCGGCTGCTCACCACCTTTCATATTAAGTACTTAATTCCTTAAGCACTCACGTCTAAAATTCAGATCCGGGCTAAAGAAGATGTTCTTAACCATAAAGTTTCCAACTTTATGGTTTAGCATGGCTATTAAGACCTTAAATCCAAAAACTCTAGTCTCTTAACCCATTAAGACAATCTAACACATGCATGGAGAGAAAGTAATGACCAAAAACACAACTTTATGACTTAACACCCCTCAAAACCTCTGGAAGGACAACTCAAATGCCTTGGAGTACCTTCTACTCACAAAGACCAAGATTAGGACAAAAAGGGGAACAAATTTGAGCTAAAACTAGATCCATAAGATTTCTACACCAAGGTTGAAGCTTTTTACCTCCACAAGGTGCACAAGTGGAACAAGATGTTGGATCCAAAGCCTTGAGTGAAACACCACAAACTCAATGCTCTTCCTTCAACTCCAAAAGCTCCAAATGGCACCAAAGATGGATCTACAAGTTTCATAATGTAATAACACTCTTTAGGGTTTCAAAATGAGGAAGGAGGTTGAAGATAAAAAGGTGCATGTGGCCATAAATATGTTTAATAGGGTCCAAACCCTAAAATTTAGGGTTTTACCCTGACTCCGTATGCCCTGCGTACCAGCGTACGCATAGCGTACTAATATGAACCCAGGTATGCCCTGCATACGAAGGTGTATGCCCCGCATACCAAGGTGACTCCGAAATTATGAAATTGCCACTGGAGACTAATCTTGTAAATAAAGCACAATTCAAGGGTTAAAACAAATACCTGAATAATTAGACGTTACACTCCAATTTATGATTGCTTACTATTTTTAGTCTTTTGAAAGCATTTTTAGCGGTTTGAGTTTAGGTTTCGATTGTCTACTTGTCAAATATCTTTAAGAGGTGGTCGGGAAATGTTTTACTGGGCTTTTTTAAGCCTAACATATGTGTTTTAACATGTATTTGACTAAGTTAAATATCAAAGATGAATTTTAGTTTTAGCTTTACAAAATATTGTAATTAAGATTTGAAATGTCAGTAAATTGTTCCTTTTTTTCTGATTATTTTATTAAATATTTGTTTAGGATTTGAAATGTTATCAAGTTGTTTTTTTCTCATATTATTTTATTTCATATTTGTATGGTTTACCAATTTAAACATTTTTAAATCTTAATGATTTGACCATTTAAGGCTATTAACGACAAAAAATGTTTTCATTTTATGAAATAATACAAGATTTTTGTTTTAAAATTAAGACTATTTCAAATATCTCATATACCAATGGTGTCCCCCCCCCCCCCCCCCCCCCCCCCGACTCAAGAAATTCGAGAATAAAACCCAAGTCAAGGGCTTGCCTCCGAGAACCCTAGGTCACGTTGGTAGAGCTTGTTTATGTATAAAAGAACATCACATTTAACATTTTTGTCAATTCCATCAAGGTATGTGTTCATTCGAAAATTAAAGCACTCCAACGATGGTATTCTATCAATAATTATCATTTTTTTCTAATATTATTGATTCTTGCAAATGTTTGCTAAGTTTTTTTCATTTTTGTCTTTTATGTTTACAAATTAAAAAAAAAAAAAAAAAAAAAAAAAAAAAAAAAAAAGAAAAAAGAAAACAAAAGAACAAAAAAACTTAAGTTTATAAACATTTTATGTTTTTACTATAAGTATATTTTTCAAATTTGACATGAAAGTCCTAATTATGGAAACCTGTTATTACATGTAACAAAGATAAACATGAAATTTTTTTGGCAAACTTTAGGCATTAACGAAGAAAAAATCGTCACATGACTAAACTGACAAAATTTGACAAACATAACTTTCATATCAAAAACCCCCTAAAAAACTAGTCAATTCATGTTTTAAAAGAACTTATTGATTTTTGAATCTAATGTTTGATTGTTATAGGAACAAACCATTATCGAAAAAACATAAATGATAGTGCATATTTTTTGCAAAAAATCATCTTTAAAAAACGTCGAGCATGATGCTTTTCTTGCATTTCATTCGTATAAATCATAATCTTTAATAATTTACAAAGCGATGATTATCATATATAATAAGATAAATGAAAAGTCAAATATAGGACTACTATGAGTTATGGGTTGTAAGTACCTAGACCACACATAATGAGAATGAATCTAGAAGACAAAGGAGTTCCATTGATTACTGGAGTTAGGGTACTACAAAGTTGATGGAAAAGATGTTATTGGGGGACAACTTGAAGTTAGGCCTCTTGATTTTGACACTTTTAGCTAAATTATTTTCAAATATGTCAACTCATCCTCATTATTTTTTGTTTTCTTGTCTTTTTGGTACCCTTTTGTCAACAATGCACGCCCCACTTGTTTTCCCAACTACACGCATTTGGGCTATTTGGACTATGTTTTTTCTTCTATGTCTTCCACATTTGAAAAGAAAATTTGAAAGGGCGTATTCTTATTTCGAATTGAATAAGATTTTGTTCATGTTTTTTTCTTAAATCGATTTTAATTTAAATTTGTGATATGTACATCGATACTGGATAGTTTTTCAATGAAACCATCTAGTTATAATCTATCTAAAACATGATTTTATATCAGAATACTATATTGGTGATGGAAGATATTTCTATTTGGGTGTTAATGTGAACATAATAACATCTTTTAGGTCGATTCTCACTTTAAGCAGTGTATTCTTGTTGTCCATCTTTGCAACATACCTTAAGGCACTAATATCAAGTATAAGGTATGTTTGATTGTGTCAAATGATCAAATTTGTAATATGTTGTTATTCCGATACTTGCATAAAATGGAAGATCTACTCGATGTAAGAAATTTAGGATGGATTAGGTAGTTTGGCTCATGAGTTCTAATTTGTTTCTTTCTCCTTTGTAATACTTTGTTCTTTTATGGGTTAGTTTCTGACTAGTCTCTTTAATAAAGTTTTGGATTGTTGTTCTAAACAAATAAATTTTAAGACTTCATCTTAATTCAACCCATAAGCAAGCAATTTATTTTCCTTCTTCTGAAATATGTTGAAAAATTAAGTATGCTAGGTGAACTTCTTTTGCTTCCAAATAGTGATGTCTCTCTAATGGGGGAGTCAACAAAAACTTAGGTCAAGAAATTTATAATTATGCTAAATACAACTATTAATCATTCATTATAACTTTTGAATTTGGCATTAAATATTCAAAATGTTCTGATTGTGTACATGCACCAATAATATTGCTTTCGGCCTAGTAAACTTTACTCCCTTAAAGGCACTTGGCAACTTCATATTTGCTTGTCATGCAATATTGATCTTTTTTTTTTATATAAAAAGGTATAACCCATAATGCCCTCAGAAGTGGTTCGATCCCAACCTTATCCTTGTAGCTAGATGTTTCCTATATATAGATGTCATATGCACAAAAGCTTTGCAAATTCTGAATCCTTCTTAATTACTGTCTCTACGATTTTTCCACATCATATAAAAGCTATATGAGAAGAACAAGAATGGCCATCATAAACTCAGATTCAACTTTGAGCCTTCCAATAGGTACCAAAAACCCTCAAAACCATAGAGTTTTAATTGAAGAAATCGGTGGCCTAATTAGGGTTTACAAAGATGGACACGTGGAAAGACCACAGATCGTGCCATGTGTGACGTGTACGTTGCCCCTTGAACTTGGGGTAACATGCAAAGATTTGGTAATCGACAAGTTTACAAACATTTGGGCTCGTTTTTATGTCCCAAAATGCAATCTTGAGAAACTCCCTTTGCTTGTTTACTTCCATGGAGGAGGGTTTTGTGTTGGTTCTGCGGCATGGAGTTGTTACCACGAATTTCTTGCAGTTTTAGCTCGTAATGCTGGTTGTGTGATCATGTCAGTAGATTATCGTTTAGCACCTGAGAACCCTCTTCCAGCAGCGTATGAAGATGGCGAAAAGGCTCTGATATGGGTGAAACAACAAGCTTTAAGTGGATCCAACAAATGGTGGTTGAAGAACTGTGATTTTTCTAACGTGTTTGTAGCAGGTGATAGTGCTGGTGGCAATATAGCACATAACGTGAGCTTAAGATTAAGTGTCAATTGGGCACAGCTAAAACCATTGATTTTCAAAGGTAACATTCTAATCCAACCTTTTTTTGGTGGAGAATCAAGAACCATTTCGGAAGCTCTCATGGTCCAACCACGAGGCTCTGTGCTCAACCTAGTGGCTTCAGACACGTACTGGAGACTCTCGCTACCAAAGGGAGCAAACCGCGACCATCCATGGTGCAACTCGAGGGCAAAAAGGTCAAGTAAGTTGGACAGAATGACATATTTGCCCACCATGGTTTGTGTATCCGAATTGGACATATTGAAAGATAGGAATATGGAATTTTGTGGGGTTTTGAGAAATTCAGGCATACAAGTTGAGCATGTGGTGTATAAAGACGTGGGTCATGCATTCCAAATCCTTGACAAATCTCAATTTTCACAAATGCAAACACAGGAAATGATTTCTCACATCAAGGCCTTCGTCAGCAAAAGGATGAATAGTGGATGACCACTTATATATCATGTATCATGGAATCTTTAATTACCAGTTAATTACCAATATAGTTTAACAGATCAATTAAGATTATTGTAATTAAATAGTATGGATTTCCTCACATGCATATATGTATATCAGTGCTTTTGTATATGGATATGTTTGTTATTTACGGCAATCGGCAAATATCAAATATGTACTTTTGTTCGAATTAATGGTGTCGTTGCCACACTAACTTATGCCTTAATGGAGTACAACTAGATTGGTGCTGGAGAGTATCTCATAAAACATGAGTTGATGTGACACATACTACAAAATTGTAGAGATAGATATTACGACGGATAATGTTGTCGCTAGATGTCTGCCATTGATAGAGACCGATGAGGTGGTCAACCTCCCAAAAAAATAAGAGATGAAAGGGATATACATTTAACTAAATTCTTCTTCTTCTTCTTCTTCTTTTCCGTAATACAATTACATAAATTGTAAAAGAAATGTTGGAATTAAGGAATTTTGCTAACCGTTAACCATGATCTAGCTAAAGAGAAAATACTTTGTGATGGGGCTAGTGGGGTTTAAACACTTAAACTTCCTGCAAGTGTATAGTGACAATTCAAGAAAGCATCACAACAGTGTCGCAAAAGGTGGTCATCAAGCTAGTGAGTCTGGTCAATGAAGTTGTTGGTCTTAATCCAAACTCGGTCAAAATCACGTGACTGTCTTAGGGGTAGTTTAACCATTTTTTTTCTTTTTATTGATCAGGTTAAAACCATGTTAGCTGTAGGTTGCACGAGTTTAGGATTCTTTGTTACTTTCCCCTGTTTTCTTGGCTAGTTCTCCTTTATAAGCTAGGTTAGGGAGTCGATTTGTGTGTGTAATTTCCATTTTCAAGCAGAGAATAAGATGTGAAAGTTGCACCATCTTTTTATACCTTTTCTTTTATATTCTCCTTCCAACAGATCACACAACAAAGTGTTGCTTTATTTTGTTTGTTATATTTTTCTTTCTATAGTGCGTTTGTTCACAAAGGCAGGTTCCAACATTTGGTATCAGAGCTAACAAGGGTGGTTCTCGGTTGTTGTGTCTTCCGGTTCTGTTGTTGCATTAATTGTAACACCCAGATCGCGAGGTATCTTGTATTTTCAATATTTTTGGCATTTTAGGGTTTGCTACGGCATGGTGGAGGCACCACGACATGAAAAATCAAGTTTAGATCGCGTGTTCATTTAAGCCGCAACGGTGTGGCAGCTGGCAAGTGACAAACCCTATTTTCTGGGTTTTGCTCCCTATTTTAAGGAATGAGGAGGATAGGGTTTGCTCACCCTCAACCTCCATCAGCCTCCTTGAGAAAACCATAATCTCCTTCCTCCTTTATTTGAGCCTTTTTTGGTGTTCTTTGAAGCCATTGAAGGAAGAAAGAAGCAGAAGTGAGTTAAGATTCAGCAAGCAAGTCATCATCCTTTGTTGTAGCACTCTTCTAGTCCCTTATAAGTACTCATGGCTCGATTTTTATCATGATAGGTTGTTAAACTTTGAGTTTTTTCCTTAGATTTCATGTTCTTGTTGGTTGGGATGGTGAGATCTCATAAAGTTTGCAGCTTTATGAATCTCCAGGCCATTTGGAGTATTTAGTGCTTTAGATCTGGATTAGAAATGAGTTTTGGTGTCATGCATGAATTTTTGGCCATAAACCCTTATTTTGACCTAATAGGAGTTCAAGACATGCATGTCCGAAAAGCATGAATATTTATGTTATTTATGATGCTAGAAACCTTTATGGGAGTGTTAGGTTAGAGGTCTTCAAGATTAAGTGCTTACTGATTTAAGCCAAGTTGTGTTTTGTCCCTTTTTGGATCTAGGAGTGAGACCTCTATCTCTTGGAGAGTCTAAATGTATAAAGTTGGAAATTTTATCCACTTAGACCATAGAATAGACTAGATCTGAGCTTTGGAGCCCTTGGAATCGAAGAAACGACTTAATCCATTAAGTTGTTAGGAGCCCAGTGCCCACGGCGTGGCCTTTGGTCTCCATGGTGTGGCGACTGGGCTAAGGCTCATCTGTTTTTTTTTGTTTAGCGGCCACAGCATGGCGACTAGCTGGAGGTTGACTTTTGGGTCGTAGACCGTTGGCTTTGACCAAGTTTGACTTTAGGTCATCTAGAGTAATTTGAGTAGTATTTGAGTTGTGGATTGAGGATTGGTCCTTTTTTTGCTATATAGGTAACCTGTAGAGTCGATACTCGGAGTTGCATTCTTTCAGCTATTATATTGGTTTTGAGGTGAGTTCTCTCATTATGCCTATGGGCCGAAGGCACCTATAACGTCCCAAAAATTAAGACCAAAAATTTTGAGTTTTATATTAAATAAACCATCAATGCAATCAATACCATAAATCCATAGTGAAAATCAGAGTGTGACAAATAATATCCAAGTACATCAGAGTCATAAAAAATACAGAACAATGTGGTGTGTGTAATGCAGTCATCCCAAGTTCTTCCCCTTGGAACCAGAAGTACCTGAAACACAAACTGAAAACCGTAAGCGCAAAGCTTAGTGAGTTCCCTAAAATACCACATACCGTACATATCAAACATATAATAGGCCCTGCCCGTCATCGAGCCCCGCTCGGAACAGATCTGTCAGTCATCAGGCCCCGCCTAGAATCGGGTCCCGCCCGGTATACATATAAACATATAAACATATAATCATATAAACACATGCAATAATCACAAAGATAAATAGCCTACAGGATAGTCATCGTGCCCCGCCCGATATACATATCAATATCATACATGCAAGAGTCATGCAGACAACTAGCATCATAATCATAATAAACCATGGGCCAGCATTGGTGTCTTTGACCCGCTAAACACAATGAGGAAACTCACCTCTAACTGCTGAATCTCTCAATAAATCTCGGTATGTTGGTCCGGAAAAATCCTGGTGCTAACATCATCAATTAATATCCAATTAATAATTGGATCTCGACCCATAATTAAGAATCTAAGTTACTTGTCCAATATCCAAGGTAAAAGACCATTTTACCCTTTTTTCTTACTTGGCCCAAAACCAAGGCCCAACCGATTTGCTAAAAAGGCCCAAATTCCTAAATGGCATCCTAAGGCCCAACTTCCAAATTAGGCCCAAAAATCATCATGGACCTAATCCCAAGAAAGTCCATATTCTATCTGTAGCCCAAAGTCAAAAGTCCAATGGCCTAACAAGGCCCAAATCCTAAAAGCCCAAAATATGGCCCAACCCCGAGGAAGTCAACCCAAAAATCAAACAGCTGAGTATGTTGGGCATACTCAGACTTATGCTTGGCGTACTCCTTCCAGGGCCAGTACGCTCAGTGTACGATCTGGGTACGCCTCGCGTACTCCCCAGATCACCAATCCAATCCATTAAGCACTTAATTGATTAAGCCAACATGCCAAACTCTCAGCTCTGATTGTAGAAGGTGACTTAACACATAAAGTTGGCAACTTTACACCCATGCATGACTTAATGAGACCCAACACTCAAATAGAAGCTTCATAAGAATCTTAACACTTGCATGGACCAATAACACTCATAAAGATTACATTTTTATGGACAAGGGACCTCAATGAAGCTAATATCTAACATCCCAAGTTGTTGGAGTAGCCCATACTGTTAAACAAAGCTTAAAGGACCCAAAAATGCATAAACAATGCCCTAAACTAGATCTAGCATGATGATTAATCAAGTAGGGAACTTTATACCTCAAATAGCTTGGAAAGATGATGATGAGTCTGGATCTACAAGCTCAAGGTACCTCAAGGCAATATCCAAGAGTTCTTCCTTCAAATCACCAAAAACACCACCAAAACTCACTTCTAAGCTCCAAAGATCACAAAAGGCACTAGGGTTTTGTTCTTAGGGTTTAGGGGAGTAGAGGATGACCAAAATATACCACGAAGGCATCCTAAGTTGCTTAAATAGGGCACAAACCCTAAGCTAGGGACCAAAATGTAATGAATTAAGCATTAAGGGTTAAAAAGGAAACATACTAGAACTCGAATGTTACAGCACCAAATTCGGTCCATTTGTTGTGTTATGTACTTGATGTAGGACCATCGTATGGCTAATTCTTATTTACATATGTCGATATATTTGGATGGTTGGGTTGAGGCGGAAAGCTAACAAACCCGGACAGTTGGGTTAATGTATTGCTTCGTGTGGTGGACCAACAAACCCAAATGGTTGGGTTGAGACTCCATGTCAACAAACCCGGATGGTTGTTGAGACTCTACGTCAACAAACCTGGATGATTGGGTTGAGGCTATGGCCAACAAACCCCTTTATGCATGCATTGTAATTGTATTTCTGATGTGTTGGGTATTTTGGGAAACTCACTAAGCTTGGTCTTATAGTTGTGGATTTCTTGTTTCAAGTACTTCAAATGATCGGGGAAAGGTGAAGGCTTGATCGTATACACCCTCTATAGTTTTTGATTTATGTCTGTTGGGATACTTTGATTTTTGGGATATTCGTATTTGACACTTATGTTTGTGACTTAAGTTTTTATAAAACAAGGAGTTTATTTAAATGAAAAAATAAAAAAAAAATATCGTGATTTTTGGGATGTTACATTAATGGTTCACAGTGATGTTGACATATGAAGGTCCGGATATGGTGGTTCGGTGTCGGAGATAGCAGCAGACAATTGTTGAGGAAGCAAACAACCAATCATATCGAGAGGGAGAAAGAAAGCAACAAGAATGAAAGCAAGTAGCAAGGTTGGTTACATCTGTTGATCAGAAGACGAAGCAAGAGTAGAGGGTTGTTGCATTATAGCAAGCAAGCAAGCAGGAAGAGCGATCACTTTTGATCGAGAAAGAATGAAAAGTAGCAAGAAGTAGTAGCTCACGGTTTAGTCAAAGCTAACCAAAGTGGTTCTCGGTTATGGTGTGTTCCAGTTTTAGGGGTAGTTTACTCATTTTGTTTCTTTTAATAGATCAGGTTAAAACCATGTTGTAGACAAATCAGAAAGATAGCAAGCAAGCAAGTAGCAGAAAAGAAAGAACGCATGAAAAGAAAAAGCAAGCAAGAAGGGTTATCAAGACCGAAAGAGAGTGTTGTATCAAAAGACCCACACATCAATAGAAGACCAAAGACCGAAGTAGGTAAATGAGACCGTTGGTTTTCTTGAGAAAGAGAGACCGGGAGAAAGAAAGAAGTTTGGAAGGAACAATTTCGATTAAGGGGGAATGTTTGTGTTAATCCAAACTGAGTCAAAATAACACGATTAACTTAGGGGTAGTTTAGTTATTTTGTTTCTTTTAAATGATCAGGTTAAAACCATGTTGCCTGTAGGTTGCACGAGTTTAGTATTCTTTGTTACTTTCCCCTATTTTGTTCATTAGTTCTCATTTATAAGCTAGGTTTAGGAGTTGATTCTTGTGTGTATAATTTCCATTTTCAAGCAGAGAATAAGATGTGAAAGTTACACCATCTTCTTGTACCTTTTCTTTTATGTTCTCCTTCTAACAGATCACACAACAGAGTGCTGCTTTGTTTTGTTTGTTATATTCTTCTTTCTGTAGTGGGTTTTTTCACAAAGGCAAGTTCCAAAAAAAGTGGCTTCAGGTAGTAACACGCACATATCAATTCCCTGGCTCTTAAAAATGACCTCGTCCTCAAGGTCTGTCAACAAAAGCAGCTTCAAAGATCTTTTTTGGATGTAACTCTCGGTTTTGGATGTTTTAAAACATGATATTTTTTAGTTAGTTATTGAATTTTTTTGAAAATTCAAACATCCCTTCTGGATGTAACTCATCCTCCATTACATTGATTCCTAAGTCTCATTGGAATTCAGTATAAGATTTGTGCAAAGATTCTAGCATTGAGATTACAAGATGTTATAGATTCGGTGGCCATCTTGGAACAAGCGACGTTTGTGAAAGATCATCAAATTATGGATTGGCCTTTAATGGTGAGTGAAATTGTTGAATGGTATAAGAAAAAAAATTGATGTTGCATAAGATTGATTTTTGAAAAGGCTTGCGATTTTGTAATTTGAGAATTTTTTAGATCATATTATGTGTTTCCTAAAGTTTGGAAATAAATGGCATTCTTGGATCCATGCATGTGTCGTGTTGGCTAAGGCTTCTATCCTTCTATCCTTATGAATGGTAGTCCAACTAATGTGGGCCTTAGTGTGGAGGATCAGGCCCTTATGTTCCTATAGGCCTATGATCGAGTGACTAAAGGGCTTCATGGAAATGGTCATAACTTTGGCTACAAGACTCCGTTTTAGGCCTACGGCCAGTCAAATCGAAGCTTGGAACAAGGAGCACGTCAAGATGAGTACTCAAAGGAGACTTACCCATTTTTTAGTCCAAAAATCGCTTTCTAAATGAGTTATAGACAACTTTGTGGTTTTTTCATTGTTTTTGGGTTTTGTTTTTTGGTTTGTGTTTGGCCCATGGTTGTTTTGAGGTTCGTTTTAAATTATGGTCCTTATTTATGTGTAACTAATGTAATTTGGATGATGATTCATCAGTGTTATAAACTTTCAGTTTTCTCCCAAAATTTTGTGTGTGTTAGACCAGATTTTGAAGCCAATCCCATGGTATTCATAGAATCAGCATGGTTTTGAAGAGATTGACATGGGTATTATGTTAGAATCAACAGGCTCACTCTTATTTATCTTTGTTCCGTTTTGCACGCTGCATCACCAACAGAGGAGTTTGATCTGCAAAGAGGGATCAGAGAAGGAGATCCTCTATCTCATTTCCTATTTATTCTAGTTATGGATTGGTTACATGTTTCCATTGAGGATGTTGTTGTTGCGAACTTATTTTTGGGAGTTAAAATTAATAGATATTAGCTTCTTATTTCTCACTTTTTTATGCATGTGATGTTATCATCTTGGGAGAATGGGGTAAGGATAATGTTGTTAACATGATTAGTATTTAACATTGCTTTTATTTGGTTTCGGGTCTAAATATAAACCTTCAAAAGTCAAATTTATTCTGGATTGGTGTTTGTTGGGAGGAGGTTATCGGTTTTGCTAGGCTACTTGGTTATCGACCTAATAAACTTCCTTTTATGTATCTTGGCCTCCCTATCGGTCAAAACATGTCAAGGGATGTGGGGTGGAAACCAATACAAGAAAGCTTCATAAAAAATATCTAAGTGGAAAGCAGATACTTTATCTATTGATGGGAGGTATATGTTGGTTAAATCGGTTTTAGGCTCAATGGGTTTGTATTATATGTCAGTTTTCTTGGTGCCTGTTAAAGTTGTAAAAGAGTTTGAATCTATACGAGCGAATTTCTTTTGGGGTGGTAACAAAGATAAAAGATAGATGGTTTGGGTGAAATGGGATTTGATTCTTGTTGGAAAACACAGTGACGGTTTGGATATTGGTAGTCTAATGTCTTTTAATCTTTCTTTGTTACAAAAATGGAGGTGGCGTTTTATAAATAATAGTTCATTGATATTGGCTCCCCTCGTAAAAGTTATTTATAATAGTAGAGGTGGTTTATATCTTTGCAGCTTCTGTTTTTAGTGGGGATGGTCCTTGATCTAAAATTATTGCTTTGATTTCTAAATTAGAGGATAGAGGGTGTTCTTATCTTCGGTTTTAAAGAAACAGTGGGTGATGGTGCTTCGGCTAGATTTTAGATTAGAGTGTGGATTGGATATCAGCTTTCTACCAAATTTCCAAGGTTGTTTGAGTTAGAAACCATAAAAGATTGTGTTATTTCTAATCATTTGATAGGTTATGAGAGATGTTGTTGTTGGTGTAGGCTCGTTAGACGATGAGAGGAAAGTTTGCAATTCTCGAATATGTATGATATAGTGCAGCTTGTCAAGTTAAATAACGAAAAAGATAAATGGTGATGGGATATTGGCAACTCTGGAACATTTCCAGTTGGAGAAACTAGAAGATGGATTGATGATAAGTTCTTCAAGTTAATGATTCATAAGCTCGTTGGAATTAGTTTATTTCTAGGAAGGTAAATATTCTTATTTGGCGACTCTTGTTGGATAAAATCTCTACTGCTTTGAACCTAGATATGAGATGTATAGATGTTCCTTAGATTTTTATGTTCGGTTTTTTTTCTTTGAGATAGAACAACTTGATTACTTGTTTGTTAGGTGTAAAGTATCTGCAAGAACTTGGAATGCAGTTTTTAATTGCTTAGACGTGAACATTTTCGGGTTTAATTCGGTGATAGACTTGTTTTTGTACATTAATATATATATATATATATATATATATATATATATATATATATATATGCATAAACTTGGAAAATTCACAAAATTCGTAAAAAATGCACATATGCACCTGTCTATACATTACCTTGTTATGTATGATGAAATTGGATTCTCGACAGACGACAATTGATCTACCATGCATACGGATGTTGTAAACAATGGGTTGTTTTTTGTGCTTATTTGTCTAGGGAGGTATAGCGTATAGCTGACTGTAGTAAGGCCATGGGATATGGGGGCTTTCCTACGCGTCGAATCCTATGTGGCAAGCCTTGTATATGTGTGAATACCGTCCCATTTGGGCGTAATCGTCTTGTAACGTGGTGGCATTCACGGATGCTTAGGAGGGCTTTGATTGGCTGTTGAATAAAATAGGTACATTACAAGAAAAATGGGTGTACACTAAGGGTGTCGAACGGGTAAAATTTTCGGGTTTCGGGTAGAACGGGTATTTCCTTAAGAAAATAATACCCGATACCCGACCTATATTGTAATTCAGGTTTTCGGGTTTCGGGTATTCGGGTTTGAGGTCGGGTCGGGTAATTATCGGGTATACCCGAAACTTTATTAAATGACACTTATTGATAATTTATTTTTTTATTTTTTTATTTTTACATGTTGGTTGGTTTAATAAAGAATCGGGTAGAAAAATACTTCATACAATTAACAAGTACATATATAATAACAATACAAATTACTATAATATGTTATGTACTTTTTTAATTCCATTCCGTGCGATAGTGAGAAACTGAGAATTGTGATGACGGTTCAGGACTTCAGCTTTAGTGTTGTATTCCTTTTGCAAGTTTGCGTCGACTGTCGAGCCGTCGTTCATAAGAAGGAAACAAATTCTTTTGTTTTATTTGAAGTGTGCGTACATGACTGCATTGTATATTTGATATTATCTAAAAAACGAATTCGGGTATTCGGGTATACCCGAAAATAAATATTCATTCCTAAAACCCAACCTATATTATTATTGGGTTAATCTATTATCCGAATGTTCATACCCGTTACCCGTTCTACCCGACCCATTCTACCCGAATTCAGAACGGGTCGGACGGATAGAACGGGTTTCGGGTTTTTTTGACAGGCCTAGTGTACACCTTGTCTCTTTCCTTTTCAGTTTAGAGTTAATTTCATATAACATCCCTTTAACTTACATATTGTTTACATATCACCTCTTTCTTATATTTCCAATATATATCCTTATTAATTATATTATATTAGCTTAATTTTTTGAAAAATATATAACAAGATACAAAACAAATTACATCATTAAATTTTTATATTTCTATGTTTTTTCTAATAAAAATAAAAAGTAATATATATATATATATATATATATATATATATATATATATATATATATATATATATATATATATAATGTAAAATAGTAACCATTTCCAAAGGCTATCGTTTTATATTTTCTGTTTTAGTAATTTAGGTTTGAAATTTTATGCATTTATGTTTTTTTTAGTAATTTGGCTTTAAAATTGAGGTTATATGTGTTTTTAAGTAAAATGAAATATTAATTTAAATGTATTGATTATGTTTTTTATTTAATCTAAATATCAAAATAATAATAATAAATAAAAAGATAAACAATTTGAAGTGATAATCATTTTTAAAAGCCAGTTAACATATAATAGAGGTGATGTGACATCACTTTTTTAGTGAACATATATCACTTTTTCAGTGATCATATAATGACCATACCTCATGCCCTAACAAACAACTTGTGTCTTTAACCTTAATTTTATGTTTTGTTTTGATTGTCTTGATCGTAAGCAAGCACTTGTAAACAAGTCAAAGCAAAAACTAGCAGACCACATTTCTCCATTGATTAAAGTATCGACATATGTCAAAATTAGGAGAAAACAAGAAGAAGAAACATCATGCATGTTCTGAATGATAAAAACAAGTATCCATAACACACAATGTCGTCTTACTACCAAAGGCCAAAATAAACAAAATGGAGAATAGATGACAGAGACTAATGGTATTGGTGGGTGTTATATAAGTGACAACAAGTTAGCATATGCAACATAACATAACATAACATATATATGTATATGAACTTAGGTTGACATCATGACTTGATCAATAGCCTGAAGTGCTTCTTTTGAAAAGAACCGCACATCAACATCCGGGTCCTCCGACAACTCAACTAAACATGGCCTTACACTTTTCTCCACCACCTTAACAAAATCAAAAAACATGAGATTCAATCGAACATAAAAAGAAGAAAAAGAAAAAAAGTAAATTACACGAATGGTCCCTATGGTTTGGGATAATTTGCATGTTTGGTCTCTAACTTATTTTTTTAACTCGGAAGGTCCGTATTATTTTTATTGCGCTCTGTCCCTGTCTTACTTAAAAAGACTATTTTGCCGTTGATTTTTTAATTTATTTAAATAACGTGGAGTAGGTAGGGTAATGTAAGATGAGGTGGAAGTGTGTGTTTATTTAAATAAATTAAAAATTCAAGGGCAAAGTAGTCTTTTTAGGTAAGACAATGACCAAGTGCAACAAAAAACAAGCAGTCCGAGTTAAAAAAATAAGTTAGGGACCAAACGTGTAAATTACCACAAACCATAGGGATCATTGGTGTAATTTACTCAAAAAAAAGGAAAAGGTGGTGCTTACAGATTGGTCAAGAATAGGGATAAAAGACTGCAAGACCTTTGCGACATTAAACCTGATATTTGCCACTCTGAAAAAGAAAAAAAAAATTAGAGGAAGGGAGAGGGAGAGGGGTAAAAAGGTAATTTACCTGTCTTTGGCGAGAGTAACGACAACGGGTAGCAACTTGGAAGAGGTAATCTGAGAGCCGAGAACAGGAGCAAGTAAAGAAACGGCGCTAAGAATGGTCATGCGGTACAAGTAATGCGGGTTGTTGACCATTTCCAAGACCTGCGGGACAATGTGCTGCATCGCCCAATCCGGACCAAACTCCTCCGCAAGTCTCTTCAAATTGTTAGCAGCAGCTTCTCTGATCGAATATACCTACTCCCAATCCCATCATCACATATTATTATAAAACATAACTTTTTTTTATATTATTATTAGTTTGACTTTGTTGAGACTGAGTCAAACCTTGTCTTGTAACCATTGCATGCAAAGGGCACCAAGTTTATCATCAAAAAACCCAACACCCAACTGACTTGCTAACAGAGGTATGTATTCTATTATAGCCAATCGCACCCTCCAATGTCTGTCTTCAGCAAGTTCCACAATTGCTGGAAGTAATGATTGGGATAAAAGATCGATCCCAATCACCTGATTCACTTGATCTAGCTTACTAATAATATTCAGACGTACATCTGGAAATTCGTCTTTTAGAAGTGATAGAAATATAGGCAGAAGTTGCTCGATAGTTGCATCCTGTGTTATTTTTACCATAACTTATTCATTTCCATTTTTCCAATCATCAATAATAGATTTTCTTTTTTTTTTTTTTAAATTAAAATAAGTAATTAAGTACTACCTTCCCTAAAACAGGAGCCATCCCCATTATAACAGAAGCCAAAGCAGATCTAACATGCTGAGAAGAATCTGAAGACAACTCCTACATATCATTATGAGAAAAGGTCAAGTTAGAATTTAGATAAACCAATTCTTTTAAGTTTTTCTTTTTTGTTTTTTAAAAAAAAAAAAGACCTTGACACATGGAAGAATATGCTGAATAGCAAGTTCAGGACTAAGAATGCGGGAGAATTTGGTGACTTTTCCAGCAGCTGCAATTCGTACTTCTGCTTCATTGTCTCTAAGTAGCCTCACATATGCTGGAACTAAATCCGTTCTATATTCACAATTCACAATTCATAACATAAATTCAGCAAATGATTATCTAAATAGGATTAGGTAGATTGAGAATTTATTTATTACAATGAAAATTGAAAATTGAAAATATAGTTACTTGGTAGGTTCAGGTCCCACAGCTTCACATAGCTCATACAGCTGATTAGCAACCATGTATCGAACACGCCATGACTTGTCCTAAATCCAACAAGACTTGTGAGAAAGATAAATAAATTTGGTGAATTTTATTTATTTTACAAACAAAAAAAAAAGATAAAAAGTTAAACCTGAGAAAAATTGACAATGACAGGAAGAATATGTGCAACACAGTCTTGAGGTTCCAACAGCTTCCCAAGAGCAGCACAACCCTCCACAGCAAGCAAACGAACAGAATCTTGATCTGTGACATTTTAGGTGAATTTTTAGGGTTTACTTTAGCAAGAATTTGCAAGATTCTATCACGAATTGACATATGAAAGAAAGAAAACATTAAAATTTAAACAACATACCATCCTGTGTAAGATCTTCAAACATTTGCATGACATCAGTCTTGAGATGAGAAGGTTCCACAGTAGCAGCAAATTTCCCTAAGTTTGTAGAGGCAGATCTCCTAACCATAGGCATATCATCTTGACATAACTGACTATAAATTGACCTCAATTCTGCCTTCAACATCTCTGAGGCACTTGGATAAGCAATGTGAAACAGCCCACATGCAGAAACTCTAGCAGTGAACCACTCACCAGCTGCTAACCTCTGCAGAAAGAGTAACAAAAGGTGTAAACATGACATTGACTTACATTTAGAAAGAGAAGGAAAAGCAAGATACCTTAACAAGAGGTATAAACCAGTCAACCAAATCTGTTTCTCTCATCTGGGATCCAATCCTGCATAGAGACTCCACAGCTTTGTCTCTCACACATGTTTCTTCAACAGTGCAAAGAGTTTCCAAAGGGGGTAGCAACACATGAGCATGCTCAAGTCCTCCGACATAAGGAATGAACACACCTAGCTCTTCAGCCATAGCAAGAAGAACCTCGTCATCATCATCATTGTTTTCACTCAAGAAAGGAATTAATTCCTTCCGGGTTCTTTCTTCTCCTAGAGCACGAGCTATTGTAGAAAGCTTTCTGATGGAATTTAATCGTAATTGGATATCATCGTTCTTCAGCTCATCTATTAGTACTGCAATGGGGTACAAGGGCTCGTCTACCATGGACATAGTTGTCTCAACTCCGAGACACAGACACTACTGCAGTTTCAGGCGATTATACACAGAGTTAACTCATGGATCGAGATGAAAAGTGCATGTATAGGAAGAATCGAGAATGTATACATAATATATAGCCCTCTAGTTAATCTTTGAATATCAAATAAATGAGTCACTCGTTTATATGAGTAACGGTGTCAGTATGCACAATTAAACGAAGACGGCATGTTAGTTGAAGGCACTCATTTAAATTAACTGAAAAAAAAGGGGGAGAGCTCTAAAGAAGATTGAAATCTCCTTCGGAAAATGAGATCTAGAACTAACCCTAGCATAACAAATCTAGATATCAATGGAAGAAATTAGGGACTTCGAATTCAGGAAAAAAAATATAGGGATGAGATTCCAGTAAGATTACTACTCCCTAGGTTTATGTTAATAGTGTAAAAATCGGAACAAAAGATCGGATTGTTTGGTCAAATTACATAACAGAAAGCAACAGATACATAATAAGCGAACAGTTTAGAGATTAAAGGGAAGAAAAGATATATGAGACCGGAGTGTATCTAGATCTCACCGGCGGTAGTTAATGGTTTTCCGGCTTTGAGTTGGTTGTATGCCAAGCCGATGGTTCCTCTTTTCACTACTACCAGATAGGAGACGGGGGGAGATGAAATACTTATTAACGGATCATTACGTGAGTACCCGAAAACGAAATCCTTTTACACTACTGCCCCTGTGGCTTCTTTTTTTTTTGACTTGAGTTATTTTGGGATGCTACTTCAAAACCTCATAAATGGACCTTTTGTATTTTTGAAATTTGGGATATATTATATAGTCTCGAAAAAAAAAAACTATAGATAATTTTTACGTTTTCAAAACTTTTAACAAATATTATTTTATCCATATAAACTTGTATAACTTTTCTAATATATTTTTAATTTTTTTTATTTAAATCATTTTTAAAAAAATAAATAAATAAAAATCTCACCCGTCTGACGGTTGCAGAAACCTCACGGGAGCAATTGATCGTGATTTCCCCACACCGACGTAAAGCTTGGAAATAAGAAAGAAGATGAAGTCATTGAACCGCCTTCAACGAACACTTTACACATTTTTTTCTGGAAAGAGGGTTAATTATTATTTTTTTCAAGTTGTTTAAATTAAAAAATATAAAATAAATTAAAAATGATAAATAAGTTTTTTTTTTGAGTAAATTACACGAATGGTCCCTATAATTTAGGGTAATTTGCACGTTTGGTCCCTAAGTTAATTTTTTAACTCGGAAGGTCCCTACTGTTTGTTTTTGTTACGCGTTTGGTCCTTTTTCTTACCTAAAAATACTATTTTGCCATTGATTTTCTAATTTCTTTAAATAAACACATCCCCAATCACACCCCTTCACCTTACCTTACCTGCCTCATCATTTTTCTCTATTTAAATAATAGTCTTTTTAGGTAAGATAGAGACCAAGCGTGTAACAAAAACAAACATTAGGGACCTTCCGAGCTAAAAAAATAAGTTAGGGACCAAACGTGCAAATTATCCAAAACCATAAGGACCACTCGTGTAATTTACTCTTTTTTTATGTTGAGGGAGAACTACTTATTAAAAGTTTAAGTCATATAGATTAATTTTGAAAGCATAAAGATTATCTATAATGTTTTTTAAAACTAAAGACTATTTAGAAACACAAAGATCATTTATAAGGTTTTGTTTTGTTTTGAAATAGTTTTTTTTTTCATTTTCTTTTCAATGCTCTATTTTAATTTTGTTCTTTAAATTTCAGAGTTTGTTTTTAATAATTTTCAAATAATTCTTTTTATGTCTGAAAAATCTATTTCAAAATTTTTAATAATATCGTTTTTCAATCAAATATTTGACTTTAAGCCTATTATTATATATGGTTTTCATTTACTATGTTTGTTTAACTTTTTATTTAAGTTTAGTAAATTACATAATTTTTCCTTGAAATTGCAAAAAATTATATTGAATTTCGAATTTGTTCTTGACATTTCACATTTCTTTTTTCGAACTCTAAAATTAAGTTTAAAATCTGGATTGTTAGTTTAAATAGTATTTTTGTAATCAAAAATGTTTTTGCCACTGCGGGATTTCCCATTCTAGGGTTGGTGGTTATTTTGTCAAAAAAAAAAATTATTGTCACTGTAGCCCTACAAACTTATGTATAATGGTTAAAATGGTCTTTCATGACTATTTTTTGCATTTAAAGGCATGTACTTGTGTTTTACCGATTGGAAAAGTCATGTTACCCATTTTAAAAGGTATCATGCCTCGTCACTTGCCAAGTAAGCAGGTGAGTGACCCGTTGAGTCAATACTTAGTTGACTCGATGACACACATGCATAGAGTAATTACTGCAACATAAATGGGAATAAGGAAAAAGTGGGTATGTAAGCGACCCTATTTGCCTTGCATAGTGGGGGTAATTTAGTCTTTTACATGTATTAGCAATCAGTTAAAAGTTTCTTCTATACCTACTTATTTCATTCTAGTACATTATTTTCTTCTTCAAATACTCTCCACTGTGAAGCTACATAATGAAGAACATGGAATGTAGATGTGGAGATGAGGCTATAATACGAACATCGCGTACTACCAATAACCCAGGAGGCCCTTTTATGCATGTCCCCAAAAGGTAATTTACCATTTGCTCATTTTCTGATGTTAACCCTAGTTTTCTTAACATGTACTAATTCAGGCAAATAGATGGTTCAGGATGCTCGTTCAGGTTTTATAGCTTAGGTTGATGAAATGCAGTGCAAAAATGAAGGTGTGATCATAACTAGGTTGTTTAGGTCGAACAAAAAGCTTCAATCTAAGGTCTTTAAGTTGAAGGTGTACATAATATGTAGTGTAACAACCCAAAACCGGATTAAATTTTTCATTTTTAAAACAAATACTACAAGTATAAAAGTTGCTCTAAAACTATTACAATATGAAAATGTCACATCATCAGAGTACAATATCAAATATGTGGAAACAACGGGAGAGAATGTTGTGCCATCACGTCGGGACCTTCCCATTAGAACTGGAAGTACCTGAAATCATAAACGCAAACTGTAAGCAAACGCTTAGAGAGTTTCCCCCCAAAGTACCACATACAAGATGTTAATTGAATTAGTAATTTAATTAGCTACAACTACAAGTCTTATTTAACCCGAATCAATATACTAGGAAACTCATTCGTTTAACCAATTGGCCAATGTTTAAATTAATTTGTTTTCTAAGGATTAGTAATAGTGAACATGAATCTAATCACATTAATCGGTAGCTAATGACAAATTAAATAATCCATTGCATTTGCCATAAAATCAACTATAGAAACAAATGATTCGAACTTGAACAGAAGACTCTTTTATTATTGAATCTAATTACTTCTTATTTGCTTTAGTTGCTAGTTATCTTAGGTTGAGTGTTAGTTAATTGTTTAAGTTTCTAGTCTTGCAAAACTAGAGAAAACCCTTCTTATTATTGTTTGTTTTTAATTAGATAATTCTAGTAGTTAGTTTAATTATTACCGTTTCCTGTGTTCGATACCCTGCTTGAACTATATTACTAAACAATAGGTACACTGCCTTTCGTGTGTTTATTTGTGTTTGAAATAGTAGGATTAAAACTAGTGCATTTTACACACATCGGGCCACATATTGTTACCATTCATCCCATGAATTAGGTACTTGTAAGTGTTATTGTATACAACACCATAGAACATTGTATCTGCATAAGTGACAACATCTTTGTTCAGAAAAGATATAGTTGCAATTGAATGCATGCATCCATACCCATTAAGCTGCCACCTACAAATCTTCTTGTCCAGGTCAACGATATAGGTGTAACAACGTAAATTTTCCAAACAAATTTTTCATTTTTAACGCAATTAAAACTCATTTCATAATTCACCAAATCACATATGTCTCAAATGTCAACAAGTAAAACACAATCCCAGAATCATAAAAACAATCTCCCGCCAGTGTGTACAATCATGCCGGTGCCTTGCTGCGATCCTCAGAGCAACCTAATACACATAACACATAACATGGTAAGCATAAAGCTTAGTGAGTTCCCCAAAATACCACACACATTACAACAGCCACTCAAGGCTATACTCAATAAGACCCTTCGGTCAATGTGTCTCAGTGGGACCCTCCAGCCCCACAACTCTGGTGGACCCTCTGGTCCCTCGACTCAACATCTCAATATAATACATAATAAGCATATCACAAAACAAATAGCAGGATATCTCAATACACAACGCATACGCATAAGACCCTCTGTTCACATATAATTTACCACTCAAGGTAAGTATAGTGAGAAGACTCACCTCGTAAGATAGCTAGTAAAAATTTGGTGCCCGAACTCCTCGATCTAGCCTTCGTCTATCACAAGGATAAAATTTCTAATTAATACATTCCTTACATTCTCATTCCTAGAAAAGGGGTAGAAGACCCTTCCACCCTTCCCTGGCCTCTCTTAATCATTTTGACCAAACCCTAAGGTCAACTGAAGTAAACCCCAGTCAACAATCCAATATTGACCAGACTCGCCGAGTGCACTCGTGTGACTCGGCGAGTTCATGCGTATTATCTGAATCCCCTTAAGGCCTCACACGACTCGTCGAGTTAACTTCCCAACTCGACGGGTTATCATTGGGTCACGAAATCGCGGGGCAAATTCAATCCGACTCGTCGAGTCATCTCATAGACTCGGCGAGTCGTCTCCATTATATCACTCATATGGCCTTCTGAAGTCAGATCTGGAACTCTAACTCATAGATCTTGCCTTCTAGCATCCAAAAGTTATGTAAAGGTCTGAACTTAGGGTTCATGCATGGTGTATATTGCTCTACATACCATTTTGGCCCTCACAAAGCTTAATAGCTTCAAAACCCTAAGGTTTTCCAGACATGGCTAGCTACTTTCTGGTTCTCTAGACCTCACAAGGTCCAGGTCTAAAGAATAACTCGAGAAAGGGCTTGGATGCACCCAAAACCCCATTAAAATGGTGATTCAAGCCCTAGCTTAACAACCAAAGGAAAAAATCTATCCAAACACAAGGAAAGCAATAGCTTATACCCAATCTGAAGCTTGAAATGAAGATGAAACAGATCCCCAAACTCTCCTCTGAGATTCTTGCAACAGCCTTGATCCTCTTCTCAAAGAAATGACCTCAAATTAGCCTCTTTCCTCTCTAGCTCACAAATGACTCTAGGGTTTCTCTCAAGGGACGAAAACACTGATGGGAAGGGGCCAAGGAGGCCATAAGTGCCTTTAAATAGGCCCAAGCCTGGGAAAATTAGGGTTTTTGCCTCCAGCGCTGACTCGTTGAGTCGGCTCTCCGACTCGTCGAGTCCATTCATTTTCCATGTCACCAAGTCGCGATCCTACTCGACGAGCTGAGGCGCCAACTCGTCGAGCCACTCCTCATATATCAAAATAAATACTCAATTTATCATACCTGGAAATCCAGATGTTACAATAGGACTCAACCATGTTTCTTGTTTCAAATTGGTTTAGACTACTTGGTAAAACCTACTAATACCTATTGCAGACATAACAAAAATAAGTACCTAAATACAATTAGGAGTGTAAAGATTAGAAAGTACATTTGAGATCCAATTGAACCAAGAATGTTGGTAGCCAACATGTTTGGTTGGTAGTACCGTACCAATTGAACAATCTTGGTACGGTAATGGTATAAAATTTTGAATATCATGGTAATACGGTACAAACCAATTCATATATATTTCAAATTTTCAATTGTCAGTTGTGTTTAGTGTTTAGAGTTTTAAGAACGTTATATAAGTTATTTGGTTACATTAGTCGATAATTATTAACACGTTAAAACACAAAACTATAATGTTACTTTAACGTTACTTCAGTAGAATTATTTTGTAAATTAAAAGAACTAAATAACCAATTTCATTTACTAAATATCAAAATTATCCGATGTATTTGTTTATTTTAAAATCTTACAATAGAAAAATAAAATAAGTCGGTATATACCATTAATTATATATATATATATATATATATATATATATATATATATATATATATATATATATACAAATTCGTATATTTCAAATTTTCAATTGTCAGTTGTGTTTAATGTTTAGAGTTTTAAGAACGTTATATAAGTTATTTGGTTGCATTAGTCGATAGTTATTAACACGTTAAACCACAAAACTAAAATGTTACTTTAACGTTACTTCAATAGAATTATTTTGTAAATTAACAGAACTAAATAAACAATTTCTTTACTAAATATCAAAATTACCCGATGTATTTGTTTATTTTAAAATCTTACAATAGAAAAATAAAATAAGTCGGTATATATCATTACCAATTTGTACCAACCAAACTTGTTGGTAGCCAAATATATTGGTACCAAATATATTTGGTACGGTACTGGTAGCAATTTTTTTTATACCAAATATAGTTGATACGGTACACGGTTTAAGAAAAAACGAATAGGCAACGTACCAATTCCACCCCTAACTATACATCCAAATTTATGGAACCAAAAAGACTGCAAGGTTCATGAATTTTTATATATTTATAAAATGAATATTGAAAAAAAAAAAAAAAGTTCAATGCGTTCAAATGCTCCACTTGGCCGGATTTGTCTATCCTCGAGCTGCAAATACGTGTATATCTTTAGAAAATAGTAAAAACCAAATAAAAATAACAAGTTGGATGATACTATAACAAAATCAAGTGTTGACTCTATTTCTGGTTGATGTATTACTCTATTTCTAGTTGAATTACGTCAACTGACTTCGGACATTTATTTTGCCATATTAAGAGAACATAAACACGATATTTGAGATACCGATCAGTATATTCGAAATGTAATTAAGTTTGGCCAACAACGAAATTTTTGAGCTTTAATTTAAGACTCGAAAAGCCTCATTTGAATGTGAATAAGTCGATCATTCCATTAAATATTTTGTACCTTTCAGATTCACCACATTTCGTGACTATCAACAGGACGAGATAAAACCCACTAACTCCTCCAACGAATCATATGAACAACCACCATTTTGCACTGCTTCTTTAACCATTTCCTTCATTCCGATTGCTCTAACTCTCATCTCCTCCCCTTCTTCATCCACCATAACTCTCCTAATCATACTTTCCATTTCCTCAGTCTTTAAATCCTCCAATTCCAACCCTATCTTCCATACATAACTCACGTAACGCGCATTCACCATTTGGTCTACATTAAATGGTTGGCATATCATCGGAATCCCTTCCGAAATACTCTCCAATGTCGAATTCCAACCACAATGACTCCAAAATCCACCAACGGCAATATGCGCCAACACTTTCCTTTGTGGCGCCTATTTTACAATCAAACCACGTTCTCTCGTCTCCTCAATGAAACCCTCGGGCAAGAACTCAGTCCATTCCGAGTCACAAACTGAACCCGGTCTAACCACCCTTATGAACCGCTGGTTGCTTTTGGCTATCCCACATGCCATCTCGGTTAGCACTTTTTTATCCAACGTCATTAAGCTTCCGAAGCTAATGTAAATTACGGATTTGGTAGCTTGTTTGTCGAGCCAGGCAATGTAACTAGTGTCCTCTTCGAGAAAACTCGTAGGGAGATCAGTTGGTGTTATTTTGTGTAGAGGCCCGACTGAAAAAACTGGAACCTGGTAGTACTTCTGGATTTGGGTTAAGGCTTCATGTTCGAGAACTTTGATGGTGTTCCAAATAACTGCAGAGGGTCGTATCGATTGACTGATAATGGCAAACAGTTGCTGCCAATCTTCAATAGGTGGTTTTGAAAAGGGCAGATCTTTATACCTGAGGGGATGATGATTTGGCACCATCTCCTGCATCACATAATCTTTTCAACAAATGGGAGTTACCTTAATTAGTTTGTATATACATCTAGTACTTTGTCGTGCTTTCAGTTGAAAAAGTACTAGATTAATTAATTGAATCTTTCATCTACATATATCAAGGTTATAAGTTTGATGTACAAAGATATCTGCTTTCTTGATGGAGCTGCTGACGGACAAGGTTAGCCGGAAAGTACGCTGCACTGCAACTGCGGAAGACTATGGCGACAAGATTCAGATCGGCAGCAACGCTTCCAGCACAAAACATAAGGTTGTCATAGATGACAACGATTGATTTATTTCCTTTATTTTGGTCACCGATCAAACGAGTCATGTGTTTTTGGAAGGATGGTTTGCAGTTTTTGTTGAGAGTGTGGATGAAATTACTGAAGCTACCGGAGTCATCAATAACGGATAAGTTGTCGGAAAGAGGGAGGAAAATGAAGGAAGGATGGTTAGAAGGGTTAGGAGGGTTCAGTTTGGAGTGAGCAATGGCTATAGAGAACCCATTGGCATGAAGGGCTTTGGCTAGCTGGAGAGTAGGGGTCATATGGCCTTGAAACGGGGATGCTGCAAGCACCACTAGTACTGGCCACCGTCTTCCGCCGTGTTCTTCCATCTCTCTATATCTATTTATCTAACTTAGAACACTTTTTTGTTTTCTTTAGAGGTTTGTGCGATGGTAACAATGTTGGTTCCAATGACAGAATATTTTATAAAATACGAAGAAAAAGGAGTAGTAGGTAGGCATTCATTCGTCTATATTGTGAAGCCACCAACATTCACATGCATGGCATATATACGATTGGTTTAGTAGTTAAAAATTATTATCATCCATGATGAGATTAATTTATTATCATCCACGATAGACATTATATTTGGGAAGTGATACTTCCATGCTATTTTTTATTGATCCAACATTCTTAAACTGAATTGACGATTTTACCCTTCATTAATTTAGGATGAAATGTATATTATTCAAAAACTGCTTCTTCATAGGGCTGTCAAAAATGTACAACGGAGAACCAACCAACATGTTACCAACCGAACCAAGAAAGTTGGTTACCAATATATTTGGTAGCCAACATGTTTGGTTAGTAGTACCGTACCAATTTAGTAAACTTGGTACGGTAATGGTATTAAATTTTAAATACCACGGTATTATCGTACCAACCAATCTACTATAATAAATGAAGGTTTTTTTGTCACATGTCCTCTTCTCATTTATTTGGACACATGGTATTTTCTAGAATTTTTAAAATTTCTATTTTCCACTTGTCATTTTATTGTATTTTTTATTTTATTAAATTAAAATTCCACATTTAATGTGTAAGGTAATATATATGTAAAGTATTTATTAGAAAAAACTTTATATATGTAATGTATTCAATACATTAAAGTCTCAGTAATTTTAATAATTCAAATTTTTCTCATTTTTCTTATAAATTCAAACTTTTCAAATTATTAAAATTTTATATTTTTTTTTAATTAAACCCATGTAATACATGGGTCTTATACCTAGTTCATATATATAATCGAAATCGTATTTTTAAATGTCAAGTGTTTATTGTTTACGATTTTAAAAATATGATATTAGACATTATACTTAGTCAATAGTTATTACCACATTAGATTAAAAAAACTGAAAAGTTACTTATTAAAATTTCTCAGTAACTAGAATAGTTAATTTACTAATTTATGTAACTAGCCGAGAAAAGTGTCCCGTATCGTAATTGGTCTTTAAGTATTACAATTGAAAATTAGATCAAAGTTGGTAATATACCATTACCAATTTGTACCAACCAAACTTGTTGGTAGCCAAACAAGTTGGTACCAAGTATAGTTGGTACGGTACTGGTAACAAAAAAATTATACCAACTATAGTTGGTATGGTACACGGTTTGAATAAAAATCAATTGGTATCGTACCATGTTCAACCATATTATTTTCTATATCGGTATTTATTTCGTTATCATGTATTCCAGACGAGATTTCTAATACAACAAATAATTTAGTTAATGTTTCTACTTTTTCTTGTAAAGTTTCCATTTTAACAAGTTGTGTTTGTTAGGATAGTTGAAATATTATTTATTTTTTCTAAATTACGATTTTGTGATTTTTTTATATATCTTAATTCTTTCTGTTAATCGAGAGACATTTTTATTTGGTTATTATACTCATCACTTTCTGGTTGTAATTTTAATAAATAGTTTTCTTCATATAATAGAATATATTTTCTAAATGTTGTATTTTTTTAGATATGTTAGAGTTTGTTTTCCAATGTCTTTTTAATATATTAGTCCAAAGCCTATTATCTTTGGAACAATTAATTTGTACTTTTGAGCTCATTTAACAAATTAATAAAGTATTTGAAACAAAGTTAATTGCAGTATTAAGATTTTTTATTACTATTATGGTTTAGATTTTTAGACATTAATTCTTTTACTTTGGATTCATTTTCTTTTAAGTGTTGTGTTGAACTCTAAATCTTTCCATAATTTTTTTTTAAAGTTAAATAACTTTATAATTGCTATCGGAATTACAGTATATTTGAGTTTTATTGCTCATAATTATTATTTATTTTTCATTTTACCATGTTAAAGGTGGTTTAATAGTAAGTGGCTCTTTTTTGTTAGTTTTTATTTTTTGATATTTTTCAAATAATTTTTTCTGTTGAGTTATATTTTGTAATAATTCAGGAATTTGTTTGAGCAAAAGTAAAGTAAAGTGTCTATGTATTTCTATAATATTGTTTAGTTTTTGACTAATTATATTTAATTTATCTCTTACCGGTTTATCTTCTTCAGAACTAAGACCGATATTATATAATTTTTCTTGTGGTAAATTTTGTGGTATTTCTATAATCATTTATTTATCTGGTATACATGGTTTCGAATTTTGATATGGACCTTCGAGTGTTTTAAAATACTTTAAAGAATTACTAGATGATTCTGTCATATTTGTAGACTTAAAGATCTAATCATTTATTTGATATCTTCTAATTTTTCATCTTTATTTTCAGAAGATGTTGAGGGTTCGGTTTCTGAGATGGAAGATATGCCTATTATGGTTGAAATTTGATGTTCTATAATTGGATTTCTTTTTATCAGAGGAGTGGTTATTATTAGTTGAAAATTAGCTTCATTCAATATACAATTATTTATTGTTTTTGGTGATTAAAGGGATAATAAAGGGGTAACTAGTTTATCAATGTAGATTCTATCTTCGGTTTTAAATGTAATGCTATGATGAAAATTTGTTAATGCATACTTTATTTGATATGTAATAGTAAACGGATGATTACCTTTTAGCATAAAATTTTGTCTTAATAATTTGTATCGTACGGTAATATTGTTACTTAAATTTTTATCTTTAAGACTTAAATCCTAATTGAATATTAATATTAAATTTTATTTTTTCTTCGATTAAATTACCTTTTTCTTTTACAATAATACTTTGTTGATTATTAATTATACGATCGACTCTTATATTTAATTCTAGTGGAGTATTTAAATCACTAAAAGTACTTTTTAAAATTACTTGAATTGTTGATATATGAATATAGATGATTTTTAATCTATCTATTTCATTAATACTAGATAATTGATTTATTATTTGTTGTTTATTTATTATAGGTATAATGATATTTCCTTGATTTGATTATATATATATATATATATATATATATATATATATATATATATAGGTTCCTCTCCTATAATTTTTCTATAATATATAATATGTTTTCTAGAAAAAAAGTTTTTTAAAGTGTTATATTTAAAATTTTGTTTTTCTGATAATGTAAAATTTGTTTTTCGTATAACATCTTTATTAATATTGTTTTTATTAATGAGGGCATCGAAAGTATATCTAGATTCGTTTCTTCTAATTATTGGTGAATTTTCTATTTCTTGAGACATATTTAACAAATTAATTTTGTTATTTTATCTTCAAGACTTTTTATTTGTTTTTGTTGCCGATTTATACTATTGTTTACTATATGTATTGCTTCAAATATTATAAATGGTATTAGGTATTGATGTGTTATAATATGTTTTTAAAGAAAAAAGAAGATTTTTAGCTTCTTTTATTGTTTTACGAAAAAAAGTTTAATTCTTGTTTACATATTTCTATACTAGAAAAACTCATAATTCTAGCTCTGATACCAAAATGAAATTGATATAAATTATGTAAATTAAACAAAATGAAATCAATATAAAATATGTAAATTAATAATAATTATAATAAAGATGATAATAGATAAAATGTCTAACCTGAATGTTGTGTTTATAATTGATGATATGAATTTGAATACGAACTCTGCTATTCATAAATGCTTTGAGAGTACTTAAGTCTTACACAAAATAACTCTGATTTATCCATAATGGGCAACGCCTTATTTATATACATATAGGCTCTTTGAGAGTCGGGTACACAATATGATTACAAATGACAAACAACAAACTTACATTATTACAATCTATTATTGCAAGATACGATAATCTTACATTATTACAATTGATTGTTGTAAGATATTATTCTAAGACGACAAACGCAATTATTCTTCTCACATATTATGACAAAAGGATTCACATTGACAACAGATGTTTTATAATTGTCAACATGTATTTTATAATTGGCTGTGTGTGAGAAGGGGAGGAAGGGGGGGGGGGGACGGGTTACCGGTGGAGAGGGGTGGGTAGGGTAAGATTTTATTTTTTATTTTAAATATTTTAATACCGAATAAATAGAGAAAATAGAAAAAACAAATGAAAAAAAATATAAAAAGTCCTTTCAAATTGTTTATGAATCAAATCCACCAAAAGTTTATGATTTTAAACCAATAGTACAAATTAAAAACTTTTTGGACTTCATTACACTTTTTTCTAACGGACCAAAATTGCAGTTTAGTCCTCATTTAACAAAACTCACGATCCGGAGACGTACAAGTAAGAATGGTTTTTATTTTGGAAAGGTTTTATAAATAACCGTTGGAATTGGGAAGCCAAAAGGTTTAGGTCGGTGTATTGGCGCATAAAATATACGTTACGTTCTCCACTCTTCCTTCTTCACTTCACTCTTCCCGCTTCGCTCTCCAAACACCGTCCGTCGGAGACGACTCATCGCGACCTCCATAACTCAGCTCACCGGAGACACAAGCACCCCCACCCTTCGTAGGACACTCACAACCATGTCGGTAATCCTAACAAGTTATCTGTAACTTTTCATTCGTATCATTTTTCTCTTTTCCCTTTTATTTTAGTTCTCTAGGGTTTTCTGTATTTCAGATGTTGTAATCTCCTCTGTATGTATGGATAAGAGAAAAACCGAAGCATATTTGCGTTTTTTTTTCCAGTAAACTTTGGTTTTCTAATTGCACAAATTGTATTGCAACTTAAAGATATAAGGAAACCACATACTTTTTCTGTAGTTTTGTTGATCTTTTTATTGATTTTTTTTTCTCTGTAAAATCTGATTTAGCGTGTCTGGTACGCTTGTTACAGAATGTGTTGTTATGAATAACAAATTTTATCAGTTCACGAATGTCTTACTCAAACCTCTTTTTGTGAATAAACAATTTTGGCTAACAACAACATTGTCATCACGGGTTATTATAAGGGTCACATAATCTTATAAGGGTCACATAGCCACATTTATCAAACACATAGATTGATTCCTCATGGTACATAATTTTCTAAAGATTAAGAAACCAAACTGTATTTTGTTAATTACTTAATATTAATATACATGCAAAATGTCTAATAGGGTAATAATGAATTTCTACGCAATGTATCATCCTTTGCAGACCATGAAGCCTTTGATCATCTGTTACATGTAAGTTTCTAAAGTGCATTGTTGCTCATTCTCCCATTTAAATTACATGGCTTTAATTACAAGGAATGTGCACAAACCATTTGGTTGTTTTTTTTTTCAAATGAAACAGATCCTATCAATAAGTTTGTGGATCTTTTTGACATGAACCAGTTACCCCTGCTTCTGATCATGAACCAAATCCATGGGAATTGAATGTTAGTGCATTTCATGTGATACAATTTGTTTCCATCTTTTTCATAAAATGAAACTTAAATGACATGGATTTTTTTGACAGATGTCTAATGCTTCTTCTGGTTAGCATCTTGGCTTTTTACTCAACAAAGTGGATGTGGGTGAGGTTCTTTCTGAAAAAAAAAACCATTTTATTTAAGGCTGTATAATAGAGTAACTATCTGTAAATATAAACTTTTTAACTTTTCTCATTCAGCATGTTGGTTTTCTTTCCTACCTTTTCTATTGTTCATGGGTTCCATAGAAATTTGAAGGAATTGGAATGGAAGATTCCTTAAGTTACACGCTTGGTTGACAAAATGGATGAAATTGGATTCCATTAAACTCTCCTAAAATCTGTGCTCAAAGGATTTATCATTCCTAGGGAAGAATTGGAATTCTTTTGTTTATTTCTTCATTAAAATATGACAAAATTTGTCCTTACACCCCAAATATTGTTTTTCGAATCTTGCGCCTGCTTCTTTATTCTCACCTCTAATTTATCTTAATATACAACTCTATAAATGGTAGATATTTATAATCAATTGTTATATTATTAATTAGTTATCTGTCTTCATTTTTAATGGCATATTACTTTTTCTTTTAATGTTTATGAGATTATAGTATGTGTGTTTGATGTTTATATAACTAGTGTTTACTAGTTGTCTTATGAGTAAAATCTTTTCCAGTAAATATCTATCATTTTATAAAAAAAAGTCACTAAAGGGTGTTTTGGTCATTTAACATAATTTTCACTTCAATTCTTTTGAATAATTTGCAAACGATTTTTTTTTTTTTGCAGGAACCTCTTTGTTCTGTTGTGATGCTTGAACAAGCATCTTATTGCTGTTACCTTTTAGCCAAACCAATTATATTAAGAAAGTATGGATTTCATCTCATGATCTATACAAGAAATGCGGTCAGGCATTGCAATTTTTGTTAATATTTTAATAGATAATTTTCTTTAATATTTATTCATAAGAGCAATGTATTTGTAGCTACTCATCCAAAAACAACAATCGTTAACTTGAAGAAACACTAACAATTTTTTTTCTTATTATTATCTTTTTAGTGGACAACAAAGGTATTTCAAGAAAAACTTCAATTTTTTGAGTACACATCATATGGCAAGTGCAATTGTGTTTGCCCATGTTATATGTATGTGGGGGAGATTAGTATTTAACAAAATAAAAGACAAGTTACTTTTTTGTTAATGGTTTCCTTCCCTAGTCTCCTGATGTCATGGATTTTCTTAAAGTGTAAGTAATTTTTAGGGCTAAAGTCAATATATAACAACTTGCTTTCATTCATTTGTGTTTTATTTCAGCATCCTAGTTTCATTTCTTTCTAATTACAATATTCTACTTTCAACCTATTCATATTAAGACAAAGATGAAGTGCAAATATATTTGTATGATGATGATGATATAATCCTTACTCTCTTCTGCTTTTGGCATGCATTTGAGACACATATTGCAATTTTATATCCCACCCAAAAAGGTGGAAGGTGGGATAGGGAGGGATCCGTCTGAATAAAAGACGAAAATGACCTTCACATATCCTCATCATTTAAAAGTTTCTCGTCTAAATTTTGAGTTGATTTTTATTATTATTAACATTTATAAGATTTTGGCAGGAGAGAAGTAATTGATGAAGAAGGATGGATTCAAATTACCACCTTCTATCCACTGATTACATGCTCTGACAAAGCATGGAAGCGATATGCAGGTAGATATGAGTTTATGACCCATGTTTGTGTATTTCCAGAAGTACCCCTCATTTCCTAAAACTTGTGATTAATTATTTATTACTTCAGGAAATGGTGTGGTCTTTGATAGATTGAAACATTAAGAACAGGTCGATAGATATAAAGAGGTAATAATCAATTCTCTTTTGTGAATAAAAATATTATATACGAGAATTTTGTTAAAGAAAACTTCCTTTTTTTGCAGGATCCTCTTCATTCGGCTATGATGCTTGAACATGCATTTTATTATTGTTACTTTTTAGCCAAACCAATTACATTAAGTATGGATTTCATTTTTAAAATCAAACATATTAAGTCGTTTTAATTTCTTTTTTCAAGTAAGACAAGGTAATTCTATTTTTTTTTTTCTGAAAAACTAACTACTTATAATATTGTACTTTCAGTTTTAAAATTTCGAAATCCAACATATTAACACACACTTAACACAATGTACCTTTTTTTTTCTTTCTTCTATGTCTTTTTATTTTGAATGTTAACCTTTTAATAATATTATACTTCTAAAATCTAAATTTGTTTTGCCTTGTTTCAAAGGTTTATTTCAGATTCTTGCACATGTTTTGTAAATTTTTGGTTTTGATTTTTTGTCATGTTGAAAATATTTTGGCTTCCTACATATGAAATTTTTAGTTGAAGTTGGCTACTAGTTTCACAGATGGATTGAACATACCTAATTTTCCCTTATACATACATGTTCATATCAGTTTATCTTTCTAATGTTGTGATTTGTTTAATTGTGCATACACCTGAGATTGAGATTCTTCATTTGTCAAACCATATTAAGGAGAAGCTGAAACAAGTTGGTTGATGAAATGGTAATTTCTTTTGGTAGCAATATTTAACATTTTTAAACAGTACAAAATGCACAACTTTATAATATTAACTAGACACTGGTACATTTCTTTTTGCCATAAAATATTACATATATTAAAATGGAACAAATTCCATAGGAACGAAATTCCAATGGAAAGAAAATAAGAATTCTATTAGATTAATTCATTTTGTTTATTTGTTATTAACATCTCTGAGGTTTTCATGTTTTGCATTTGTGTATTCTACAAGGCAAAATATATTTATGATTTTTTAAATTGTGATCTACTAATTTCAGGTCTAGCATTCCCTACTCTTTACATCTATATTTATGTTATTTTTAGGTTGGTGGTTTAGGTCCAAAAGGGAATCTTTTTGCAATTTTGGTCCTTAGTTCATAGTTTTTCAACCACTTTTATGAAAATGACCATTTTATCCCTGTCTCTTTCATTTCCATTAGAAACCTATTGTTATATATGTTGAAGCTAAATCTTTAAAAATAGAATCTTTTTGAAAATATGGTACTCATTTTATGATATGACCATTTCCATGTTCAAGGAGCATAAGTTACCCCCAACAAAATTTATCACTTTTCTTAAAATTTATCTGTCAGTGTCATACATTTAAGGAGCATAAGATTCTCTAAAAAATAGAATATTTTGGTACTCATTTCATGGAAGGTTTTCGATCCATGGGTTTTCAACTTTAACAACACAGATATTAAATATTTCAACATGAACCATTTTGCCATTGTCTTCTTCACATCTTTCCTTCCTTTAAAATTATTGTTGTTTTTGTTGAAGACACAAATATATTTCCTGTGAATAACTTTGAAGATCCTTTTCAAAAGAAGTTTGTCTTCATTGGAGGAGCTTCCAAGATCCGTCTCTTGCAAATGGAACACCTTCATCTTCATTCAGAGGATACTTGATACAGTTACTACTTCATGGATAAAAGCATCCTACTTACAATTCCTTTCTTGTTTCTCTTTATTATGATTGGTTGATTTTTTTATTTAGTATTTTTTTTCCAATTCCCTTTAAACGTGGTGCTATCAGCAGAACCCCGGCTTCCCCGACTCGATGGTGCCCAATTACATTACGATTGGTGTCGTCGCGAATCACTGCTTCTCTTATTTTTTTCACCGGCTGACTTTTGGTTTTACCGCTTTAATTTTGTTGTTTATAGCCCGATTTTGCTGCAAAACTGTGGGTGATCCGAAGAATAATTTGGATATGTAATCCCACCGACTCCATCGCCATTCCCTATACAACTTCTTTTTCTTGTACATGTTCCACCTTACAGTCGATTTTGTTCTCCATACGAACCATCGGTGAGTATTTTACCGGCGATTTCGGTACTCTTCCTCGGTTATTTCTCTGTCTTTTCTCTCTTTTGACCAAGAAATCAAGTTTAGCTGATTTTTCCCAATTTCTTTTAGGATTGCTTCAATCGATTTAGAAGAGGTCACAACAGGTGGAGATCAAATACAAAGGTCTAAACCTAAATCGGGAAAGATGCGGCGCTTGACAGTTTTTGAGCTTGCATTCGGGTTTCAATGCGACGGAGGTGTTCAACTTGGCGCCAACCATGGTCGATGCAGAACGGTTATGTCTCGGTTCCGGCGACAGCACACAGTTTCTCCATCAGGTAAATTTTAATTTTTGCTAGCAATTTGCCGAATTGTTCCCTCGATTCTCTTCCAAACATCTTCTTCTTTGTATTTGATCGTTTTATCCTTCTGATTTACTCTTTCTTTGATTTTGATTGTTGTTTCTTCTTCTATTATTACTATTGGATATTTTTAAGGATTCATTTTGGTCAAAGTTTCATATTTTGTTAATAATCAAATTAGTATGAGTCGATATCTTTATGCACTTGCTTCCTTCCTAATCATCAATTTATGAAATTGAAGAAGGTAACTAGGTTAGAAGATTATCAAATTAGACATTGGAGTCACTCATGAAGATATAGCGGTAACGCAACTATCAACTATCAACTTGACAATTAATTTGGGTGTCATGAACTATTTTCAGTTGGTAAGTGAAGCACATATTTCATTAATTTTTAAAACTTGGAGAGAATCAATTTGTTTGTACCATTGTTGATGTCTCTTACATTCTTTTCTGCGTCTTAAACTCTTTCTTTATTTTCATTTTCAATAGAATTAGGTTATTAATCAAATAATCAAATTTGGATATAAGGTAGTGAATTTAATATTCATTACAAATCATTATTTCAGTTAGTGTGGATTCTCCTTCCTTATATGATCATTAAGGGTGCGTTTGGTTGGCAAGAAAAGAATGAAATTCCAAGGAAAAAGGATTCCAACTCTATCGAATTCATGCGTTTGGTTGGAAGGAATCCTAAATGAAATAAACTTTCCACCATATGGAGGAAAGTGAATTCTTTCTAAAGTTGGATGGAAAACATTCCTTCTCATCACTGCCACCACCCACCACCACTCTTATCGCCGCTATCACTACTACCGCCGCCGCTGCCACCACCCACCACTACCACTACCACCACCATTGCCACCACCATTACCACTACCATCACCCACCACTACCACTACTAACACCTCCGCCATCACCCACCATCATTACCAATGTTGCCACCACTATCACCGCCACTGTCACCGCCACCACTCTTATCACCGGTGAAATTTTATTGTTTTTATAATCATCATCCTCCTTAATAAATGAAGGTTTTTTTGCCACGTGTCAATCTCTCATGAGTTTTGACACTTGTCATTTTGTGGTATTTTTGAAATAAATATTATCCACTTGTCAATTTTTTATTTTTTTCAATTTTTAAAATTAAAGTCATATAATTATATATGTAAAGTATTAAATATCATATATATGATATTAAATTGCAATAAATACATTTTTCCTTTCTTATTTTAAAGTTGTACATTAAAAAATATTTTATGTTTACACTTTAATTTAATGTTTATTTTTTTTAAATCAACCCGTATAATATACGGGTCTCACACCTAGTTTATATAATATCTATCTTTACATATAAGTTAGAAAACAATGTAAAATTAAGCAAAAATAGACAAAAGGGTAAATATGTCATTATATATAGAGATTAATTTTGAAGTCCCTTAGGCAGTATTTGGTGCATTGGACTGAAGTGGACTCGACAACACTGATCAAATTACCTGTTAAGCACACAAAAAAGATTCACAAGGTTTATTAATTGTTCATAAATTATAAACTCAAGAGAAAGTAAAAAGGTAATTAGTAAGATGCAAAACATTAATTGCAGTAATGGGGTTTAACGAAAAAAAATGGACGGGTAATAAATAATAAAAGAAACGTGAGAATAAAAGTATGGATATATTTGTTAAAATGTTTTTTGTTCCACCTTTTTGGTTGGACTAAAATTTAATCAAATAGTCCCATTTGACTTGGTCAATAACTATTTTTGTTCTTGTCCCATCATTGCTAAACACTATCTGAAAAAACATGTCAGTTCTATCCAGTCCTATGTACCAAATGCTACCTTAGAGAACAGGATCAAATTTTATTTATTTATTTATTTATTTTTTATTTACAACTTTTCATGAACCAAATTGATACAAAAATAAGGCATTAAGAGAGATGGGCATTTGCAAAAGAAATGTTCTATGTTGAAGAACTTAGGCTTAATGGCCACTGATGTAACTTTTGACTTCAACAAAGTCAAAGATCATTTTTTTTTTTAATTTGAAAGACTATTATAATCTATTATACCCATACATTCTATGGTCGCCCTGTATTTTTTCTAAATGCATAAAATATAGTGCATAAATTAAAATAATAGTATATAATTGGTTGGATGGATAATAGGTCAAAATTTTTCTTTTATTTTTAGTACATGAAAAAATAGGACGGATCCAAACATAAGGATATAAATTTCCAATTCAACTGCATATAGATTGAAAACAAAACCATTAAAACTTTTTTGAAATATCAACACACACAAATATGATCGATTGTATATAGAATCAAAACTATGGAAAAATCGAAAAACCATGCTAAGAAACTACAATAAAACAACGTAATTTTTGATATTTTTGTACAAGAATAGGCATAATTTTGAAGGGTGAGAAGGAAAGAAATAAAACAAATTTGATATTTGATAATAAGGGAAAGAAATAAAAAGATTTGAATGAAAAAATGTGTTCAACTAAAATAAATTAATACTTGTACATATTTCTAAATTATGAACTTTATGTTACATTAGGATCATATTACACAATTCCATTTGGAATAAAGAAAAACAAACAAGGTCTCCTCTAATCTCTCATGTCTTGAAATAATCATTTGATTCATGCTACAATTCCATTTTGATTTAAAAAATGTATTAGAATGGCAATGATGGAATCTATCTACATGAACAGAAAGAGATCCAAGTAACTTTACATCATCAGAAGTAAAGCACCAAGCAGGAATCCCAAGATGATCAAACCTCACCTTTTTCTGATCAGATACATCATGATTGGTTAGAATATAGTGAAAAAATCTGATTGAATCATCTACCTCTTTATCCAAAGACTTGGAGGGATCCAAGAAAGTTGACGTTGCAATGAGTTCGAAAGCATTAATATGCCTAGGTCATTGCTTTGATCTTTTTCTGAATCATTAGGTTGAAAAAACCAAAAAAACGATAAATGAAAATATGTATTATAAGACACTCTGTAACAAATATGCAAATCATGAGAAGAAAAAACAAAAACCTTTTCGATTACTTTAGGACTACGACCTGTAGACTCTTCTTCAAGCATAGCTTCAGAAAATCTAGTACCGTGCACACATGGCACATCCTTAAATATATGAACACTTCATCAATAAAATTTTAGTACTTATGAAAATCCAGAAAGCTAGATTGCCAAAAATTGAAGCAGTCAGTTGTTTTGTTTTAGAAACGTACATACACAAAATTTCAGAAGCAAAATACGCGAAATCAGATTAGAATCTAAAAATTAAAAGAAAATACCGACTAAAATTGTCTTCAAATCGATAGCGTTGTTCAGAAAAGAAACACGGATTCTTCTAAAAATTGTGTCATTGAGGTGTATATGAAATACACATGGAGTTTTCAAAAGAATATATGTAGTAATCGTTTTCGAATTTGGAGAAGACATGTTGATTTCTCGTGGAATGCATCGAATTGAATAAGTTGGTGCCTAAATAAATTCGGGGCAATTGATATGTATCCTAAAAATTTAGGAATTAGATTACTAATTAGAAAACGAAAGTATGAACATAATTTATTTAAATCTAAAAGAAAAATCAAGAAAAATTACATGTGTTTTTAGAAAATAAAAGAAAAAAAATTAAAAACTATTAGAAAATGCCAAGTGGACAGAAAGGTGCATCTAGCAACCGGTACGGATTTCATATTGTGTAGTTAAAAAACTAATTCTTAGCTTATATATAAACAATGTGATTTAATTAAAAATTAAAATAAATAATAAGTTAGCTGAAAAATATAAAATAATATAAAAAAAAACTAAAAAAAGATTCACTGTTTTATATATATATATATATATATATATATATATATATATATATATATATATATATATATATATATATATATATATAATTAAAACCCAACCGGATTATGAACAATAGTAACGTGTTCATGCGTGCTTGGGTCTGGAGCCATTGACTTCTCTTTGAAGTTATGGGATTTTGTTATTGATTTAGAACGAGCATAGAGGTGTTGAGAGAGGGCAAAGTAAGCAGCCGTATAAAGGCTAATTTTTTTGGGACCAACTTTGTTTTATTATATTTTATATGTATGTATATTTATTTAAAAATAAAAAGCTTATAATCCAGACTCGGGAATCTGGGCATAAATAAATTCGCACTCCACCATCGCAACCTTCTTAACATATAATGAAAACGCTGGAAAAAAAAACAACCGTTATCCACCGTCAATTTCCTTTATTACCTCAAACTTCAAACATCACAATCATCCCCTTTATCAGTAAGTATGGTTTGCATTTGTTGATTTAAAATCATTTGATCTCCACCACGTAGTCCGTACGTATGTTGTCGATCTTGGATTCGAGATCAGTTTGTTTCAATTGCTCTTCAGTTCACCATACGTCTTCTCTCTTACTCATCGTATATAATCGTTCACCTTTTTCTTTTCAGGGTCTTAATGGAGATACTCGAAATATGGAGCAGTGAGGCCCGAATATGAAGAATTTTTTCCAATATGATTACATGTTGTCTAGGGTTTTCTTTTCCTTATCCGAAATCATGATTGAAAGAAGAAGTAGGTAGAGATGGAGGAAGACGAAAGCTGGGTAAGTGCAGTCTGACCTGTTCCCAAATTAACATCATGATTTTTTAGTTCTGTTTCTCTTAATTTATATGTTTTCTGTGTTTTGGGGTTCGGTTTCATCGCTCTATAAAGAATTTGAAGCAGATTTCAGTTAATTTGAAGTAGATTGCTTCTGCCTGTTTGTGATTGATTATGTTTGAACGTGGAAAATCCCTTGTGGGTATGTGTGTTCAACCCTTTTCGTTTCACTTGGATTTCTAAATTTATGATAGATGGGAAATCAATGTTATTCTCTTTAACTGTTTCATTTTTCCTTTATTACAGCTTTTGGTGTATTCATCAACAATAAACAATTCCACTCCTCTCGGAAGAGCTTTAGATTCTGATCCTCTGTACATGTTTGAATCTGGATATATTATTCCTTGCTTAAAAAAATCATGCCTTTTTCCGATTCTGTTGCATCAACAATTTTGTTTAATTACTTACGCCATGCACATATTAAAAAATCTGGATGTATTAAAAACAATTAGTTACGCCATGCACATATTAAGTAGAATTGTTTTTTTTATATGTTCTCATTTGTATTTTTTATTAATCAGTTTTTTAATAGGGTTTAGATGTTGAGTCTAAGAACTTTTTGGTTATTTTTCGTAGTTACGCAAAAACTTTTTATAACTTTCAAAGTTTTATAACTTTGTGTTACATTGGATTGGGCTATATTCTTATCATCTTTGAAAGAATATTTTAATAAGTTCAATTTTCAAAGTATAATTAATATCAGATTGGGAAATAAACTAAAAGTAGCTTCTTAATAGGTACGATTTTGAAAGTAAATTAGAATTTAATGCCATATTTGGTTAGATTTGTGAAAGTACAAAGTTTTAATACATAAAAAAATTAAGTGTAAAGCTATACTTTCATTGTGTTTATGGTTAGAAGGTATATAGATATAACTAAGAATGTTACTAGAGCTACATAGATTTTAGAAGTTTTAAGTTTAATGCCATATTTGGTTAGATTTGTGAAAGTACAAAGTTCTAATGCTAAAATTGGTTGGATTTTCAAAATACGATGCATAAAAAGGAGAAAATATGACAATACAGTGACTTAAATATGTTACATTTTCAAAGGACAAGGTCTTATTAAGAAAAAACACGTGAAAGTAAAATGTTGGATTTAAAAATTATAATGCTATAAAGTATGTTATAGATGGTTAGATCATCAACATACAATAACTTAAAAACTTAAACTATAAGACTATATTTGATTAACCTAAATCAGACAAGTTTAGATATCCAAAGTATATATTGTCTTAATATGTTGCTTTTAAAAGTATCATGTTCACATTTAGTAGAAATTAATGACATAAATGGTTATACTTCAATGTATAAAAATAAATAAAATCTAAATAGGAAACAATTTTAATATGAAAATATCTTAATAGGTTAGATGGTGAGACTATACAATGTAACTGAAGGTATAATACTATAGTTGATCATATTTTCAAAATATAATGTTGTAATATGAGAGCCAAGTAAACCTAAAACGTTATTATCAGCCATCCCTTACGTCTGCTGTCTTTGACACGGCCTAAACCCTAATCGTTGGTCCATCAAGAAGCTTCATGGAAACCATAGCTGCCTTCACTACACAAGAGAAAAACTCTCATAACTCTCACAAGTTTGCTTTTACCCTCTCACCCACGAATTATGGGTATTGGAAGGCTATGATCAAACCTTTTCTTATCTCCAACAATCTGTTTGGTTATGTTGACGGTACAATACTATGCCCGGAGCCCAAAGTCGGCACAGGAGATGCAATTACAGACAACCCTAGTTACCCTCGTTGGATCTCTAACGATGCTCATGTTCGTATGATCATTATCTCTACCATATCAGAATCTTCCTTCCAACATGTCCAAGGTACTACCTCACGAGATCTCTGGTTACATTTAGAACGTGTTTATGCTCCAAACAACTCCTCCAGAGAGTACACACTGAAAACTTAGTTGCTAAAACTTGCCATAAAAGGTGATGAAACTCCTCTTACCTATCTTGCACATGCACAAGAATATGCTACTGCACTTGCTAACATTGGTGAGCATGTTAAAGACAAGGATCTGGTCCTTCTTGTTATATCCGGGCTATGTGAAGAATACAATGGACTCAAGTCCACCCTTCTAGCCCGTCACCCACCTATTACCTTCATTGAGTTGCATGCTTTGCTTAGTGATCATGACTACATGATCAATAAAAACCTTGTTGTTGTCCCTGCTTCACAGCCACATGTATTTACTGCCTCAACAGGAACACCATCACCTAAGACCAGTAACCTTCAAAGTCAACTTCAATCTCTATATAATATGGCGTCCCAACTTGGCTTCCAACTTAACCTGATTGCCCCCACAGAGTGCAATTCCTCAAGCGTTTTATGCTTCACGACCCGCAAACAGCTATCAAGGCAATCGTCGCTGCAACTCGCGTGGAAATAACTTACGTGGAAATTTCCAAAATCGATCCCGTGATAACAACAACTCAAACTCTTCTAGGCAATTTGCTTGGGGGCCTCCACGCAAAACACTGTGTTTGGTCATTGCAATCGATGTGGCATTGGCCATATACCATCTCAGTGTCCAAATAATCAAGGTGCTAGCAACCCTACAAGATCGAACCTACAAGCCAACTTCGCCACTTCAAACACTATCTGGTCTTGATCAGGTGCAAACTCTCATACCACACCAGATTTGTCCAATCTCGACACTTCTGAGTTTTATCATGGTTTAGACTCTCTTCATGTTGGTGATGGTAATTCTCTCCCTATTCTTCATATTGGATCTTCAAAATTTTATTCTTCCAATCAAACCTTTGACTTTTCTAATATCCTTCATGTTCCTGAAGTTAAGAAAAATCTTTTATCTGTCCAACAATTTTGTAATGACAATAATGTTTTCTTTGAATTTCTCTCTTCTTTCTTTGTTGTGAAGGACAAACTTACTCGCACCACTCTTCTCACAGGACCAAGTAATAATAGTCTCTACTCTCTGTGTCTTCCCCGTCTGAAGCCAATACCAAAGATCGCTCTCACAACAATTAAAGCGTCTTCAAGTGTCTGGCATCACCGCCTTGGTCATCCACATGAACGAGTTTTAAATACCATTGTTTCTAGTTGTTCGCTTCCTGTTTCCACAAAACAATGTTTAGATTTATGTTCTTCTTGTCAATTAGGGAAATCTTCCAAACTTTCATTACCTAGTTCATCTTTTCGAAGTAATAACATTTTAGACTTAATTTATTGTGATGTTTGGGGTCCTGCACCAACTTTATCTTTTGATGGTTGTCGTTTCTTTATGCTTTGTGTTGATCATAACACTCGTTATATATGGTTTTACCCGTTACCACATAAATCTGATGTTTTTCAAACCTTCATCAATTTTGTTAAAATGGTTGAACGACAATTCAATTCTAAAGTCAAAAGTATTCAAACTGATTGGGGAGAGGAATTTCGCAATCTCTCTTCGTATTTCGCATCCCTTGGAATCATTCATCGTCGGTCATGCCCTCATACTGGCGAGCAAAATGGTTTTGTTGAGAGACGTCATCGTCATGTGGTTGAAACTGGTCTCACACTTCTTGCTCAAGCCAATCTTCCCTAACGTTTTTGGCAATTTGCATTTGAGACAACGGTATACCTTATAAATCGCCTACCATCTCGAACCTCATCAAACAGATCACCTTATCAACATATATTCAATCGAAAGCCAGACTACACTTTTCTTCGGGTTTTTGGTTGTGAGTGTTTTCCTCACCTACGCCCTTATAACAGACATAAAATGGATTTCCGCTCCACTCCTTGTACTTTTCTTGGTTATAGTCTATTTCACCATGGTTATCGGTGTCTTGACACCTCCACATTTCAAATCTACATTGCTCGCCATGTTCAATTCAATGAGCATGTCTTCCCGTTCAAAACACCAACTCCTACTACCCCTACACCTACCCCTACCTATGTTTCGTCTTTTCCATGCTATATACCTAATACACCTGATCCGATTTCTACCACTATTATTGATGACACGATACCAACCACACCCCCTACATCTCCTACCACCACTACTCCTGCAACATCTCCGCCACACACCCCAGACACTAGCTCTGCCGAGCCGCCTTCACCTCCAGCTGCCACGCCACCTCCTGCTCCACGCCCTCGCCCCCTAACCTACGCCCTAACCCCAAACCTACCACCCCTTATAGCCCCTCGGCCTATCATGCTACTGCCTCTATTATTGAACCCACATATTTTTTGGTTGCTAACAAGTCTCCAGAGTGGTGCAATGCCATAGCAGAGGAATACACTGCTCTCACCACAAACGACACTTGGACTCTTGTTCCTCCAGTTCCTCATGCTAACATTATAGATTGCAAATGGGTTTATAAACTTAAGCGAGATCCAGAGGGCAATATTTCTCGCTACAAAGCCCGACTTGTAGCTAAAGGTTTCAAACAACAAGCAGGTGTTGATTACCATGAAACCTTCAGTCCCGTAATTAAAGCTACCACAATCCGGGTTGTCCTTTCTCTTGTTGTGACTAAAAAATGGTCTCTTCGGCAATTAGATGTTCAGAACGCCTTTTTGCATAGGGATTTACAAGAAACTGTCTACATTCGACAGCCACAAGGATTTATTGATCCTTCTAAACCAGATCATATGTGTCTCCTTCACAAATCTTTATATGGCCTCAAACAAGCTCCACGGGCTTGGTTTCAACGCTTGTCCGCTGCGTTGCATCGTTTTGGTTTTTTGGGTTCCCGCACAGATCCATCCTTATTTATTTTAAGGACAGGTCGAACTCTAATCTATATTCTTGTATATGTCGATGATATTATTATTACAGGTAATGATGATGATTGCTCACATCATTCATCAGTTGGGCTCCACTTTTTCCATTAAGGACCTTGGTCACTTACATTTCTTCTTGGGTATTGAAGTTGTTTCTCGTGATTCTGATCTCATTCTATCACAAAGGAAGTATATTTTGGACATCCTTCATCGGTCGGGTCTCAAGGATTGCAAACAGGTGAGCTCTCCAATGACCACCTCTCAGGTCTTATCTATTGTCGACCACCTCTCAGGTCTTATCTCTTGATGACAGTCCTCTTCTGTCGGATCCGACTATCTACATACACTTGGTTGGAGCTCTTCAGTATGCTAGTATTTCTCGCCCTGATATTGCTTACGCTGTCAATAAAGTGTGTCAATTCATGCATGCACCTACCGAAAACCATTGGTTTGCTTTCAAACGCATCTTGCGTTTTTTACAGGGCACAACTAATTTCGGACTTCTTATTCGATACAATTCGGGCTCCGCTTTACAAGCTTTTACGGATGTTCATTGGCATCATTTGCTATATATTTGGGTTTGAACTTGATCTCATGGACTGCACGAAAACAACGTACTATATCAAGATCCTCAACTGAGTCGGAGTTCAAGGCCCTTGCGGATACGGTTGCTGAATTAATCTGGCTAAAAGCTCTAGGTGTCTCAGTGAAACATCCACCTACTCTTTGGTGTGACAATCTTGGTGCTACTTATCTCTTTGCTAATCTGGTATTTCATGCACACACTAAACATGTTGAAGTGGATTTTCACTTTGTTCGTGAACGAGTTGCTTCAGGTCAACTCCGTGTTCTGATCAGATCGCTGATGTTTTTACAAAGCCGTTGCCCTCTCAAAAATTTATGTTCTTACGATCCAAGCTACAGGTAGTTCCCCGCCCTTAGCTTGCGGGGGAATGTTAGACTAAGTTAGTTTAGTTTAATACATTGTTTTATATTAGAAGGTACCTATATTAGGATCGTTGTAATCTTTTATGAATAATGAGATATACACGTTTTCACAAATACCAAGTTTTAAAATCTGGCCAAATCCTGATCAGATGACGTCTCTCCTAAAAATAAAATCACATTAATAAGAAAATACAGAGGAAAGTATAATGCTAAAACTAGTTAGATTTTCAAAATTTAATGTCTTAAATAGGAAAAAGATTAAAAGTAAAATTTCTGAATGTCAAAAAAGATATAAGAGATTAGATTTTCAAAGGGTCATAAAAGTACAATGCTTTGAAAAGTTAGAATTTAAAAGTAACTTGCCTTCATCGGGAAAAAAAATACAATGGACAAAACATAACACCTACATACCTTCTACCCCTGTATTTTTGCGCTGTTTTTTCTAATCATGGCATTGTGGAATAGACAAAATTCAGTGTATTAGCATGAATTCAGTGTATTGTGGAATAGACCCCTTTTCGTTTCACTTGGATTTCTAAATTTATGTTAGATGGGAAATCAATGTTATTGTCTTTAACTGTTTCATTTTTCCTTTATTACAGCTTTTGGTGTATTCATCAACAATAAACAATTCCACTCCTCTCGGAAGAGCTTTAGATTCTGGTCCTCTGTACATGTCTGAATCTGGATATATTATTCGTTGCTTAAAAAAATCATGCCTTTTTCTGATTCTGTTGCATCAACAATTTTGTCTAATTACGAAGCTAAATTGAATGAATAAGAATTTAGAGGGATGCAATGGTTGGGAGCTAGGACTTAATTACTTCCTGAATTTATTTATGATTGAAGTACAACATTACCATTTCTTTTCGCATCAATCAATCTTTTGCATTAATTAATGTCAAGATTTTCCATTCAACTTATCTTTACATCATCACCAGCAGACTTCAATATTGATATATATATATATATATATATATATATATATATATATATATATATATATATATATATATATATATATATATATATCCATCCCAAACTTGCATCTCAGCATGTATTAAACCTATTAGTATATCTCCATTTTCAATTAAAGTTTCCATTTTCAATAAAAAAAATTGAGTAGAAGTAAAAGTATATTTAGAAGTTTTAGTTGCTTCCTTTGACTGTTTATTTGTCGCTCAAGAAACAAAGCCCAGGACCAAGAAATTAAACGCATGGTCGATTTAAAGTGTCATAAATCATTTCATAGATTATTATAAAACTATATTAAGCATATAATAAATACATATATACTGTAAACATGCATCATTCTTCAGCTAGTAGGATTTAATGAATATTAAATAATATATACCTTTACCTTAACTTTAATAAAAAAAATCATAACATCATCATCATATTATAAAATTAAGGTTATAAAGTCTTACAACGATCAATAACAACGATCAATAAGAAGGACTGTTAGATAAAATTGTTTCAGACGCTAGCCTGACTCTTCACAAACCTGACATCAATAAATATGTATTTCTGTAGTTATACATTAGAAAATAAATTATGTTGCATGTAAGCTAACCTCTAGAATTAAACCCTGTGGATATATGATAGACCCTTGTTGAATCTATCATAAACTCCAGGCATGTTAACCCTTGATCTAATTACGTGATGATAATATTAAGATAATTCCCAGCTTTCGAGATGTGGGTATCTCCAAGAAAGAACAAAGTTCAATTCATAATAATTCTTAGCTGCTAAACAAAAACCTCAAGGAGGATATAAATACTAACATGACTCTAGGGAGTGGTCCCCTAAAACGGTCCTGGGACAAAGTTAGTGCTCTTGACATAACAAAACAGCCATAATACCAGAAAAGACCATCCTACCCCTGGCCAAAAAGATAACAGAAATGTAGGGGCTTATCAATAATAAGAAGAAGTACACCACCAGACCATTTTAGTTGATGAAGGTAATCAAGATAAAATAAACAAAGATGCAGACTTTGTTACCATGTAAATACAAGATCTTGTTGTCAAATAGGTGCTTTTAGGATGAACATCTTCTACCTATCAAAAATGAATTCAAATGAACAAACACTATCTTTGTTAATTATGAATCCAAGAATTAAAACAATGAAAGTGCAAGATGAATATTATTATCCTTCCCCCCTCCCTCTGCTGCAAAATGAGAAAAATATTTAGAAGTTGAATGAAGGACTATTTCCTTTCCCTCATTAATCAACAAGAAACGAAAGTTGCTTCCTAAATATCATCACAAAACAACAAAATGGTTATGCACTTAAAACAAAAGTTCCTTTGTTATGCGAAGAAAGAAAGAACAACATTTAAAGATTATATATATATATATATATATATATATATATATATATATATATATATATATATATATATATATATATATATAATTATACATGCATGTTTGTTTGTCGTTTAGCTTTGTATCATTTTACACTACTACAAAAAATGTGCAATACCGACGGCCAAAACCGTCGGTAATCCGTTGCTAGCTAAAGCTCTTTACCGACGGAATTGTAACACACCAAAATCCGTCGCTATATTCTTGTCGCTAATTGTTTGTAACGGATTTCCGACAGCTTTGGCTACTTTTTAGTGATGGATTTTTCCGTCGGAAATAGTAACGGATCACCAACAGAATATATTTTGCAATGGATTACCGATGGAAAATTTTACTAACGGATTAACGGAATATGAAAAAACTTACTAACGGATTACCGACGGAATTTGGAATAACTTACTAACAGATTACCGACGGAATCCCGAAATGACTACAATTTTTTTTTTGTAACAGATTAGCGACAGATTTTAGCATTATAAAAAATTTACAAATTAATGAAGAAATTAAAAACTAAAAATAATTTACATATTCAACACAAATTTTTTAAAGATACATTAAATCTATATTAACCACTAAATATAAAAGTAAATCCATAAATTACAACCATTTGACATACTAATCATCTATAACTCCATATTGTCAAATACCAAAAATTTCAATCCATATTGTCAAATATTGTCAACAACAAATAGAGAATTTTTTTTTCGTGGATTCCACACCTATCATTGAGAGTTGTTAGCTAGAGAGATGTTTATATATTAGCAAATACGACTAATGACTTCCTGCTTCGCCTCATCCTTCTACCTTCCTTTGGATCATAAAACCCCCAATTAAAGAATGGAAAAAACATCATTTGAAATAGGGTGTTACATATGCAATCTCATAGGACTTGTAAACTTATCATATTTAACCTAATGCTAAAGAAACTTGTGTCAAGATACATGTCACCACAAATAAAATACATAATACATAAAGTCTTGTGAGATACATAAGTTTTGACACAACAGTTTCATAAACTTCCCTTTGTAAAATATTGTGCACAATACATGTATTTCAAATCATTTTCATGTATTTGTGATGTGCAATGTAATGTATAATTCATGCCCATATTATCGAATATGTCGACTCCTTTCCAATTGGTAAGACTATATCGATCTATAATGGTCATTAGGAAGTTCATACCTATATTTTAGGAAGCTCATACCCACATTACCTAAGGTTGTACCCTTAGAGGCCATTTGACATCATAATTTCGGTAACCCTTTATTAAGATGGGTATCTAGACATACTACCCATGTAATGACATTCATATGTATGTATGTACATACTACAACCATTCTTTCCAATGCAATCAAACCATATATATATATATATATATATATATATATATATATATATATATATATATATATATATATATGGAATAAAAATATGGTTGTGTGAAATCTACCCTATCGTAGTAAAATCATGTGTACGAACTTGGGAGACTAGGTAGAAATTTAGTCTCCAATCCATTATTTATTGCAATCTAACATCTTGCTTCATGCCTGAAACTTATCCAAAATGTGAAATATAAGGTATGCATATAAACATATCAACAATACACATATAATAAACACATAATCATAAGCATATAAACATTCTTCGGGCACCGCTCGACATCGGATCAAAACCCGGAAAGCATACAAACATTCATTAGGCACCGCCCTTCATCAAACCTTAGTCCGAAAACATACTAATACAGACACATGCAAGAATCATGAAGACATCAAGCATACAAACATTCCTCGGGCGAGCCCGACATCGAACCATAGTCCGGAAAGCATATAAACATTCATCGGGCACCACCTGACATCGAACCTTAATCCAGAACATACAAACATACATACATATATATATATATATATATATATATATATATGGGCCAACATTGGTGCCTTCGACCCGTTCATACAGGAGGAAAATCACCTTGCACTACTGAAGTCCCGCGAATAATTCTTTGGCTGCTAGCTGACAGATTCCCGAACTGTTGATCCTTCGACTCCTCTAGCTACCAATAACCAGATAAAACTAATTAAGTTTGGGATCCTCATAACTTAACCATAAGTCCTCACTGGGGTAAAATACCATTCTACCCCTCACATACTCTTGTCCCAAAATGAACTCTGTTCAACTCTTGGCCCAAAGAGATAAACACTCCTACAAGGCCCAATATATGGCCCAAATTCCAATTGGGCCCAAATTCCTTTCACATATGCCTTAGCCCATTGTCCTTTAATATTTCTTCAGCCCATTGGTCCAATTTCCAGGTGGTCCACCTCGGGGCAAACCACTATTCCATGGAAGTGGCCTAAATCGAGGCCCAACGACGCAAGGCCCACTCTGAATGAGTACGCAGGGTGTACTCTGAATGGCTTGTACGCTCAACATACTCCCCTTTTAATCCATAATCTCAAAAAGAGCTTAACCCCTTAAGACCTAAAGCTCAAAACATAGATCTGAGTCCAGTAAAGCATCTTAACCCATAAAGTCAATTACTCGGTGGCTTGTAAACCGTCCAAATGGGTCCAAACTTGGAATTTGACAACCTACTTCTATGAATATGGCCAAAACCCATGCATAAACTCTTCAAGACCTTCAAGATGACAACTTTCTGACTTAGGGACTCAAATAGCACCAAAGTTGGCAACCTTAAGCCTAGGAATCAGTTTTGAGCAATAAAGCTTCATCCCTGGGACCAAAAGGGTCCAAAAACTGAACACAAGAGATCTAAGCACTTATGGATCAAGTTCAAGAATTTATACCTTGAAAAGGTCTGAAATGAAGCAACAATCCCAGATTTACAACTTCTCATTTGCACTACCACCTTGCTTTGACCTTTACTTCCTTGGAGAATGGATCAAAACTTCGAATTAGGAGAATTATCATACATACAATCAGATTTTTAAAATTAATAGAATCTATTTTCCTTCAAATATGCAATTTTCCTTTTTTAAATTTATGTTAATTGACTAAAATACTCTTAGAATGAAATTAGATAATATTTTTTATTATATTTAAGTTAATAATATGTATTATTCACTTTCCAAAATTAAGTAAAATGATCGGCCCACAATTATGCATATAATAACACAATACTTAGTTTGAATAGAATAATATATATATATATATATATATATATATATATATATATATATATATATATATATATATATATAGAGAGAGAGAGAGAGAGAGGTAGGTTCCGTTGAGATTAAAAATAAAATAGAGATCTCGAGATTCAACCTCAGCCACGTATTTCACATCTGCCGCTCTAACCCTTCGGTGTGCCACCCGTTCCTTTCTCCTCCGTCACCATCCACACCACCGTAACCGCCAGCGCCACTACCACCACCTCTGACACCAGTCGACCCCACCATTGTCACCTCCATTACTTATACCACCGCCACCTTTGTCACCACCACCTCTTCTGCGACTAACTATAATAATCATTTATGAATATGTATAATCATTTATGATTATGCATATACGTATAAACATATATAATCTTGTATGATTATACATCTCTGCCATATAATCATTTATGATTAGTCATACGTCGTTGTTGCTGGTACGCTGGAGCATTAGAGCGGCAAATGTGAAATATGTGGTTGAGGTTTAATCTCAACTAGAAGGTAATCCGCGCTTCGCGGCGGTTCAAATATTTTTTTTTCATTGTTACATGTTGTGGTGTTTCTTTGATTTTTTTTTTCTTGTTTGTTGTTTCTATCTTGTGTGTATAATGTTATGAAAAAAGTAGGGTCGTGTAGTAGATTATCCAAGATAGCGGGACAAAAAATATCAACTCCACAAACTAATGTGGTAAAAACTTGTAGTGTCATATTTGGTAAATGTCATTAACTAAAAATGACAAATTCTTGAAACCTTTATGGCTAAAACTGTCAAACTCCAATCTAGAGACAAAAACTGTCAAACCCCAAAATTATTGTGGCTAAAACCTAAAGGGTCTAAACTTTGGACTAAAATTGTCAACATTTAAAACTATTGTGGCCAAAAACTAAAGTCTCTAAAGTTAACTATTCCTAAGAATGTTGTGGATTAATATAGTATATTAATATCTCTACTTTTTTTTTTAATCTCAAGTGAACCGTCCCATATATATATATATATATATATATATATATATATATATATATATATATATATATATATATATATATACTAGCTGTATACCCGCGCAAAGCGGCGGTGACAAATAGTTTTCGATAAATTCGGTGAATAATTTATTTACGGCTATCAAATTAAACCATAAATACCATTGTGTATCAACCAAGTTATAAAATATTGATAACTCTTTAGCTCTTACAATCTCAAACGTTGATAAACTCATTTCTGTATCAATTCTTTGCAAATTGCAATTAATCAATCAGAATGTTAGCTTCAAATAAATATAACATCTTAACTTGTTTCGAAACTTTGAGCGGTTTGATGGGTTGTGGGTTTGTAATATTCAACATAATTTTATTAAGACTATGTTGAGTTGTTTTTCTACCCTAAACCAAACTCTGACCGGTTTGATGGTTCGTGGGTTTGTAACATCTTTCGACTATTATTTTCTTTTCAACATGTTATGTGCCAAGGAATACACAAAATATTGGAAAATATCATTTACCATCGGTTTGTTAATTCTTTCCAAAAATCAATCCTCCAACAATGTTAAAACAATATATATATATATATATATATATATATATATATATATATATATATATATATATATATATATATATATATCGAACCCCAGAATTATCAGACTTTGAATAATTTTGTTTTGGTGAATCGTTTCTTTTTGGCAGTTAGTTATGTATATCCCAATGGTAAATTCGTGCGATACAACGGTCGCGAGTAGTTAATTTCCAACAAATAGTTTCGGTTATTTTGACTTTTTTTTTTCGTTTTGGTAATCAAGCATGTATAACATATGGTTTTCTGGTTTCTGGTTTGGACACTATTCATGTTGTCTAATATTAATGGTTAACCGAATGACGAATATCTATATTTCTTTTTATTTTTTTAAGTGATACTGATATTTACACTTTAGACACAATATCATATTTATTAACCTTAAGATCTCTAAATTTCAATTAGCATTGTCTATGTATGTTATTGTTAAGAATTCTAAATTTCAATTAACATTGTTATGTATACTAACGGTTAGCAATTTAAAACGACAATTATAATTTATATTTCATTTTAATTTCTCATAAACATTTAATAATTGCACACTTAAACACATCTAATATTTCAATACAATATAAATTGCAAAAAGAAAAACTATCTAGGGTGTGTTTTTATGCTGTAACAAAGGAATTTACATGTTAATATGTAAACTAATGAATTTGGAAGGAACATATTTTTGTGGTATCATGGATCACCAACTCCTCTAGCCAATTTATGGTTTTGTATTAAAACCAGCATAAACGATTGATTTTTTTTTTCTTGTTTGTTGTTTCTATCTTGTGTGTATAATGTTATGAAAAAAGTAGGGTCGTGTAGTAGATTATCCAAGATAGCGGGACGAAAAATATCAACTCCACAAACTAATGTGGTAAAAACTTGAAGTGTCATATTTGGTAAATGTCATTGACTAAAAATGACAAATTCTTGAAACCTTTATGGCTAAAACTGTCAAACTCCAATCTAGAGACAAAAATTGTCAAACCCCAAAATTATTGTGGCTAAAACCTAAAGGGTCTAAACTTTGGACTAAAATTGTCAACATTTAAAACTATTGTGGCCAAAAACTAAAGTCTCTAAAGTTAACTATTTCTAAGAATGTTGTGGATTAATATAGTATATTAATATCTCTATTTTTTTTTTAATCTCAAGTGAACCGTCCCATATATATATATATATATATATATATATATATATATATATATATATATATATATATATATATATATATATATATCCGGTAAGAAATTTTTTTTGGTAGGAAGGTAAGAAGCTTTTTTTCTACATATCTTTTTGACGAACAAAAGAAATTAATCACTAGATGATTTATTTGTAAGATGATTCACAAGAAAAAATTCCCAAAAAAACATCTTTATGATTCATTTTTAAGTAAATTAAGAAAAAAAAATTCACTTTTTTGACAATTTTAGTGAATAACAACAAAATCATTGTATAAATGAATCATCGCGATGTTTTTTTGAGAATTTTTTCTTGTGAATCATCTTACAAATGAATCATCTAATGATTCATTTTGTTTGTTCGCGAAAAAAATATATAGAAAAAAAACTTCTTAGCTTCCTACCAAAAATTTCATTTTTATTTGATCTTGACTATATATATATATATATATATATATATATATATATATATATATATATATATATATATATATATATATATATATATATATATCCCAAACCCAAATCATATAATTGCAGTTAGTCAAGTAGTTGATAGCCTAAATTGTTGCCATGATTGGACTCTTATACGATGATAAATACAGATCAAACTAATGAGAAGGTAATGCATTATCCATTATCTGATCTAATCCGGAAAAAAAAAACCAAAATATGATAACTTTTATATAATTTGCTATTTAAATAAGAATATCCATTATCCAATCTAATCTATCAAATCTTGAAACAATCCATAAGATCATTCATTTACAACCACCTACGTGGAATGCAACATATAACATAAGTACATAACCTTCCTAGCATAACAAAATGCATTTTTACAGAAATTAAGTTGATAAAAAAAAACATCAAACCTTCAAAACTCAGGAACAAAACGCACAAATGAAATGAAATATTACCCATTCGTAATTGCAAAACTTCGAACACGATCACACAATTCACAGCTTGTTATCATACATAAACTCGTTTAGTCCTCACAGAAATCGGCCTCTTTGTAAAATCTAGTTGCTTCACTCCCGACTCCATCTTCCACCCTTCACCAAATCCTGCTTCACTGTTTCCAGAATGAAACTCCGGTTGTTCTTGTTCTGCATCCATTCCTTTATCATAGTTTCTTGATGACAAAAAACCAGTATTATTGTTTTCAATGTCATGGTCACTATCATCGAAAACAACCGTCTTCATCTTCTCGAATGACTGCTTATACTTATCTGAATCAGAACCATCATTGTCTCCGGCCACCGTGATTTTCCTAATTTTTTCGCCAACATTTTCTACCTTATCTTCATGTTCTGCTTTACAGTTTAGGGCAGATTCAGATTCAGATTCGGATTCCGATTCCGATTCGTGACTTTTCTCATGTCTCATTTGGAGTTTTGATTTATCTGGCTTAAAATCACGTGCTTTTCTTGGTCGGGAATTGGGACTATCGGGATTATCAGAATCGAAAGATCTTGGCCGGGAGAGCTCCACCGCGGCTCTGGCGGCAGCCGCTGCATACGCGGCTGATTCAAACGCGGCTTGTGCAGCATCTTGTACATCCCTGAATTTCTTCTTCCCCTTTCTGGACTCGGAGAAACTCGAAACTTCAACGAATTCCTCCCCCAAAGCATTCGAAGTGTTTTCAATCCCACCATGTGTTGATACATCCCCGACTTCTGATTGATTCTGTTTTTGTTCAACAACCCATAGAATTTAATCGTAAGTCAATCTTTTACTTGAAATCTTTACAGTTTTTTCATTGAATCTGATTTAGTTTAGTTACCTCTTTAATCACTGGAGACACATCGTCTAGTTGCAGAACGATGCCATTCTCTGTAGCGATCTCCTGAAGCATCCTCATTCGGTTCTCCAAGAATGGCTTTTGGGGAGACAGTTTCTGTATCATCTGATTAACACCATCAAAATGAAAACATACTCTCGATGTCAAAATTTCAACTTAAAATGAACAAAATATCGATCTGATATGTTACAAATCATATGAAATTATGAATCCCAGTTTATGTTCTTACCCTCGTGTTAACTCCACAGTTACCCCGTAAATCAATAGCACCATTAGCAAATTCCTTCCCGAAACGTGCTGTGAGAATCGCCCGAATCTCTTGAAGCTCCGGGAACTCTCCACATCTAGGAGCTGCGTACAGCAAGCTTGATGCTGCTTCTTTTAGTTCATCAGGGCAATTCCTGATGTAAATTTGCAGAAAATGATTAGTCCCAGAAACTTAAACACAATGAACATGCTAAAAAAACACAGAAATCACGTACTTCTCTTGTTCTATGAGATTCACCATTTGTAACAGCAGATGACAGTAACCATCCATCATTACAAACGCATCAAACATGTTCTGCTCCTTAATCACTTGCTCAACCTGTCACATACCATAATTTAAAGTTTAATTAATGGGGTGGCTCTTAATAGAATCGTTGATAGAACTGGAGAAAGTGGGTACCCGGTTAAGAGCGTGTTCATGGTGGTTAAGCTTGAGGAGATCGATGATATCGGAGCGAGCCACCCCGAGGCGAGCTTGACGCTGGTTTTTGAGGACGGAGAGGCGGGAAATGGCGAGGTTAACGGTGGCTTTGAACTTTGAGGTTTCGAATTTCCGGCCAAAGAGAGCATCGAATTTTCTTCTGATTCTTCCCATGTTTGCTTAGTCTTCAGTGAAGAAGACGATAAGTATGAAAGGAAGAAGCCTTCAAATATGGCAGGAGGCAAAGACAACAAAAGAGAGAAACCACCTTCTAACTTTTTGTTGTGACGATTGAAATTTTACAAACATTTTATAAAGAAAATTCAAAATTCTACACAACTGCCCATTAGTGTTATTTTGTGTACACTTAAACCCCTCTTGGTTCTGAAACTATACAGTTTTAACTCAACATGTTATTATCTACGGTTAATAGTGAGGTGATTTTTTCATTTTAAAAAATTGTTTCGTTTTAATAAATTGATTCATCGAATGACTAAAGCTATGGGGGTTGAGAGGCAAAACATTTTTGAGAGCTAACATGGTGAAATTAAAAGCCAAAATGAAGATCTAGTGAAGTTCCAAGTCAATCTTATTTAAGAGAAGTACTAAAGGTAGCATTCTTCTCCAGTTCTGCGTTCTAGGCTTAAGAATGCTCCATAAATCTAAATAATATGAAAAAAATATGTTATTATATTAAGTTATGTGGTGAATTTTATGTTTATAACATCATTTTAACGATGTAAGTTCATCTCATCGACCAAAAATAGAGTTACTCTATGAAGCTTTAATGTGGATTTGAAATAATAGCTTCATGAATTCATCCATGAATCCAATAAATTTCGATTTAAAAGTATGGATTGGGTTTATAATTGAGTTTTAGATGTAATTTCAATGATTTTAAGTCCAAATCAATTGTTGAAGTCTCAAATTCAGTCAAAATTCGATGTTATGAAGCTTTGATGAAGTTTATGAGCTCGAAGAATGGATGATCATTCTTGGACTATTCATATTTAAGTTTAAATATGAATTTAGCGTTTTCTAATGATTTGCAATTTGATCTTAGTGTTCAAAGTTCAAATCATTGGAGAGATTTTAATCTAGTGGTAATACTTAAGTTTTAATGTTCTAATTAGAAGATGATAAAGATCATTCTTTAATTAATGAATTGCGGATGTTAATCATATTTTAATTTTGTGTTAGAGCAAATCCTTAAACTTTGATTAAGCATCCTAAGTCATTAGAGTTAGAATTAAGAGTGTTTGGAATCAAAATGTACAACATGTGAAAGCTTATTGGAGGTTTAAACTCATTTTGTGTTGTCAAGACATTCCATTTGGTCGAGTAGAATCATAAAGTGATTCAACTTGACCGAGTAAAGCTCTACTTACATACATATTTTTTTAATCCATTTCCAATTTTCTTGCTTTCGTAACCTTCTATAGGCTTAGGAATTATGGGAAATGGCTATGTTAGGTTTATATGCTTTAGTTTAAGTATATAGAAACTAATTAGCAATTAATTACTCAAAATATTGGATCTTTAGGTAACTAATTGACATCCAAATGACACTAAAAATCAAGTAGTGTACTTGTAACAATTGAGGTGAGTTTGTTACCCAATAATACATGTCCTTGTTACGTATTGTACTTTGAAATATTTCTATAAATGTTTTCTTATGTGAATTTACTACTTGAGATGCTATATGTTATATGTGTTCATTTATGAAATGTTTTTTTTAAAGAGTTTTATAATGGGGAAATATTTTGAAAGAGATTTTGTTCATCAACTTATGTATCCATGTAGGTTGGGTTAGACTTGGTGCAACACTTATGGGTACCTAATTTTTTGGAACTTTGAAAGAGTTATGATGGCATTCTTGAATGTCTTCACTTAGATGAGTGGAGTTGTTATCCCTCAAGTTGTCTAGTGTGATGGATGGTTGATACCTAGTTGAACTTTGAATTTGAATGTACATTAAAAAGTGTATATTATGATATATGTTATCTATACATGAGCCCTAATCTTCAACCATCATTGTGAGATTTGTACTACTAGATTAACTTAGTGATTGATAGTGGAAGCATGATGCATTGCATTCTTTTGAAATTGTTGACTTATTATTGATGAGTTTCATGTTCTTTAGCAATGTTTAATTTTAAAATGAATTTTCCCCAAATATTGAATCTATACAAGTATTAGTAGTTTGACTTTGGGTTTAGATTGTCGCTTATCCAATACCCTTAAGAATTGACCTTGATTATGCTTAAAAGGATTCTCTAACCTCAACCTAAACATCTTTTGACGTATATTCAGATTGAAAGACTTAGCTAAAGACCAAATATGAAGTTTCACTTTTAGATATTTAAAAAATGTTGTAATTATGATTTAAAATGTAGGTAAGGTTTACACTTTACCTTTGTTTCTAGTTATTTTGTTACACCAACATATGCCATTGACAATTTAAACATTTTAGTTGTTAAGATTTTGATTGTTTGAGACTTTTATCTAAAAAATTATTTTTAAACATTACCTTATTATAAACATATTTTAAAAGTGTATTTTTTAAATGACTATTTCAAATAACTCATATGTAGGTGTCTCAGTGGTATATGTCTGTATTCATTGGTAGTGTTAGATAGTAGTTGTTGAATGTTCTTCAAAGAATAAGAACATATTGAATGTTCTCAAAATCTTTATAAATTTTATATTTATAAAGTCTCATAAGAATAATAATAATTATTAATAATTTTAAGTTTTTTAAAAATATATAAATAAATAGAAAAAACACGTTATATCGACGTCATATGAATAAGTTATGGTGACATTCATATGAGTAAGTTATGCCGACAAAAATTTCACCGCCATGTTACTCTTCTAACATCTATCCATTTCTCTCCGCTTATGATGGTTTTACTTGTTTACATACTTTTTGAAAGTTTAAAAACTTGGAATAAATAAAAACATTAATGAGCACATATGATAAAACGGATAGTTGGTTGGTTAATTAACTTTATTATCTAAAGTTGGAGGTGGATTTTAGCATTCAAGATATTTGATGGTGATTATTAACAATGTATAATTGTGTAGAATTATAAATTCATTCTTTAAATTAATGTTTATAATATCATCTAATAAAGAAAAAAAACAATCCTGTTAACTCAGATCAATATAAAGAGCTTATTTGTCATGCTATCGATGATTAAAGTGTTATTAAAATCAATATCAAGAGCTTATTTGTCATGTTATTGATGATTAAATAATTTATCCTAATTTTTATTAAACATTATAGAATCGTTACAACTTCAATGAAACGAAAGGCAGAGAGACTTTCTCAATAACCATGTCGACAAAAGACATCGACCAGTCCACTTACGTAAGATGAAAACTTAGTTTTCTAAATTAAAACGAGTGAAAAAAAAAATCAAATAATCAAATTTTCTTCTATTGTTATTTTATCCATATGCTTAAATGCAAATATAACAATGTATCTATACTTATTTTTTTCATTAAAAATGTTATTTTTTAATTTTCTATTTTATTAATGGTAACTTGTTAATCAGAAATTTGATAACAGTATATAAATCTTATCATTTAGTATATAACTAGGTGTGAGCCCCATGTATTACATGGGTGTATTTTAAACAATTAAATATGTATAAACATTTGAAAAATTTGAATTTATTAGAAAAATGACAAAATATTGAATTACTAAAATTAAAGTGTTTTTTTTTTCACTTTTAAATTTAAACAAATCATTTAGATAAAATAATCAAAGCAAATTAATGAGATTTTATTATAAAAATTTGAAATTATAAGGAAAGTCCATTAATGAAATTGATATACATTTATTATTAAATTTAAATACCATATGAAATTTAATAAAATAGGAAAACCACAAAATTACATATGAAATAAAAATTAATTCAAAATAACCACAAAATGATATGTGACAAAATGAATAAGAATGTGACAAGTGGCAAAAAAAAACCTTCATTTGAAAAGAAGTATATATTAAATGACCAAACAGTATACAAAAGATTACCATTTCATTAATCAAACACATGACGTAAATATATGTTTGTTGCTCACATTACTAAGATGTTTATATGTCCAAAAAACTTGACGTGTGTTAACACACAAACTAAAATATATTTATTTATTAAAAACTCAACAATTTGATTTAATTTATTTAACAAATTAATGTAATATCTAACATTGAAAATTTATCTCAATACGAACATATGAAAAAGAAACTATGCATCAAAATTTAAGTTATTGTTATTAACTAATATTGCATTCTTTTCCTATCAATATCGTATTATTATTTTATTTTTTCTTATGAAAGTATGTTACTCTATTTATTTTTTCTTATACAAAATCATATTATAATTTATCTTTACTAAAATATCATGATTTGGCATCTACGTCAATGAAATAAAAAAATTATGAAACAACATGCTATCCCTCAATTCAGTTAAAATTTGATGTTTATAAGAAAAAAAAATCTTAAAAATCAGCAAATAAATAATATTTTCTATTTTTGCATTAGAATGCATAGCGAAAGAACGACGCGTTTAGGCACATTTCCTTGCAAAGGAAGGGTGGGAGTCGCCAAATCGGTCAACTCAGCTTATAAACGGCAAGTGGAACCTTCTCCAATTATTCAATGTTTACACTTAAAAATTAAAATACTCTTTTCGATTTAGGAAAATTTTGCAAATAATGAAAATTAATTGTCCTAATAGTATTTTGCTCCGAAGGTTCCTTTGGTTTGATTTCGTTTAGCACCTTTTTTTAGATATACCCCTTAGAGAATATGGTTTAACTGGGATGATTTAATGTTGATTGTTTAATTTTGTATGAATTTTGTTACGAATAAAAACAGCTTTTTGAGGTTGTTGAGAATATTCTGAATAATAAAAGAAACCTTCTAAACAATTGTGTGACGAGCAAGATATTCATATTTGATAAAAATAACTTAAACGAATAATGTAAGTAATATTATAAGAACCATATATGTTTTGGTTAAATTCTATAAAAATGTTGTAGTTTAAAAAAAACATATCGGTTTAATCATTGAAAATATATATTTTCTTTTAACAATAAGATTTTGGTTTCGTTATAACCACCATATAAAACTTAATATTTTATTAAAACCACTATTTTTGGAATTTATTTGGTTTAACAAAAATATTTTTTTTTTAATTATAATTTAACTTTTAAAACTTTCATACAAAAAAAAAAGAATGCTAAAAAAACATTACTTACGATAGTTTTTTGCAATTTACAGGAAACATTTACAGTGAGTTTTAAAAGAAGTAAATTCTTGCTAATTAATTATTTTGTTTGTTAAACGGTTAAACCACTAAATCAAACTATAATGATTTCGTTGGAATTTAATATATAATTTTAGTACGAGTATTCGGAGTATGTAGTTTATAATAAGTCTTTTATTGTAATATGTACTTAAAAACAACATATCATCGAATAATAATTTTATTTTGTCTTGACAAAAGGACATCACATGTCTAAATCAGTAATTTTAATTTTCTATAATTTTACGCATTAATTACTGTATTAAAACTTTCCAAATCGCCAATGAGGTTAATATATCCTTTTCGGTTAACAATAATGTAAATGTAAACAAGATTATATTGGATTTGATCGCTTTCCGTTAGTCTTACTTTTTTTAATATTTGATAATTTTTAAAGCGGCTCAAGGGAAATATTAAACATTTACTTTTATGTTAAATTAAAGTAAAGCAATGCGAAAACCTCAAACATGTTATCGTGAAACTAGCTAATAAATTTTGAGAATTTATTATGGACAATGAAATTAGGGTTATATCTCAATTGAATAGTAATTGTTAAAAGAATGTGCACCACTATTTGCTACATTCCCTTTAAAGATTAGCAGTTTTCCTTTACAGGTTATTTAATAGAAGAAAAAAAATGAAAAGTAATAAGATTTGTTTGTTATATAATTTAATTAAAGATGTAATGTTATGACTTATGAGTGAACTTTTCACTTACCTATTTCCTTTCAAAAGCTAATAATATAAATTTTAAAATAATAGACAAGCCTAAATACATAATCTATAAATAGTTACAAGATTTTACCATTTTGGTTATTTAAAGACGGCTAATGATTATTATTATACGAATTTTCTGATTGATTATCAGATCACCAAATCGATAAAAACGTATAGGTTTATAAAACATATTTTACAAGTTATTGTAACAAAATATTACACTTAATTCCTATCCTTGTATCTTAAGTGACTTGCTAACTTTTTGAAACAATATTTACTTGTGGAAAAGGTTAAAGCTATTTGGTCTATTTAACTTCAAGTGAGCTCATTTGTGCGATTCGTACTCGTGAATTGACAAAATTGCCCATAAGACCGATAATTTTGTGCATGTTTTGGAGTATTGTTTCAAACTCTCATGAAGTTTCTTGGTAATTTGGCTATTAAAGCTGACAAGTATTCTCATAAAATAGAAACGACTTGAAGTCATGAAATCAACCGAATTGGTCTTATTGTGGGCACAAATGTTGAAAATAATGACAGTGTTCACAAGGAATATTGAAATAAGCCATCATATGTACGAAATGTCCTTGTTAATATTTATACGTGTCGTTGTCACGTGGTTTATAAATAACCAAAATCAAATTAAAACTTTAAACGTAGTCGTTGTATATTGAAAACTTGCATGGTGTTCTTAAATTTGCAAAAAAACGAAAGATAAAAATTTAAATAAAAAATGTAATGATTTTTATGCACTCCATGATTGGAAAGAAAAGAGAAAAAGTATGTAGTAGTTGTATTTTTATTCGTGTTGTCAAGTTAAACATAACATGATGAAAGAAACTTGATAAGTTTACAATTGTCTAACTAGTTTCTCATAAATCGTCATTCTCATTAGTCAGCAATATATATTAAAATTACAATGAGATAAGCTCTAATATTGAGCTAAATACAATACAACATTGGGCTACACATATAACTATATATACTAATTAGACGAATGTTAACGTTGTTGCACATAAATACCTATATAGTTGAAATCTTTACTAATATATGTTTTTTAAATATAAAAATAACGTTGTTATTAAATTTGATATGATAATTCGTATACTAAGTTGATATAATATATTGATTATAATGAATTAGATGATAATATATACATCTATTAAAATTACATAATATCAGTCGTTTGAATGACCTCTATTCGTTGGTTACTTATGAATAAAATTAAATATAATATATGGTTTAATGTTATTTATAGTTACTGTTAATGTTAATTGTTTTTTAAAAAATTATTTGCGTAACATTTTAATTTCTATCATTGTAATTATTAAACATCAAACATTGTTTTTTGTTTTTAAATGTAACAATATAATTATTTATATACAGTTATTTATAATTATTGTTATTATAAGTTATTTTTAACTGCTTATTTGAAAACTTTTAACGATTATGAAAATATCATTAGGATATATTTTAGTTAAATTGAAATTACAATTTAGTTTTTGCATTTAGCACTACAATTTATCACGTTTAACTATTCATAAAATATTTTTTGGGTTCTTTAAGTTGAACTTAAATTTATATTTAAGTTGACCATGTAATGCTATATTTAAATTAACAATTTAAGTATTTTGTCCAAACTGTTCAAAAATTATAGCTTTAAACTGATAATGGTTTACATACTACAACATATTAAATCTAATAGATTAAGTATAATATGTTAAAAGTTAAAAACATAACTTTATAAGTAGAAGTAGAGATATTATTTTAATATTGAAATTTAGTTTATTTATGATTACACTTTAGGTTTGATACTTATTTAACCTGATTAACCAACTTTTAATCACTATTATAACGACACTACAATTTATCACTTTTAACTATTTAAAAAAACATTCTTTGGGTTGTTTAATTTGAACTAAAATTTATATTTAAGTTGACATGTAATGTTATATTTAAATTAACAATTTAAGTATTTATACAAATTGTTCAAAAGTTGTAACTTTAAAATGATAATGGTTTATATACCACATCATATTAAAACTAACAGATTAAGTATAATATATTAAAAATTAAAAGCATAACTTTATAAGTAGAAGTAAAGATATTCTTTTAATAATGAAATTTAGTTTATATATGATTATACTTTAGGTTTGATATTTATTTTACCTTACTAACCAACTTATAATCATTATTAGAAAAAAATTAAAAAGGCATAGGAGTCTCAATGAATGTGGTGAAATGAAAAATGTTTCCTTCATAAGTATAGTAGACGAATTCTCGCGCGTTACACAACGTAGATTAAAAATATATTGTTAAAATGTTGAAAATATATGTTTAAAATGGTTGTTATTGACATTAACTTTAATATAATATTTTAAACAATATTATTCATTGACATCAACCACCTTTCTTATTAATAAATTTAAATATAATTATCTATTTAATATTATTTTTAACAATTGTTATAATTGATTAATTTAAATTTTTACTTATGCAATTATTTTCTAATTTCAATAATGATGTTCATTTAAAATGCAATTTATTGTTGTTAACGTTATATAATTTATAAATTGATGTTATTATCATTTAAAATTATTGTTCTTTAGTTTTAAACCACTTATTATTATTAATAAGTTAATTAAGACTTTTAAGAAACTAAAATATTACTATTAAAATGTGAAACATACACTAAATAATAAACTGATAAGATAGACAATTTGCATTTTAAAGGAAACTTGCATGGATAATATGATATATCCATGATTTTTATAATTTGATTATATTATTTATAATTATGATTCATTAGTTTTAAAACCACTTATTATTATTAATAAATGAAAAAAAAAACTTTTAAAACACATTTCTGATTATAATTAAAATGTTAAATATATGAGTAAATTACATGAATGGTCCCTATGGTTTGGGGTAATTTGCACGCTTGGTCCATAACTTATTTTTTTAACTCCGAAGGTCCCTACTGTTTGCTTTTATTATGTGTTTGGTCCCTACTGTTTGTTTTTGTTACGCGCTTGGTCCCTATCTTACCTAAAAATAATATTATTTAAATAGGAAAAAATGGTGGGGTAGGTAAGGTAAGGTGAAGGGGGTGGGGTTGGGTGTGTATTTATCTAAATAAATTAAAAAATCAAGGGCAAAATAGTCTTTTTAGCTAAGACAGGGACCAAACGCGTAACAAAAACAAACAGTAGGGACCTTCCGAGTTAAAAAAAAATAAGTTAGGGACCAAACACGTAAATTACCCTAAACCATAGGGACCATTCGTGTAATTTACTCTAAATATATACTAAAATATAAAGTGATAAGATAGACAATTTGCATTTTAAAAGAACTTACATAGATACTATGGATAATATTGCATATCCATGATTTTTTTATTAATTATTACTTTGAAGCAACACAAACATACAAACATATATATATAATATTTAATTAAATATTATCTATATCACTTTCCATAACATATGATCAATAGCATGAATCTAATCTAATTTACTTTAAAGTTTCAACCACAACATACAATGATTGTCTTAAAAAAAATACTTAAACCAAGAAAAATAAAAAATAATAATAATTAGTGTATAACAAACTTAAAAATTAAAAACTTTAACATAATAGCATGACTCGAAAAATGGTCCAAATCCCTCAAACCAACACAAAACCTTTAAACTTGTTTTCTTTGTGAATTTTGTATGTGATTTGTATTTATGTGTCTACTCAAAGAGAACGACATTTTTACAGTAGACTCCATTAATTGCTTATTAAACATATTATATAAGTTATAAAACATTTCATGATGTGTCACTAATTACTTTGAATGTGAAAAGGTTGGGGGTTTCAAATGCATGAGGTGCTTGAAAATTTATATGGGTTTCAAATGCATAAGGTGATAAGAAAAATGTCTCGTTTATAAGTATAATTTCAATAATGATGTTCATTTAAAATACAATTTATTTATTTTTAACGTTATGTAATTTATAAATTGATGTTATTATCATTAAAAATTATTGTTCTTTAGTTTTAAACCACTTATTATTAATAATAAGTTAAAGAAGACTTTTAAGAAACACTTAATATTACTATTAAAATGTAAAACAAACACTAAATAATAAACTGATAAGATAGACAATTTGAATTTCAAAAGAAACTTGCATGGATAATATGACATATCCATGAGTTTTATAATTTGATTTTATTATTTATAATTATGGTTCGTTAGTTATAAAACCACTTATTATTATTAATAAAGGAAAAACACTTTTAAAAGACACTTATTATTATAATTAAAATGTTAAACATATACTAAAATATGAAGTGATAAGATAGACAATTTGCATTTTAAAAGGGACTTACATGGATACTATGGATAATATTGCATATCCATGATTTTTTATTAATTATTACTTTGAAGCAACATAAACATACAAACATATATATATATATATATATATATATATATATATATATATATATATATATAATATTTAATAAATATTATCTATATCAGTTTCCATAAATCGATAACATTAAAGTTTCAACCACACCATACAATGATTGTCTTAAAAAATACTTAAACCAAGAAAAATATAAATAAAAAGAATTAGTATATAACAAACTTACATAATAACAATGTTATCTAATCTAATTTATATTAAGTTTCAACCATAACATACAATGATTGTCTTAAAAATTACTTAAACCAAGAAAAAAAATAGTATATAACAAATTTACAAATTAAAAGCTTTAACATAATAACATGACTCGAAAAATGGTCCAAAGCCCTCAAACCAACACAAAACATTTAAACTTGTTTTCTTTGTGAATTTTGTATGTGATTTGTATTTGTGTGTCTACTCAAAGAGAATGATATTTTTATAGTAGACTATCCGTTAATTGCTTATTAAACATATTATATAAGTTATAAAACCTTTCATGATGTGTGATTAATTACTTTGAAGGTGAAAATGTGTGGGAGTTTCAAGTGTATGAGGTGCTTGGAAATTTATGTGGGGGGTTTCAAATGAATGAGGTAATAGGAAAATGCATCCTTTATAAGTATAGTATGATAGTATGATATAGATATGTTCTGCCAGCCTTATGTGTAGTAGGGAACATATGCACGATTTGAACAATTTCTGGCAAAGTGTCCAGGTGTTCCACGGTGAAAACATGTCTTTTTCTTCATGTAGGAAGTGTTTCTTCCAGCCCCTGGTGGCGTAACCTTGCCTTGTTTATGATTGTTCCCACATGCACACATGCAACAGGCACTCTGATTTGCTTGTTTTGGTGGCATGTATTTCCCAACAGTAGGTTTCAAAGTAATTGAGTTAGACGCAACAAATTCTGAGTTCAAGGAGTCATTGGTTTTTACAATAATATCCTCCTTGTTCTCATCTTCTGCTACTTTACTTGTACAAGAAGTAGAATCATTAGAAACTTTCACCTCAATATCCTTAGTTGGCCCTGATTGTTCAATCTTAACCGAAGCTGGTTGAGGGACTTGGCCACACTTTGTAGGTATCTCTTCCTCGTTGGTTTCAAGGGGTGGGTTACATTTGTCATTAAAAGGAGGCGGTACACTGTGATACCCGAGACCCTTATTTTGATTATCCATAGAAGTTAATTGTTTTTTCAATCATTGATGCAACTACCTCACTTGACACATCAAATTTATTAAAGGTAAAATCCGCATCTTTATATTTAGCTTTCAATGCATCAAGTTCGGCAGTCACGTTAGCAAGCTGTTGTAACGCCCGCAAAATCCGGGCTAGTCAAATTAGAGGCAATAGGGGTCGAAAACGAATTTTCGACAAAAGATTATTTAGAATAAATAATCTTAACCAAGTTGTAGATTATGTCACAAGGTTTCCGTACATATAAAGAACACCGAAATCCAAGTTATAACGAAGAAGTTATGACCCGTCGAAATTTCGCGACAGAACCGCCACGATACCAGGAAGCGTAAATAGTGAATTTATGATAGAGTGAGATTTAGCCTTAGCAATCTAAACGAAAGTCGTAGAATATGTTAAACTAAGAACATCGATAAAAAGAACGCCCAAATCTGACTTCGTATGAAGAAGTTATGATTTTTCGAAATTTCGGACTAGCAGTGTACAGCCCGAAATTCGAATATTAGATCGAGCGGTTTTTAGCCGACATGACATGAACGAGAATCGAAGATCTCGTTAAAAGTAGCGTAACGAGAAAAAGATGGGCGAAAACGGATGTCGGATGAAGAAGTTATGAGGATTTAACGGACCAATCCTGTCCCGGCCTGTTAATAATATAAAATTTAAAATCGAGCCAAAATTAGCCGACGGAGTCTAAACGAAAGTTGTAGAGTATGTTCCCACCTTCGCGTGGATATAAAGAACGTTAAAAACAGAGCCCGTATGAAGAAGATACGAATTTTTGAAGTTGTAACTCGAAATTGCGAAGCTGGTGCGAGGGAGGTGACGTGGCTCGATCAGGGCCGTAGCTTGCTGGTCACGGTCTGGTCTTCGGATTCGGACACCTAGCCTCGTTACGCCTCGCGTATGAAGGGAACGCCCCGCGTCCGAGTACGCCCTGCGTCGGAAGAAGGCTACGCCCAGCGGACTTCGGATTGAACGGTTCCGGAGCATGCCACGATGGCCCATCCGAGGAGTGCCACCTGTTGATCTTATCCGAGGAGTACGCCCAGCGTACCCTCGGTACGCCCCGCGTAAGGTCCAAACTTCGGCCTATAAAAGCCAGCGAAGGCTGCCGACTTTCTTGCACATTTTTCACTTCTCTCTCTAATTACTTTCTCTCTCTAAGGTCCCAAACCACCACTAAGCCCTAGATAAAATCCCTAGCTCCCGAGGGAAGCCCCAAGGCTCCTAGAGTCCCGAGAAAAAGGAGTTTTTCGGTTTCGAAACGCTGCTCCAATTAAGTTCTGGTTTTCGATAAAATTCGCTGTAAGTGTGCTACGCTTACGCAATTTTTAATATAGCTTTCAAATAATTATAGGAATGTTATTAGGTCCTTAAAATAATTATTTGGGCTATTATTATGAGTTATATTGAACATTATTAACGCTTAATAATAGTCAGACTAATTAATTTGTCGCGGTTATCGTTAGACTAAACCCTAGTGGTATTGGTACTAGGTTTTATCGAAGGAATATCGTTTTGAGAGTATCGAAGCGCTGTCCGAGTGCTGAAGTCACCACCTACTCAGGTGAGTGCATAGTCCCTTTCATCTTACACATAGATATGAAGTATTTTATATAAACTACGTGCTATGTGTGCATATTATCTGAATACTTGATGTCTATGCTGGATGAACGTTTTATACATGTTTTAAAGGATTTAAACTGTATACGTATTTTATATATACGAATATGTTGGGTATGAGATGGGTAGATGAATGATGAGAGATAGAAGATGACGTGAGTATACATTGGCAACTATAGACTTAGTGTCTATGGGACGAACACCGGTAGCTATGGACTTAGTACCTATTAAACGTTGGTAGCTATGGATTTAGTACCTGTTAGAAATTGGTAGCTATGGACTTAGTACCTATTAGTCAGACGCTGGTAGCTATGGATTTAGTACCTGATAGGAGTTGGTAGCTATGGACTTAGTACCTGTTGAACACTGGTAGCTATGGATTTAGTACCCAATGAGTAGGATATAGCAGCTATGGAATTAGTGTTTTACGAACGAACATCGGCAGCTATGGATTTAGTGCCAGTCCTATAACCCTGGAAGTAAGGGACTTCGGAATAAACGAATGCAGGATAGATGACTCTTAGGTTAAATCCTTAAGAGTAAAGAAGATAACGGGGATGGGTAATTGGGTTAATTGTTTGATGATTGAACATAACAATTATATTATTGTGGGTTGAAAACCCTATGTACTCACCAGGTTTCCCAACCTGACCCACTCAGTTTATGTATATCACAGGTGACGAAGTGAAGTGACATTACACTGAGAGATTTAAAGAGATGTAGGTCACTAGTGTAAATCATTGTAAGTTCTGTTTATGCTTATGTTTCGGTATTAACGATGACATCCCAAACGTTTTAAAATGAAATGAATACGTTTCTTCGAAAATGTTTTAATAACGCATTTACCATGTTTTTCTGGGAACAAATTCCGCAACCTTTTTATAAAATGAAGTACTCTGATTTTTATAAAGCATAAACAAAATCGGTCTTTTCTGGCCGTGATTTTGGGGATGTCACAGTTGGTATCAGAGCATTAGTTTAAGAGAACTAGGAATATGGATTTATTTCTAGACTTAAACTTGGAATGCTAAGCGATGATTGTGAGGTGTGAGCACTAGCTTATTTTAGGAATGATGCCTAAATTGCTTTTATGTGCTAAATGCTTTGTGCATGATATGTTGTTATTTGTTCGGATCTATGGTCTGTTGCCGACCGGATCTGGAAACCTTATGTGTTTAGGATTCTAAGCGTTTAACTACGATATTAGAACTAGCATATAAACGTTTCGGGGTGATAAGGATGATTTAAGACGTCAATCCTAAATTAAGATCTAGATTCACCTTATTCGGTGTATAGATCAAGATGGCAAAAACCCGTAGCGGAAACGTAAACGCAAATGGGAACAGAAACCAACCCCCAGTGGTTCAGCAAATACCTGTTGTAGAAGAAGTTGCGCCTGAGCCAGTCACCATGGTTGGAGTTCAAGCCATGATTCGGGCTATGTTGGCTGAACAAAGGGAAGAAATGAGACGGATGTTGAATAGGGACGAACCTACCAAACATGTTGAACCGACGGAGCCAGTTCCCGAGCAATCTGAGGAAGGGAACTACAGCCGCCAAGTGAGTCAAGTAGGGACTCAAGGTGAGCAAAGGGATGTCCCAGAAGGGAGAAACAACAAGGATGGGAGGATGTACAAGAATTTCTTGGGTGCGAAACCACCAAGTCTCTCAAGAAGCCCGAAGCCGGTTGAGATTATGGATTGGATCTCTGAGATGGAGATGGTGTTTGAGAGCTGCAGCTGTAACGAGAAACAGAAGACTGTCTTCGCAGTAAGACAGCTGAAAACTGGAGTCTTGAGCTGGTGGAAGCTATTGGCAGATACGATGCCACGAGGAGAAGCCTTAAGAATGTCGTGGGAAGAGTTTTTGGAACAGTTGAAAATGCAGTAATGCTCAGAGATAAATCTGATAGACCTAAACAACGAGTTTCAGAACCTGAAGAAAGGGAAGATGAGTGTTGATGAGTATGCCACCGCATTCACCGAGAGGATGAAGCTATTCCCCTACTTGGTGCCTACTGAACTCTCCAAGATTGATAGGTTTGCTAACGGACTGCCCACTGACTTTGGCCTAATGGTCAAAATGGCAACTACCTTGAAAGCAGCTGTTAGGGCAACTAAGAACGTAGAGGCCCAGATAAGAGAAAAGGGTCTAGAAAAAGATAAGGCAGGAAAGAAGCGGAAGTTTGAAGGATCTTCGAGGACGAACAAGGAAAGCAAATTCTCAAAGCTAGGAGGAGGAGATGGAGGTGAAGCGAGATGGTGTGATAGATGCAAGAAGAAGCATGGTGGGAAGTGCAACGAAGAAGTGACTTGTTACAAGTGTGGGAGGACTGGTCACTATTCCAAAGACTGCACACATGATGATTAAGTATGCTACGGATGTGGAGGTAAGGGGCACATGTCCAGAGACTGCCCAAAGAAAAATAAAGCAGTAAGACCAAAAACGCCACCAAGGCCAAGGGCATTTCACATGATCCTCGACAAAGCAGAAAACCGTGCGGGGAATCAAGGATGAGGACTTCATATCGGAAGATCAAGTTATGTAGTAGCCATAGTATTTTATGATGTAGCCTATTAGAGGCATAGTCCAGGGTGAACTTGAACACCTATGTAATCGTTTCAAGAAATAATATAAAACCTTCGTTTTGTTATCGGATGTGTTGAATGATTGTGTGATTTGCTGAATGGTGACTTGGAAAACTGCGAGACTATACTTGGGACGAGTATGAGTAGGTGTGAATGGTAGTAGAGGCCTATACTACCGGAAGCACAGGACTCACACTTGGATCAGGGAAAGTCATGAGGGTACCAAGAAGCTAGTAATTGATTTCGTTTTATTCAAGTATGTCGTTACCATTGTTTCGGTAATGACTAAGAAGATTGTTGTTATCCCGACCTTAGTGGTCATATCCCATTGAGTCCGACTACGATGAGTAGGTTACGTGGTTTAGAGAACCAAGTTTGATGTAGCGTCCGACTTAAACCAAACAATTGGAATCAAAGCGATCAATAGAAATATCGCGCTCGTTGTTAAAAAAAGTTGATAGCTAGAAATGCCTAATGTTAAAGTGTGATTATATCACATTAGAACATGAAGGAAGGCATAGTCTGTTTTAGAATTTAACTCTAAGAGACCTAAGTCTAAGTGTTGCAACATACGATGATAGGTCATTAGAATATGACACATCGATCCATAGTAGTAATAAAAGAAATCATCTCAATTTCGTGTCCAGTAAGGATTGAGATTGTGACTTGAAGGTCATAATTGGGAGTCTAGCCTGAGGTAGAGAGCAGGTGCACGCTCGAGCATTGCTTACAGTCAATGAGTCTAAGAGATAGACTTGAAGGAATAATTATTACCTAGGATGAAGAAATGACGTATAGAGTCATTATACGACCCTGTTTCGTTGATGATTCCGGGACGTAATCATCCTAAGGGAGAGATAATTGTAACGCCCGCAAATTCGGGCTAGTCAAATTAGAGGCAATAGGGGTCGAAAACGACTTTTTGACAAAAGATTATTTAGAATAAATAATCTTAACCAAGTTGTAAAGTATGTCACAAGGTTTCCGTACATATAACGAACGCCGAAATCCAAGTTATAACGAAGAAGTTATGACCCGTCGAAGATTCGCGACAGAACCGGCACGATACCGGGAAGCGTAAATAGTGAATTTACGATAGAGTGAGATTTAGCCTTAGCAATCTAAACAAAAGTCGTAGAATAAGTTAAACTAAGAACATCGATAAAAAGAACGCCCAAATCTGACTTCGTATGAAGAAGTTATGATTTTTCGAAGTTTCGGACTAGCAGTGTACAGCCCGAAATTCGAATATTAGATCGAGCGGTTTTTAGCCGACATGACCTAAAAGAGAATCGAAGATCTCGTTAAAAGTAGCGTAACAAGAAAAAGATGGGCGAAAACGGATGTCGGATGAAGAAGTTATGAGGATTTAACGGACCAATCCTGTCCCGGCCTGTTAATAATATAAAATTTAAAATCGAGCCAAAATTAGCCGACGGAGTCTAAACGAAAGTTGTAGAGTACGTTCCCACCTTCGCTTGGATATAAAGAACGTTAAAAACGGAGCCCGTATGAAGAAGATACGAATTTTTGAAGTTGTAACTCGAAATTGCGAAGCTGGTGCGAGGGAGGTGACGTGGCTCGATCAGGGCCGTAGCTTGTTGGTCACGGTCTGGTCTTTGGATTCGGACACCTGGCCTTGTTACGCCTCGCGTACAAAGGGAACGCCCTGCGTCGGAAGAAGGCTACGCCCAGTGGACTTCGGATTGAACGGTTCCGGAGCATGCCACGATGAACCATCCGAGGAGTGCCACCTGTTGATCTTATCCGAGGAGTACGCCCAGCGTACCCTCGGTACGCCCCGCGTAAGGTCCAAACTTCGGCCTATAAAAGCTAGCGAAGGCTGCCGACTTTCTTGCACATTTTTCACTTCTCTCTCTAATTACTTTCTCTCTCTAAGGTCCCAAACCACCCCTAAGCCCTAGATAAAATCCCTAGCTCCCGAGGGAAGCCCCGAGGCTCCTGGAGTCCCAAGAAAAAGGAGTTTTTCGGTTTCGAAACGCTGCTCCAATTAAGTTCCGGTTTTCGATAAAATTCGGTGTAAGTGTGCTACGCTTACGCAATTTTTAATATAGCTTTCAAATAATTATAGGAATGTTATTAGGTCCTTAAAATAATTATTTGGGCTATTATTATGAGTTATATTGAACATTATTAACGCTTAATAATAGTCAGACTAATTAATTTGTCGCGGTTATCGTTAGACTAAACCCTAGTGGTATTGGTACTAGGTTTTATCGAAGGAATATCGTTTTGAGAGTATCGAAGCGCTGTCCGAGTGCTGAAGTCACCACCTACTCAGGTGAGTGCATAGTCCCTTTCATCTTACACATAGATATGAAGTATTTTATATAAACTACGTGCTATGTGTGCATATTATCTGAATACTTGATGTCTATGCTGGATGAACGTTTTATACATGTTTTAAAGGATTTAAACTGTATACGTATTTTATATATACGAATATGTTGGGTATGAGATGGGTAGATGAATGATGAGAGATAGAAGATGACGTGAGTATACATTGGCAACTATAGACTTAGTGTCTATGGGACGAACACCGGTAGCTATGGACTTAGTACCTATTAAACGTTGGTAGCTATGGATTTAGTACCTGTTAGAAATTGGTAGCTATGGACTTAGTACCTATTAGTCAGACGCTGGTAGCTATGGATTTAGTACCTGATAGGAGTTGGTAGATATGGACTTAGTACCTGTTGAACACTGGTAGCTATGGATTTAGTACCCAATGAGTAGGATATAGCAGCTATGGAATTAGTGTTTTACGAACGAACATCGGCAGCTATGGATTTAGTGCCAGTCCTATAACCCTGGAAGTAAGGGACTTCGGAATAAACGAATGCAGGATAGATGACTCTTAGGTTAAATCCTTAAGAGTAAAGAAGATAACGGGGATGGGTAATTGGGTTAATTGTTTGATGATTGAACATAACAATTATATTATTGTGGGTTGAAAACCCTATGTACTCACCAGGTTTCCCAACCTGACCCACTCAGTTTATGTATATCACAGGTGACGAAGTGAAGTGACATTACACTGAGAGATTTAAAGAGATGTAGGTCACTAGTGTAAATCATTGTAAGTTCTGTTTATGCTTATGTTTCGGTATTAACGATGACATCCCAAACGTTTTAAAATGAAATGAATACGTTTCTTCGAAAATGTTTTAATAACGCATTTACCATGTTTTTCTGGGAACAAATTCCGCAACCTTTTTATAAAATGAAGTACTCTGATTTTTATAAAGCATAAACAAAATCGGTCTTTTCTGGCCGTGATTTTGGGGATGTCACAGCTGTTCCTTTATATATTTATAATTTGCACATTTGTTACAGTATTCTTCTTGAAGTTTTCGGAAGTCCTTGATTTTGGCGTCTAGTTGTTCTTTTAAGGGTTTTTGACCTTTCCTAAGAGTATATTCATATTTAAGGTCCTCATTTACCCTTTTTAGTAAATTATTTTGTTAACGAAGAAATTTAATTGTAGCTTCACAAGATGGAGTACATGAAACTTCATTGATCGGGATGCTTGAAGAACTCATTGTTTACCAAAAATGCCCTTTGACTAAAAACTCAAAAGACAACCTTAAAAGTCAAATTTAAAAAGTCAAACCGAAAAGCTAAATTTGAAAATTTGAAAGTTAAATGAGAAAGTCAAAGTTTAAAGTCAAAGGTTAAAATTGCGAAATAAAAAAATTTGAATTTTGGGCTGAAAGTGTTAAAATTGCGAAATTTTAACCGAGAAATTGAATCGTTATGAATTAAATCCGGAAGGAGAGTAACATCCAGAAAGATAGATGAGTTGGAAGGGGGCGCTGGTTGATTACACAAGGGATCCAGGTTCGATCCATGCAACACCCAAAATCCTTTTGATTATTTGTTGCTGTTGCGAATACTATATGCGTGAGGACCGCACATGCTACTGGGCGGAGAACTCCTGCTGACCGGGAACGCGAATGCTGAGCCGTAAACGCGCGAGACCGTGAACGAGCGAAGACCGAGCACGTGCGAGGCTGGCCGTAAACCCTCGTACCGCAAACCCACCGAGGACCGTGAAAGCTTCTTCCGTTCGAGGCACAGCTTTGGTTGGCCGAGAACCCTTCTTCGGTTGGCCGTGAAACCTTCTTCGGATCGCGAAAAACACCTCGCAGATGACGTAGCATTTTTCACCCCTTTTTACTCCAAAACTCATTTTTATGAAAAACACAAAGAACAAACCCCTACTATTTTGCCAAGAACTATCCAAAAACGAAAAAGTCTTCAAGAAAAAGATCTAAAATGCTCCAGATCTGGCCAAAATGATTGATACAATCCGAGCTCTGATACCAATTGTAAGTCACTGATTGAATTTGCATCCAGAATGTCTGAGAATAGCACGCATTGTTAAAGTCTTCATTCATTCTTCAAGAAATATTCATTCATCAAGAAAAGTATACCACTGAATTGTTAAAGAAATATTCCATTGATATATGTTCATTGGAAAAGGTCCCTATGACCTTTGGTTACAAGATCACCACAGATCTTACCAGAGAGTTAGTTGACCAAAAGGTATATCGAGGAATGATTGGTTCTTTAATATACCAGACCGCAAGAAGACCATATATTGTCTTCATAACGGTTTTGTGTGCCAGATACCAAGCTAATCCCAAGGTATCTAGAGGATGCCAATTTCTCGGTGCAAGACTGGTGAGTTGGTCTTCAAGAAAACATTACTATGTATCTCTCTCCAACGCAGAGGCAGAATATATTACAACAACTAGTTGTTGCTCATGAGTGTTATAGATGAAAACATAACTCATGGATTATGGATATCGAATGCTCTACGTCCCACTTTATTTTGATTTTCAGAGTGTCATTTCCATTTCGCATAATCCTATTCAACACTCCAAGACAAAGCACATTGAACTACGGTATCACTTCATCAAGGATCATATCCTTAAAAGTAACATTGAACTTATCTTTGTTCCTACACATGAAGAGATAGCTGACGTTTTCTCCAAAGCACTTGGCTTAACAGATTTTTAGAAATGTTAGGAATGATGAATCTTGATCCTCGGTTTTTCTTAAAGTGATAAATGGCAAAGACTGCAAATTCCTCGCATTTAAAAAATATATATGCTTCATTCATCTTGTCACCGAAAAATGTTCGAAGCACATTTATTTATCTAAGTTTTAAAGATTTCCTTTTAATTCTAACTATTGAGCACATAGTTCATGAATTACTCCTTGGTGAATTCTATTCGCCGAAGATTATTTATGATCTATGTACTCTTCAGGTCATTTTATTGTTTGTATGTCTAACCTTGTGATCAAGTTACTCTATAGTGCAATGGAATACCACAATCTTTATCAACATTCATACCATAATTCCTCCTTCAAGAACACCAAAGTCACATTTCACTACTAGAAATAAATAAAGTTTCAAGGGTGTGCTATTTACTGAATCAAATCAAATTAAAGAGTATTTTAAAGGAATGTTTATATCTCTGATTCATTAAAAAGCATTTTGTCCCTAAGTTACTTTTCAAAAACTATAATTTTTAGTAAATAAGAAGATTTTGTCTTTTCAGTAAAGTGTTTTTTCTTAACAAACCCATTTTTATATGACTAAGCATGTATCAAAGAACCGTCAGTTGTTTTTCGTCCCACTCTCCCACTATCTCTGACGGTTAAACATAATTAACCCCATGTTTTAGACCATCATCATCTATTTCATTTAATGCACCTAATCCCTCATTTAATGGACGTCATGTCCCTCAAATATTTTTAACTAAATTTATTCAAATGGTAAAAACCTTTGGGTTTTCACAGTTGTCAAAATATTTTTCCCGCTTGAATACTATTTTAAAATCTGGAGGTATAATACCCCCGTTCCGTCTAAGAAAGCTTTTATGCTTTCTGAATGCTAAATGACAATCTTCATCTTCTTCCTCCTTGCTAAAACATTTTCTACAAGTTCTTCAAAAATCATATTCTACAACAATGGCGAAATCTGGAGCTTCCCAAAAGCAATCAAAACCCACTGGTTCCACATCAACCATCAAGAACACTGGTCCAACCATAGCATCGAGCCACTACAGAGAAATCTTTCAAGATCATGACCATTACGAAGAAGCAATCAAACTGATGATTCACAATCTTCCAAAACACCCCCTCAATGGTCCCTTTGATGTTGTATGTGATGTTATTCATCAATCTACACTTTCAAGTGTGTTTTCATAGCCTTCAGACCTCAAGAAGATCTAGAACATATCCATATCAAGCTTGTAGACAACGACTACTCTTACAAAGGAAAATTTTCTTGATGCAATCAATCTTAGGGTTCCAGCTTCAGTAATCTTCAAAAGCCCAAGTAACGATGAAGTTTTTAGGGCACTGTACAAGATGGGCTACCAATAAAAACTTAAGGGTATCACCGACTTCAAAAAGAGGAAGCTACCGACGATGTGGCAAATTCTTTGCCACTACTTAACCCAGTGTCTGTATGTAAGAACTGGTGGAACTAACGAAATGGGCAAATAACTCTTGGAGTTGTTATGGAGCATTTTCACTAGAGAAGCTGTCGACTGCGACACCATCCTTTGGGATGATTTTCTTACTTATGTTGGCAAGAACGCTCCAAATTAAGAACTAGCTGAAGTAACCACCGTTAGTTTTTGTCACTTTGCATCAATGATCTGCACAAGGATGTCGAAGTGAGTATAGGCAACGACATCAATCTCTTCTCTTGCAGAGATTTGAAAAGATATTATTTTCCCACATTAGAAAATTACATATGCATATTTTGATAGAGATAGGACAATTTAACCATGTCGTAACTGACCACATTTAGGCTACAGACGATATACCATCGTATCGTTCTATTGCACCTAGACCCACATCGCAAACCAATAAGCCTGTCTCTGAACCTAAATATGGTCGGACCAAATACATTTCAAAAATAAAGTCCAATCCATCAAAGATTGTTTAGAAGGGTACCAGAGCCAAGAAAAGTACCGCAGATGTCACACCCCAAAACCGAGAACGGCGGAATACGTTCTGGGGTGGAGGACGTCATGTACAGTATCATAACAATTGCATAATAGTAAAAAACAAGCGACAAAAACCATTTCATTAATATAGTGATTATAAATACAACGTGTTCTGCATAGTTAATAGACACCAAAAGTATAAACAAAAACAAAAGATGAGTCTTGTATACGCTCCATCTTCTCAAAAGCTGCACCAGTACCTGTCTATCTTTGACCTGAGGATACAAGTTATTTTGAAAATGAGTATCAGCATAAAGCTGGAGAGTTCATAAGATTTTAGTGTCATTGCTTGTATAAAAGTGTTTACAAACATGTAATATAAAAGCTGAAATTAATGTTTGAGAGTAGTAGAAATCCCTAGAAAATCTTATATTTTCTAGAATTGTACATTTGTAAGTTAAATCCTTCGAGTGTGTAAAAGTATTTTCATTGAAACTTTCAGTTATAAAAATAAGGTAATAAATTTCATTCAAGTAACGTAGATGAGGAAAAGTATTGCCGGCTGGCTGTAGTAGTTTTGCAAACTTCAATTAGTAATAGGTATTTATTTACTTCGGGATGTTAGCTTAGACTTTAAGTCTTAGTGTATTAATTTGGATATGGATGTAATCCCTCATGTAACCAAACTGAGTGATAATAGAGAGCCCGATGACCTTCCCGGTCATACGTAGTGTAGTGATGTAGTGCCACCCCTGGGCCTAGTCGGCTCGGACTGTAGTTAACAGTCGGGGTGTAATAGCGTCTGTCCTGTATAGATCTATACATGTAGTCTTGCTTTCCTTCCGGGAAGCCCTGGTTACATGGTATTTGCGTAGTAGAGTGCCGTATAAAGGGATAGTGTGTCATGTTCTGGATTAGTGTATTCTCTTGTATTATAGCATAGTAAACTTTTAGTATAGTACATAGAGTGTTCTCTTTAATGTGCATTATCTTGTAGTAGTTGTAATGGTAGTGAGTATCATAGTAGTAGAGGTAACGAGCAGTAGTCTTAACTATACCTATTATAGTTAAATAGAGTGTGGGATTGCATGTCTTTGATTTACAAAGGTATCGGATAAGATGAAGACTTTCATATCTAACACAAATATATATGATATATAACTAAGAAATCAACGACAGTCGGACGGATAACAATATACCCTAAGACCACAATCAAACAAGAACGGGAAATAGTGCGAGCTATCGGTCCTAAGTCCTTCAAGTCTTACTTATATAAATATATTGGTGTAGATATAGTTTAAAAGAAAAGTAGATTTAAACACAGTTTGAAAATAGTTTAACAACAATTTAACCTAGAAAATGCTTTTGATAATTATTTAAAACAGTTTTATTGACAAATAGCTAAAAGTATAGAAAATCCCTTTTTGGTTGTAAATTATGAATCACATATGATTTCTAAAAATTGTTGCATTTAACTTGTATCCCCCCCCCCCTAAAACATGTAAAAACATTTGAAAAGTTTAATTAAGGGGTATGAACTCACCTGTAGCGAGTAGATCGGGTGGAAGTGTCGGATGAGCGTTTGGTGTCAAGTAAGGACTTGAACACACTCTATGACCCTAGTAACATATGAAGACATAGGTTTACAAGTAATTAGTGATTAAGACACTAATTAAAACACATATAGACATCCTAATGCAAAGAAAAACTCTTTGGTCAAGTGCTAGGAGGCTATTGTGTTGCAAGGACGGAGTGTTAGGCCTCACTATGGAGTTTACTCCTCAAATGCTCACTTTGGGTGAGTTTACGGCTGAGGGACCACTTCCCCCATGAGTTTACGGCCGTAAACTCATGGGAGGAGTATATTTGTGTGCTTTCAAGTCTCTTATATCACTAGGAAGGGTTCCAAGGTAAATTCCAAGGCTTGAGGGGTGTTTAAGGTTCAAAAGAGGCACTCTCTTGGAGTTTGCGGTCCTAGGACCACTCCTTGGGATTTTATGGTCGTGAACTCCTTTGTTTACGGCTGTAAGATCTTAAAAACACCTTATCCTTCGATTTTGAGGTCCTTAGCTCACTGCTACATGTTTCTAGGTGAAGGTATAAGGCTAGCTAGGGGGTTTAGGGCTTGATTTGCATAGTTTGAGGGAGTTTACGGCCTAAGAATGTTCTTGGGCCGTAAACCCTCTTTCAAGCCTCCAAACTTGGTGTTTAATGTCTAAAACACTTCAAGGGTAAGTTCTAAGCTAGTCTCTAAGCCTAAGGAAGAGATTTGGGGACATTTCAGCACACTTTTAGGGGTTTACGGCCTAAGAAGGTTCTTGGGCCGTAAACTCCTTGTTCTTGGCCTCCATGGATGATTTTCAAGCTATGTAAACATGTAATGAGCTTTAGAACAATCTAGGGTAAGAGAACTTACAATTTGGAGTCAAAAACTTGACGATTCTTGGATGAAATCGGGTTTTTAGAGAGAGAGGGTAGAGTGAGAGAGTGGAAAGTGTGCAAATGAAGTCTAATAAATCCTTATATAGGGTTAGTTTGCTGTACAAGAGTTTACCGCCCGGAGTTTACTGCCGAGCCTACTGCCGCTTTTACTACCGAGTTTGCTGTCGGGTTTACTACCGAGTTTACTACCGAGTTTACTGTCGGGTTTACTGCCGAGTTTACTACCCGGAGTTTATTGTCGTAAACCCCATGTTTACGGCCGTAAACTCCATCTTATGGAGGTTATGGAATGGTTTTTGGTTTTAGGGCTTTAGTGGTTGTTTTCTAAGACTTGATCCTTAAGTGTGAAAGTCTCGGAATACTAAAACGGACTTTAATTTGTGCTAAAAGATGACGGAAAAATGAATTTGACTTCCAAATGAAATGTTTAACTGAAGAAATTATATATATGAAAAATTCAGGTTGTAACAGCAGAGCCCATGCACACCAAAAACCTGGTGAACATCGAAGGTCCACGACCTACCAAAGAGCCAACTCACACTACAGACCCCATGCAGAGTGCAGACCGAAATCAAACACAAGATCCCATCATCAATATTGAAAAAAACTCATGAAGATATTGCAGAACATAATCAAACAAACTTTGAAGATCTCTTTTGCAAGAAAAAGTTGAAACTCTCTACACCTCAAAGCCAAAAGTGAACCAAACAATCTATTGGAGTCTCTCAAAAGACTCCAAGTGCAGTTCGATTCAATGTTAAATCACCCGAATGAACTCCATCTGTCCACTCTGGTACAAAAAGTGTAATGGTTTCAGATCACACTCATGGGAGCATATCCCATTCAGGGTTCGAAGAGAATCCAAAATTCATGAAAAATCCTAAGGTTCCCAGTATTCAACAACTGCACATTTTCACTCCCGAGGAGCTGCACTCCATCTTTCTTTCAATTACACATACATTGCAAAAAAATTAATGCACCGCACGATTCTTTTTCAAATACCCAAGCCAAAATAGAACCAAGGCCAAACTTGGTTCAAGACCAAGGAGACTAAGGAAGTTCTGTAAATCCTATACTGCCAACATTACAAACAAGCAGATTACGCACAGGGAGCACAAACGTCCAATGATTCATGAACCCGAGGGACACTGTGACAACCTGAAACTTTTATTATGTACGATTGGTCAATTTTATCAATATTAAACTCAATTTTCATTACCTTTTAACGTCGTTTAAGGGATCATTTAAGTATTCTAAGCCTGAGTACAACTAGGAATGAGATTAGGAATGAGTCAACAAGTCATATAGGGACAAAACCGGGCCATACACCCTCTTGGGAGGTGTGTACGGCCGCACAAACAGGTGTGCGTCCGTACACCCACCCCCAGCCACACACTCACCCCCTATATATAGAGGGTGACCCCTTCATTCATTATTTTCCCTCTTTGGCTGCATTCTACTTTCTCTCTCTAGTTTCTCTTTCTAGAATCTTCATCCAAGAACACTCCAAAGGCCTCAAAAACGTGAAGTACTCCATTATTTAACTTGTTATACTGGTAAGACACCTTGATCTAAGCCTAAACTCTTCGTGTTCTTCATCCTTTGAAGGTTTACGGCCGCACACCTTCATAAGGTGGGCGTACACACCTTTAAGACCCTCCAAAGTGAGAGTTTGGCCCCTATCTTCTAGTTGGACTTGGTTTGAGCCTTAAAACACCTGAAAATCGACTTTTTGATCATAAATGAAGAGTGTACGGCCGCGCACCCCTGTGTACGGCCGCACACACACTCTGTATGGCCGCACACTCCTGTGTACAGCCGCACACACACCCTGGCCGCACACTCTGGCCGCACACACTCTTATGGCCTTACACTCATTTTAATGCTCATATTTGGCCTTAAACTTGCAAAAACCACTAAGAATGGGACCTAGAACACTCCTTGGATGCTTATAGAACCTTGGAAACACCTCAAAAACACTCCCCATCATGAGTGTACGGCCGCACACTCATGGGCCGTACACCCATGGCCGTACACACCCAAAGGGTGGCCGTAGACCTCCCTCATTCGATCATATATGGTTCCGACACTTAGTTCAAGCATTTCCAGGTCCTTAGGATGGTTTCCCGTCATGTTTAGTCATGGAATACCCTAATCTAATACATATATGTGTTACTATATGTTAATAGGATCCACTTGCATTCGAAACATCAGTTGACACTTAGCACTCATACCGATCGTACACTCGAATCCTACGTTAAACAGTGAGTTCATACCCCTACGCTTTTTCCGAGTTTTTCATGTTTTCAGGGGGAATACAAGCAAAAGTACAAGGAAACTTGTGCTCAAAGTATATTATTTGTTTAATATAGTTATATGTTCAGTATGATTTTAACACAGAAAACAGTTTTACCAAACGATTAAGAAATCAACTCGTAGAAATAGTTTTCAAAACTAAAGCAATGAACTCGTGAATCATATCATAAAAGTGTTATTTTATAAAGGATTCATGCAATTAATAAACAAGATTTTCAGTATTATTACTTGTAAAGTGTTAGTCTAAAGTTGGAGACATGTCCTTGGTAACCACCCCACATAATCAGGGTGTAGGATTAGCACTTGTAACCATAATCTCCTGGAGGGAGAACGTGACTGTTGTGTATAGATCTATACGAGACCAACTATCCCACACCTTACTGCTAGCTACAGTTGGACCAACAGGTCCAGGGGTGACAGTGTCATAAAAAGATATTGGCCCCGTTACGTGTCATATCAAGTCTAAGTACGGTTATGACACTCGCAACCTAGATAACAGTAATTTACTTTTGTAATAATGAAACAAGTGAACTAAACTGAAAGTAATAACCGATTTGATCACTAGAGGGTATTAATACCCTTAGGATTTAGTTCACCACGTATTTATTAGTTTTATTTATGTAATAAGGCTAATACACCTCTCAGAGAGCAAACAGGGGTTTTCAAGAAAACTACGTCTAACGATATAAGTATGGTAGATATTTGTATACCTCAGACGAGAACAGATAACCAATCATCAACTTTTAGGGAAAATATGGGATTTTCCCGGGATAACTCGACTTTTCATAAACAGATTTTTCAACAAGTAACTAACGGATGTTCAAACATACTTTCTATAAGAAAATATAGGATTTTCTTGGGGAACACTTTTCAAAGGATCAAAGAAACATTTTGCACCAAAACTAAATACTTATGAACTCACCAGCTTTATGCTGATACTCTTTCAAATTGCTTGTATTCTCAGGGAAACAATAGACAGGTACTCTTGCCAACTTTTGGAGAAGACGGAGCATTTTGGATTCACGTCTTTTACTTTTTTTTTTTATATATTGTTATGTAAAAACTATGTTTTCAAACATATGTAAATAATCATATAGTAATGTTATGGTTATGTTTACTTTGATGGCTATGATATGATTGTTGTGATACTACGTATGACGACACCCGCCCCCAGACGTTTCCGCCGTTGTTTTCTGACGGTTCGGGGGTGTGACAGACACCATAGTGGTAACTGGTTTCAATGGTTATGGTTTAGATGACAGTCAGTCCTGATATATACCAAGCACAAAATCTAGTAAAATAAAGTTGGAAGCATTCAAACGACATGTATGAGCAAGAAAAGCTAAACTCAACTCCAACAACGAAAAAAAGAAGAAACTCGTCAAGTTGTGATGTAATTGGCAAAATACTTCAACAATGTCAAAACACTACATGACTTGGAAACTGCTAGCAATTGGTTGAGATGAAGGAACAAACGATTCGAAGAGCTCGTGAAGGATTTGGAAACCAAGCTGGAGGAATGAATGCTATGATCAGACCAACTGAGGATGGAGATTCAAATGATGATTGTACCGAGGTTCAACTCAATGATGAACCTGCATTTGGATTTGATATCGATGAAGAAGATGATGAAGTACAAAAACAGGGCTTCAATGACGATTTTCAAATGTTCATTGAAGAAGACGAATCAAATGCATCTCAACACTCCACTTCCAAGCCTAAGCCCAAGAAGAAAAAGAAGTCAACTGTTTCAAGGAAAGACTTCCTTGAATTAAAAGGAAAAATGGATCAGATATTGATCGCATTCTCTACTGCTCAGGCACCACAAACCCCGGTTACTACCACACTGCAGTCTTTGGAACAAAGAATTCAGGAGATTGAAGCTAGAGAGAAACTCACTAATAAGCGTGCCTATGCATCGAGATGGGCATCAGAAAGTTGGATGTTCCAATACAACAAAACCTTCAACAGTTCATAAAGAAAGAAGAGGAGTTTTTAAAAGAGGTTAAGGAACTGGAAGAAAAACTCATAAATGTAACCGAAGAGTAAGAACAAAAGTAAAGGTACGTAATTGACGAGACTCACAAAGCCTATGAAGTTGGTTATGCTGAAATTCAAACAACAATAAGAGGCTTAAAGAGATTCGTCATGACAAGGGAAACCATCGATGATACCCTTGTAGTCGCTAAGGATATCTACAACTACATCAAGAACCCAAGCCTGATGATGACAAATGATGTTAGTGGCCAGATCCTGATAAACTTCTCCAGGACCTTCAAGAAACTTGAAGAGTTGAAATCCATGTTTAAGGAGAAGTCTAAGCCTTCTTCCTAAAAAGGAGGAAAGGCTCCAGTTGAAGTAAGCTCCTCGGAAAAAATCTCTAATTCACCCTCTCCCAAAAGAAATTCAACTCCTCTTCCAAGGAATACTCCATCTCCTCAAAAGAAAAAAAAACTCCAACTCCACCGTAGTCACCCAAAGGAACCTCGTCTCCCTAAGAAAATCAAGAGGAAGTCATGTAAAATGACAACTCCACTGACACTCTGGTCACCATGCAAAGAAAAGATGACTGGAGAGCAGCCAAGATTGCTGAAGAAATATGGAAGGCTGAAGATTCGACACTGCATTCAATGAATCTATGATTCAATCTTGGGTGAATACTTTCAGGAAGCTAGCGGACGAAGGGGCTGTTTGGCAGGATCTGAATTTTTAAGACCTGAATTTTTAAGAGGTCTGAATTTCTAAGAGGATCTGAAACTTTAAGTTCTGAATTTCTAATATGTTGTTTGGTTGGAACCTCTGAATTGCTATGTTGAATTATAAAATGACCATTTTACACTTCAGTGTTAATTTTTTGTTGAATTCAATGTTTCTATTTAGAATAACCAAACAAACTTCTTGAGAATTATAAAAAAAGTATAAAAATAATACAAAATCCAAATTAAAAAAAAATCAAACCAAAATAAATATTTGACAAATCAAATCAAACAATTCTCTAATATAAAGAGGTGAAAGTATGATGCTATAATAAATAAATTAATAAAAATATATTGGTATTTCTTGTATTTAACCCTTACAAAAAAAATCCGAAAACAACCTGAACTTTATGCTTATTACATCTACACAACCCCATTCATTTACACATATTGACAAGTATAATACCCTTATCTAAGATAACACAAAGAAAAACTATAAATGAATCACAAAATTGAAACCATTCCATTCATTCTTTATGTTCCAAATCAGTGATATGTGGTTAGCTACCGGTGAACCTTTCATCCAAATTTCTAATTGCTCAAGGTCAAACATCAATTCCTAAAGTTCTAATTGCTCAAATGAGAGACAGAAAAGGAACAATTTTGGCAAAAAAAAAATACTTCACAACCTTCATCCACCATCATCCTGAACATCAAAAATTAGCTTTAAATCCAGAAATTTGGAATGAAGCTATGTTTCACCACCGATTCAAAACATCATAGAAAACCCAAAACATGAAAACAATTCGATTTCACAAATTTGGAGTGATTTTAGCAACTTCGTACCCGACCATTGAAGGAGATCGGAGACCGCATGGTGGAGCCCATCGTCGTTGAGAGCGAAACTAGTGTCGGCGAGGGCAGTGCTTTCGAGGGTGGAACCAGCGATGTCGGAGCTTGGCGTCGGAGGTCGTAGTTCGGTGGTGGGAGTCATATCAGAATCCGTGCGAAACTTGTGGGTGTGCAAGATCGGCGATGGGGCAGCGACGTTGTGCGATTCTACAATGGGAGGAGGTGTTCGATGATGGGAGGAGGTTGTTGGCGTTGGAGTTATCAGAGGTGGGAGGAGACATGAGAGGATATTGTGAAGGTGGGTATTGGAAGCGTTCGTTCATACAAGGGTAGTACAGGGAGGACGCGTATTTTTTTATTCAGATACAAGTTTAGGTCTGAAAATTTAAGAGGATTTAGACAAATTAAGAGCCTTTTATTCATAGGTTATCAAACGCTCTACATCTGAAATATTAAGAGGTTGCCTCTTAATTTTCCAATTAAGAGGCTACCAAACAGCCCCGAAGATTATTTCCCACATTTGACATAGGTTGAACCTCTAATTGATGGATTCTATGGTATTTCCTTTTCCCCCAATGCTCGATTCTTGTAAGTCTTCGAGGAATTCGACCAAAGAGTTCCAGTTGCCCAAAGAATGCCCATGGAATTTGAAAGGTTATGGTAATACCATAACAAACACGGGAAGAGGATTGAGGACATATGATCAAATTATTCTCCTGAGCAACCAAAACCTACAAGCCCCGGTCATTCAAAAACGCAATTTTCTACTAGTATACTCTCTCACGTTTCGGAAAAGAATATCATTGAACATAGACAGATTTTGCTTCATTGAATCCCGAAGAAATATTCTTAATTTTCAGGGTGTTTAGCTTCAAAATCGAAAAGCACCATGAGATGAAGCCAACATATTAGAGAGCATGCAATTTTCTTAAATCTATCGTATATCACTTTGCCACATTGATGCTGAAATTTATCCAGTCATTACAAATCAAGCTAAACTCCCACCCGTTTGAGTGTCCTACAATTATCATTAAAGGAATTCAAGAGATGAATTGTGGTGCCACCAACAACCCTGATCTTGGCATCATCTTCAGAACCGCCAAGGACACCGAAAAAACTTCCTTTCGGAAAATCATTTCACAGATGCAACAAGAAGCAACTAGAAGACATCCTCAAAGTCACTAAAAAGTCGAATTTCACTACCGACAGAGTGAAGTCTGAAATCACAAGAAGAATCAAATGGGTGTTTGATGTGCGAAAGTTCTGGCGGCTCTTGATCAAGTTTTTCAAACTTGACAAGTGATGAAGAATAGTCGTAAGGTCACTTAGGGGAAATTGTTGATACATGAAGTGACTCTCGGTAGCTATAGTGATTGTTTTGATGTGAAGACCTGGATGAATATTAAAGCAAGGAGAGGGTAGAAATGTCGAAGAGTTGCATGCTTGGTATGCCAGAGAGCTAAGTGAAGATCGAAGACGATAATGGAGACTTGCCGAAGATTTTACATGATTTTGTCTTTTGTGATACCGTAGTGTCAGAAGCAATGATCATCTTTTACTGACATTGTGTGTTAGGTTGGTTTTCCCATTGCCAAGCGTGGGAAACATGACCATTTAAGTTAGTATTATTTTATATTATCGAATTGTAGACTCGTACTATTTTCTTCTATAAATAGACAGTCTTATTGATCGATAGAAGAGTATGTTTGATTCCATCTTCCTTGTAACCTTATTATATTTAAATATAAGTCTCTTTATCATTCATACTTAGTTGTTCACCATTTAATATCTTGTGTTTGAATGCAAACAAATTTATGATTCAACAAGTATCTCTTTAACTTGTTTATGTTTATACATGTATTTTGTTGCTATGTTTCTTTTGTAATTCTGATGACTTATTATTGTTGAGCTTTATTAAAGATCCATGAGATTAACTTAAATTTGACATCATAATCTCTTTATCAAAAGTCCATCTCTCAACACCATGTTGTGGCTACGACTCATCCACGTCGTGGCATTGCAAAGTACATTACTGTTACTATTCACTTACATAACTTGAAACTCCGTTCTCGGTCATGTCGCGGCTTCAATCATGCCATGTCGTGGGCTCGATAGAATGTATTTTTTCTATAACTGTTACTATTCACTTACATTACTGTTACTATTCACTTACATAACTTGAAACTCCGTTCTCGGTCACGTCGCGGCTTCAATCATGCCATGTCGTGGGCTCGATAGAATGTATTTTTTCTATACATTTGATCACTAAACTACGTTTACTTGTACTTTTTCAATCTAATAACCATTTTAAGTGCACAAATCATATAATATTCTTACTAAAGATATAATTATAGATCAAATGCAATTTACAAAAACGGGTATTACACCTGTTGATTCTTAACTTGAAGTAGAAGAAGGAAAAAGACACGTTTCAAAATTGATATCAGAAACCTAAAAATCATGCCTAAATACTTACAAAATTGATCCTAGAGTCCGGCTAAAATCCCCTCTTCGTTGAAGTGAAGAAAAAATTCAAATAGAAAGGTAGGCGTTTAGACATCGAAGCAGTATGGGAGAGGGAAAATTCATGAACAATAGTGCACAAAGTTTGTAATCGTAAGTGAAAAAAGAAGGAATGGATACACACCTGATGGACTATACAAAAAACAAAAGGAACATCAGTCTCAACAAAAAATGAAATTCAAAAGAACAACTAAACATAACTAGAAACTACAAATAACATATCCAAATCCGAAATCCAAACAGATGATTGCTTGCGAGAAGAATGTCTTGCGTTCTTGTTTAGGCGGGGGAGGCAGGAATCAGTAAACCCTTAAAAAAATTGAAAACAAAGAAAGAAGAGAAAAGGGAATTCAAAATTAACCCCAAAAAACAAAACAGTTGGATGAACAAGAGTGTAACACTTGACAAGCATGCAAGGAAGTCAATTCCAAGCCAACCAATAGACACAAATCGACTCCAATCCAACCAAGAGACGCAAAACCGAAAACCGCCTAAGCCAAAACCCTTGTTATTGTTCATAAATATATGTATTAATATATTTATATAATTTTAGTATTAATGTTGGAAATGGTCATTCACTTTTAAATAGGCTGTATAAAATATCTAAAATCAAAAACCAACAAATTGCAACATTTTTTAGATTAACCAATCCGATTATTTTGAATTTTTACGATTTGATGAACTCAGTCATCAAATATTTGTTTTTTCAATCCGACCAATAATATTTTTTTTGTTTACAGATGGTTAATCAAAAAGTCGAAATTTGTATATTTACTTTTTGTTTTTGTATGATATTGAGATTTTAAATTTAAAGTTTATATTATGTTTATTGTTTATTGAAATTGTCAGTTTCACATACCATGTTTATTAACAATTGCAACTTTAAATTCACAATTTTCTATTAATATATCACTATAGTTTGACACACACACACACACACACATATATATATATATATATATATATATATATATATATATATATATATATATATATATATATATATATGGAAAAATTCAATAGAAAACCATAATTGTGGGTTTTTTAAGGAACCAAATCTTTTTTTCAATTTCTAGAGCTTATTCTTTATAGAAAGAAAAATCTAAAAATATCTAAATTCATATATTAACATTGTGAATGTGAAAAATATTTTTCGGATTCACCGTGTGAATCCGGATTCACGTTGTGAATTTTCGAAGATTCACATTGTGAATTTGACGTAAAAAAATAAATAAATAAAATCGAATTTTATATCATTGGAAAAAGGATAAAAAGTTATGAATTTCTGTATTTTAGTTTTTTTTTGATAAAAAATAAGTTCTAACAGTTGAAAAAAAGATTGGTTCTTTGGTTCCTTGGTTAATTATGGTTCTCTATTAAACCTCACCCTATATATATATATATATATATATATATATATATATATATATATATATATATATATATATATATATATATATATATATATATATATATATATATAGGGAGTGGTTCAAATGAGAACCAAAAAAAGTTAAGAACCCTAAGAACCATTTTTTCATTAAGAATTTTTTGGACAAATCAAACACTAATATAATATTAAAAAATATTTTCCACACCTTAGTTTACAACTAGTTGCCACTTATCATATGACCACCACCAGACCACCATCGGACCGCCACCAGAGTAACAAATGCACTGACAAATTTTTAGTCGTATTGACAGCTTAATAGGACAAACACAATAACTCATATTTCTATAGTAATAACTTTTAACATATACATTTTTATTTTTGCAGCCAAATATATAAAATTTAATGAAAAAAATAGAATTATGCCATGATAAATTCATTTTTTCCACTTCTGTATTATAAACCTCTTGAAAAAGGTATATCGTCTAAAAGATATATTCACAGTTTAATAAAATATTAATTCATTACTTCACATTCTCTTATTTTCATGTATGCATTTAATCATATTTTAACACACAATTTAAATAAAATATACAATTTATACAGTCCATTATCAGCTTAATACATAAAATTCACAGTTTAATACATTCCATTATACACTAATTCACATATTCAAAGAAGTCAAACTCAAACCCTACCACCACCACCTACCATATGTCGCCACCAATCACCTATGCCACCGTCGTAAACATTCATCCTTCCAAATCAGATCTTTAAGTAAAATCTTGGATTCATAGCATAAATATATATTAATTTAACTAATTAATTCACTAATTTAGAGTTTATTGCAAAAAACTTATAAAAACTAATACATTCTTATATATTTAAAATACACAAAAATAAATATATTCACAAGAAAAATAATACAAACATTCATACATAAATCTTTTATATTTTAACACAAATTCACTAAAAATTCACAGCTTAATATAATCAATTCACAACTTAACACAGTCAATTCATAGTTCGATATGCAAAATTCATAGCTTAATATAATAAATTCACTGTTTAATACACACAAATTATACATTCATAGCCAATTATCAATTTCAAACTTACATTTATATCTTTAGATCTATAGGTTAGTACTTATTTCAAAGTTTATTTACACAAATGGTCACAGTTTAATCATTACATACTTTATTCAAAATTATAAAATAAGATGTGTATAATGTTACTTTCATCTTATATTTTAGAAGCAAAAAAATCATATTAAATTCACAGCGTAATGTAGTCAATTCATAGATTAATACAGTTAATTTATAGATTAATACAATCAACTCATCTTAATATAATCAATTTGCTCTTTAATACACAAAATTCATTACTTAATATAATAAATTCAAAGTTTAATACAAAACTATACATTTCTGACTTTATTCTCAACTTAAATCTTACATTTGAAGACTTTAATTTACAATTTAATAAATCGGTTTAGACTTTCATTTACAGTATTTACAACTTAAAAACATACTTGATTTTGTGGAAGCATTTCATCAAACACCTTGTGTGCACTACACAAATGCACAATTTAATGGAGCATTTCAAGACTTTCATTCACAGTTTAATAAAACAGTTTTGGACTCTCATTCATAGTATTCACAACTTTAAAACATATTAATTCACTCATTCATAGTTAAAACTTACATTAACAGAACTAAACATATCTAAATGTACTTATTGAAATAATCGGATCTACATAAAAAATCAAATATTCATAGCTTAAAACTTATAAAAATCATGTATTTATAGTTAAAAACTTATAAAAATCAAGCATTCACAACGTAAAACTTATAAAGATTTATGCATTCACAACTTAAAACTTATATATTCTTATTAATAACAATTAAAACTAACCTTAACATAACTAAACAATAATAGAAACAATAAAACATCACAATCACAACATAAAAAATATAAATTAACATTTTCTTTTGGAGAAAATACTAACATAGTAACACAAATTCTAAACTCAATTCGTAATATAAAAACGTAAAGCATAAGCTATGAATACCAATTTTAGGCAAATATTATAATAAATAAGAAAACAAACTTGAATTCACAACTTAATAGCAATGGATTCAAAATTAATATTTTATGCAAATATTATAACAAATAAAAAAGTAAAGTTAGATTTATAACTTAATAACCATTAACGAATTAAAGATTCAAATTCATGTTTTGCAAATTAAATAAGGTAACAAAATAAATGACTTATAAAATTTTGGTTATCGGTTCGAGTTGTTAATAATAGAAACTTATGTAAATAATATATTTATTTTATTTCATACTTGTGAATAATGTTTATTTTATTTCATCTTTCATGTGCAAACACAAAATACATATAAAAATTAAATCTTAATACAACAATTCACAATTTAATACAATCATTCACAGTTTAATACATAAAATTTACAGTTTAATATAATAAATTTACAGTTTAATACATAAAATTTACAGTTTAATGTAATAAATTTACAGTTTAATATAAAAAGTTGAAATTTAATTCTTCCGATATGTTTATGTGAGGAAAGGTTCTAGTCCATAAAGTTTAGACGTAATTATTTAGTCCATAAAATAAAATTTATAAGAATCTTTATTTACTAATTTATTTTTGAAAATAAATCCAAACTGCATTTAGTGAATATATATAACCTATTATTTTAATTAATTAACTGCAATAGTTAAATGATGAATCGATTTCAAAACACTTCCAGAATACAAGTACTATACAAATACTTAAAGTGACTTTCTGAATTGCTTTTAATTCAAATTGATTTCCTTTAGGCCTAATCCACTTAAATTCAGCCCATTAATAAACATAAAACGATTTAGCCCATTGTAACCCACAGTTCGTGATCTAAATTCGGAAAGTCAACAACATTTAAGATATTACCTCATTGCCGGCAGTTTGTCTAGCTACTCCATATCACGTCATTATAAACTTCCGATAACTGCATTGCATCAACCACCACCGCTGTTTTCACTGTTGTCGAACTAGTAACATCGCCGGAAAACCTCAATAGGGTGAAGCAATCAAGAGATCTTAACAATATTTCATTAGAAACTCCATCAAGATCTCAGATATGTGCTCTCATGATAATCCTGCTTAGAATTGCACATATGTCGGCAGCGGTGGTCGACGAAATTAGATCTGTAGGTTGATGTGGTTGTAAATACGGTAGAGTGGAGGTGGAGGGCGACGAAGGTGAAGTCACCAAAAAAGGTAGTGTTGTCGGAGAAGGTAGCGTCGTATATCTGCGACTGTAAATCGGAGAAAGTGAAGGCGTCGGAGAAGGTGAAGGTGCCGGAGAAGGTATCGTTGCTGGAGTTGTTAGGGCGGACATCGGCGACGACAGGAGGTTGTCGATGGTAAAAGGAGGGAATTTCCATTTCTACCGTGTTTTTTTGCTTAAATGATACATAGTAAACCGTGAGAATTACAGCTAATGTCATTCGGTGTTTTGACAAGAATTTCCCTTAATTAGTTGGTTTTTAGGTTCTTAATTTTTTTTGTTCTCATTTGAACATTTACCTCTCTCTCTCTCTCTCTCTCTCTCTCTCTCTATATATATATATATATATATATATATATATATATATATATATATATATATATATGGGTAAAGTGAATATACCTAACAACCTTATATAAACTTAGGTACCTAACCTCATCAAACTACGTTATTTTGCATTAAATTTTCATTGCAATCATCTAAGGTTCTTAAACTTAATCCCTAAACTTGATTTACTTCAAAAAAATTTGGAAATTCATCATTATATTTCTCCTATATCCTTTCATTTGTAGCGGTAGGAAATGAAGTCCATCAGGTGGTATTCGATAGAAAGACGCGATGTAAAAAAAAGTTATTGGTGAAAGTCCAAAGATTTTAGAAGTAATCAAGTTATGGGGTTGAAGTTTAAGAACGTTAGGCAATTACAATGTAAATATGATACAAACTAATGTAGTATTTTGGAGTTAGGTACCTAAGCTTATATAAGGTTGTTAGGTATATTCACTTTACCCTATATATATATATATATATATATATATATATATATATATATATATATATATATATATATATATATATATATATAAAGTTACGTATAAAACCTATCAAAATTATATAATTTTAACTAAAATTTGATTTAAAACATTGTTTAATTTGAAGTCGATTATAATTTGCTTAAATTACGTCCAATTTATCAAACATAACATGGTTTGTTTTAGTTAATATGCAAACAAAAAAAAGATAAGCATGTCCTTGCTGTTGGCACATGAATTTCCGTTGTTTCTGTAAATTTATATTCATAAATCTATGTTATTCTTTTTTTTAAATACCCATGGAATGTCGATATTTATGAACACAAAAATTGTTTATGTCAATTAGAATGAAATTTGAGAAAACGATTATAACGAAGTCCAAGTAAAAATGACCATTTGAAAGTAATTCCTTCTAAAGAAAACGAAGTGGATCGGGCATAACCAATATAAGAAATAGAAAACATATTATTTAAAATTGAAGTAAATAGGAATTATATTATATATAAAATTCAAAATTTGTATTCATATCATATAGTTTTATGTTAAAACGACGCCATATTGGAAGTTCTATACCTAATCTTACATACATGACAGCCACATATTCACTTTTCATATATATATATATATATATATATATATATATATATATATATATATATATATATATATATATAATAAGTTAATACTGTATTACAAATATACAATTGCCATTTACAATATTTTTTATCATAAGATGCAATTAGGAAATATATTTTTTTTAATATTTATTATTATTTTTTAAAATTCATGATTAATTAATAACTCGCACAATTTCAGTATGAGAGGAAATTTAAGAAACGACACATTCAAATCCACAAAAAAAATAAATATTTGAATATATGAAATCCTATGGCTAACTGATTATTTATCCAAAATACAACCATCAATAACATAATAACCATTTAATTATGATATCGGAATATTATTGATGTACAAAACTACAAGACAAGGACATTATTTACTGTTTTACTCTTCCTAGATTTGTTTGATGATACGTTAACTGTTAACTATTTTCGATAAGATATTGAATTATTTGGGCCATAAACAAACTTAGAGTTAGTGGGCTTTTATATTTGCATGATTTGGGTTGGAACCCACCTTAAAACTTCTAACACGATTATTTAGGACTTATGAGTTTGATGATATGACATTATCAAACTTTGAGGCCGTTTATAGATGAATAATGATACAAGTATTTAGCCCGTTGGTGATTAGTATTTGTTATGGTAAAATAATGACGAATATCTAAAGTGAGTGAAACAAGGTAATAGTCCTTGCAGCGCAAGACTGTTGACCGCCATTGACTTTTATCATCGCCGTTGTTTTTGACATACAACTCTGCATTATCGTCTTAACATTGATCGTTGAAATGCTTCCTTGAAGTCGTATTATGATGGGGACCGGAAATGATTGGCAGTGGATCTTTAATAAGACGGTATATGAGAATGCATCCCATAACCCTAAGCAGAGTAATGTCGACAAAATTTTGACAACGATTTATGTTTCCAATTTCCCAGAAATGACACAAACAATAGATCTTTGGAAGGTATGTGAAGCGTATGGCAATATTTCATAAAGAATGGTGTGGAACAAGATATATAGATTTCCCTCTTTGTGCTTGGCTAGCGAATGCGGTGATGTGACATTTATGGATGATGATTAAGAGCAAAATGTGTCGGTAGGTAAAGTGTATTAAAACGCCTATTATGTCAATAATTTCATACATATGGTATGTTACTATTGGGGAGATGAACTGTGAGGTGAGGGTACATGAAATCACATCGTAGGTCCCAACATTAGTCAAGGATGAGGATGCAAATAAGGAAGATGATGAGAATATAATGGTAGATGAAGATGAACGGGAAGAAGGTGAATTAAGTGACCACAATGATGATAAAGTTGAGAATACTATGTTAAATGTCTCGTTAGAAGTTAAGACAAAGACTAACATAGTGATCGTAGAGGACTTGGAGTGGATAATCGTGTTGAAAGAAAGGGGTTGATGAGGACTCACATGATGATCGTTTCTTATATGCCAAAATTAGAAGTGATGGTTTTTCTTATTTGTTTTTTTTTCAACATCAATCTTTGCTCCTAAAGGTAAGTCGAAACATAAAAGAGGGTAATCTTAGTATGGTCCTTGGAATTGCATTATTCGTATGCTTGTCTAGTTGAGATACGAGGATTTGATGTTCAGTCGTTATGTCCAATTCGGATCGGAGATTGCACTTCTTTTTGGCATGATTTTTGGGTTAGTGAATTACCTCTCACAGTTGTTTATCATAAGATCTTTGCTCTGGATAATCATAGACAATTGTTAGTCAAAGATCGTGTGTTGTTAGGTTGGGAGGTGAAGTCTTTTCGACGCCCCCAGAGGTAGTATTGAACAGACTCAGTGGGACGGTTTCTTGGCTTTGATGCAGCAGGTGCACTTTAAGTCCAAACCTGATAGGATAGGGTGGTTTTTAGAGGTGTCAAATGAGTTTTTAGTCTCTTTCGCTCGTGCTTATTTAGATAACAGGTTGTTGGTTACTTGGTTTCTAAAGGTAGTGAAACTCATTGGAATAATTAAGTTCCTATCAAGTTGAATATTTTTGTATGTAGATTCGGCTTCTAGAGTATTCCCATCAAATATAGACTTTCTTATAGGGGCATTGAAGTGGAGTCAACTTTATGTCTGGTTTGCTCGGTGGCAGTGGAGTCTATTGATCATATTTTCACTGGTTGTGTGGACCTTATGTAGGTTTGGGGTCATATTGCAGTTTGGTGGGTGTACATTTTCCCAATCTAATTACCATCCAATCTTTACTTTCTTGATCCAGCTCATGTTGGTTGGTTGGTGGCCAACGGAAGACGTTTGATGCAGTGGTTTTGACTGTGTTCTTTTTTTTTTTGGAATTTTCGTAATTCAATTGTTTTTGGGACAGTTATTCCTAAGAAATCCTTTATTTTTTATGAGGTAGTAAATAGGTCATTTTTATGGATTTCTAATAGGCGTTCTAACTTCTAAGGATAGGCTGAGTTGGACCTCTTGGTTACAGAATCCAACTTTTACTTCTTCCATTTTGTAATGTCTTTCTAGCTTCTTTCTAGTTTATTTATAAAATTCCGCCATTCCAAAAAAAAGTGTTAACAAGCTCTCACTAATAAATGATTTTATTTGTTTATTGAAATTAGAGGGATGTTAGGTTGATATGTTAGGACATAAAAGCAGAACCTAGAAAATTGATTAAGGACATTAGTGTCAATTCGATTGATAAATAAATGTCATTTCTTTAAATATATGTGGTATTGTGTAGACCTGGCAAAACATGACACGACACGAAAACCCGACACGAAATTAGCGGGTTAGGGTCATAGATTTTGACACGTTTATGTAAACGGGTTGAGACGACACGACACGATAATTAAACGGATATGGTTAGGGTCAAGACTTTCAACTCGAAGATGACTCGAATATGACCCGTTTAATTATATATTCTTTATTATAAATTTCATATTTTTATAAATATATTATATGTTATAGACTTGTAGTGGGTCAAACTCAATAATTAGAAATAATATTCAAATTTTTAAAGTTACTTAATTTTAGTCATCCTTACCACCTATCCCTTTTGCTCCCCAACTTTAACTCTTTTTATTTTTCCTTCTAAACTTACTATAAATTTTGTCATTCCTTCTAATAACTCCAGTGTTTCACTTTTTCATTCTTGCCTTCACAACTCCTACTTTTCAACTTTTAAAATATTTCAACCCGACATGACACAACATATTTACAAGGTCTAAACCTTAACCGAAACCCGACCCGAAAATAAACGGGTTTACATGATAATTAAACGGGTCGGGTTAGGGTCAAGCCTTTTCAACCCGTTTAATGTCTTGACACGACACGAACCCGACACAACACGACACGTTTACCAGGTCTAGTATAGGGGATTCAGTGAAATATCGCTGATTATGAAACTTTGTTCCGTACATGGTATTGATTTCACGGGGTTGCAAGAAACTTGGTTAACAAGAATGGGATTCAAAGCATATGGTGTTTAGGGTAATTATTAGTTTTATTATGCGTGTAGCAGTGGCCGAGGAATCGTGTGGGATCCGTTGGTGTTTGTCAAAGACCGACAATCCAATTTTGTAGATGAGAGAATGTTCTTTTTTTCTTTTATTTTTTTTTAATAAATTCAGATGTTACATGGTAAATATGCATGTGCCACAAGATTAACCAAGTAAAAGGTTGTTATGGTCATATATCTTGAATTTTATGCTAAGGAAATCGAGATGTTATATCTTTTGGCGATTTTAATGTAATTAGAATGTATTATGAAAGGTTGGGCATATGTTTTTCACAATACTCAATTGATGATTTTAATGTGTTCATTAATGAGTATATTTTGGGATGTGCCTATGGGTGGGCATGCTTTCATATGCATTATAATATTAGTTTAAATGGAACTAAACTCAACAAATTGCATATGCAACTGGCTTCTAAGGAGGTGCTCGATACTTTCCTTAATATTTCTTCTCAAGCCCTGGAGAGTTGGGTTTCTGATCTCATACATGTTGTGTATGTGGTGGCAAATTTCAGCCATATTCCTTTCAAGTTATTTAACTCTTGGATGCAAGTGCATAGGTTTGACCAAGTGATTAAAGATGGTTAGGCCTAGAATCTGAGACATACATATGTTCAGAAGTTGGCAGAGAAAGAAAAAAGAATTGATGAAGATAGGGTGGACAACGGTTGTTTTTTTGAAAACGTTTCATGTTTGAAAATATGGAAGTGTTTGATATTGTGCAAAAAGTTAAGATTAAACAAGGGGTAGAAGGCGATGAAAACACCAAATTTTTTCATGGTCCGAATTGTAAGAAAATGAGTAAATTACACGAATGGTCCTTATGGTTTGGGATAATTTATGTGTTTGATCCCTAACTTATTTTTTTTAACTCTCAAAGTCCCTATTATTTGTTTTTGTTACACGCTTGGTCCATACTGTTTGTTTTTGTTACGCGCTTTGTCCTTGTCTTACATAAAAAGACTATTATTTAAATAGGAAAAATGGTGGGGTAGGTAAGGTAAGGTGAGGGGAGTGGGGTTGGGGTTGGGGTGGGTTTATTTAAATAAATTAAAAATCAAGGGCAAAATAGTTTTTAGATAAGATAGGGACCAAACGCGTAACAAAAACAAATAATAGGGACCTTTCGAGTTAAAAAAATAAGTTAGGAATCAAACGTGCAAATTACCTTAAACCATAGGGACCATTCGTATAATTTACTCTAAGAAAAGGTTAAATACATGCTATTTGATTTTAGTTTTAGTATTTTCTTTTAATTCTTCAATTATTTTAGCGAAAATTCTAACATCTGAAGGGGTAACCTTCTTAAACCGAAGCCCATTGTTTAGAAGGCTCAAACCAAACCATTTGGACTATTTGGAGAGTTCTTTCACGTTATAAGAAGTCTAGGAGGCTAATTGGGGTTGTAGGAGTGAGAAAACTCGAGTCTTTTATGAGTTTAATTTGTCTTTCATTAAAAACTATTGAGAGCGTATCAAGGATGATGTGATCGGATTTATGTAAATAAATTTACATATCGGCTAACATTCATCGGGGATGTAATTTATATTTTATTACATTTATACCAAAAACTACTACTCGTATGGTAGTTAACGATTTCTAGCATATAAATTGTATTGGTGTATCATTGCAAAGCTACTGGCAAACAAACTGGCTAAGGTGTCGAAGAGTTTAAAGTTATATTAGTTTAATTCAAGGTCGTTTATATTGGTTATAAGATAAAAAGGTTGATCAAACGATCGAACTGAAAGTATTTTTTTTTTTTTTTAATATTATTGGTCATGTATTAGGTTGTGGGTTAATTTTGAATCCGAAATCATATTGATATGTAAAGAAATTAGTAGGTAAACTGAACCAATACCAACAGTGTTTTATATTTGATTTCAAATTTTAGGTCCAAGACAAGTTAGATATGCCTAATGACATTTCTTTTAATAATTTAAAAAATATATGACAATCCTAGTCATATGGATCTATCTTTTCCATAAAATAATATAGCAAACTTTTATGTTAATACTCATTTGCTCCTCAAATCCAAAAGTTGAACAACGATATTATATTTTCTTTCCTTGAGTTGTAATAATCGCTTATTGAGTTTTTTTTTTCTTTTAGAACTGCAGAACTTTTATTAAAACTCTCTAGCAAGGAGCTAGAGGTAAAACCAAATTACAAAGTAGACATAGCTAATTTTGGACCAAATAACTCATCGCTTATTGAGTTATTGTATATCCATTGCTCCATCTAATTTAATTGAAGCATAGGTTAAAACTGTGAAAATGTATGTATCTATAGACGACATCATATTATCAATTTTGTAGTAAGATTAGTCATCCTTAAAAATGTTTGTGCTTGCTTTTCTTCTTTTTGCATTTTCATAGAATAAAGGGTTTGTTCATGTTGTGCAATTTTCAGAAACATACAAGACTTATAAAGGAAATGAAAAGACGAAACTAATAAGAATGACCAAAATCGTATTTCTTATTTCCGTATGGATGTATGCAAAAGAGAGGGTGCAATGAATAAATGGCTGATGTAATAAAAGTCTTTAAGTTTTTAAGAAATATTCGTTTTTACCCTTTGGTGTCTTTTGGCTTCACTAAAACTGAAGTTTGCATAAGTTTTTTTTTTTTTTTTTTTTTTTTTTTTTTTTTTTTTTTTTTTATTTTTATACTACCCTTTTAGCAGGTTACTTGGTTACTAACATTACTAACAGGTCGTCACACATGTGGCTTGAAAACTTAAGGGTAAAATCGAATATTTCTTGAAAATTTAAGGGTTTATATGACATTAACCCAAAAATATATAAAAACGTTTTTATATATATTTAAACAGTGAAAAACATATATATATATATATATATATATATATATATATATATATATATATATATATAGGAATAGGATCAAATGAGAACATAAAAAAGGTTGAAAACGCGAGAACAAAGTATATTCATTTGCGATTCCGTGTATTTATTTGTGAAGAAATGATAAATTTTTACGCCTTTAATTTCAATTGAAGAGAAAAACATATTCATGTTGATTGTGCGTAAAAATTCATCATTTCTCCACCAAATGAATACATGAAATCACAAATGAATATATACTTGTTCTATATATATATATATATATATATATATATATATATATATATATATATATATATATATATATATATATATATATATATATAGGTTCAAATGTTTCTAGCAACTATTGTGTGCATGAATGCACCAATAGGAATTTAGGAAAAAATAAATCATTAAATAAATCAATTAAGGGTATTATTGTAATTTTTGCATAGTTAATTATGGTAGATAATTAATATTCCTGATTCTTGCGAAGATAAATTTAGAACACTAGCCCTAAATAGAACTCACCATCCTTTCTAATCCACCGATTTTGCTTCTTCTTCTACAATCGGTCAATCAAGAATCAAACCCTAAATCACGAAAGTCCTCATAACCACCGTTTTCTCCAAATACGCACGTACACCCTCATCTACCAAATCTGTGATTTCATCTCCGTCAATACCATCAGACGTAGCCACTGACGACACCATCCTCCGTCCTTATAGCCACCGCCACTGACTTATTATTTCCTCATAGCCACCGGCCAACAACACATCAAAACCAAGGTATGTGATCGTTTTTTAGAGTAATCGAGGAAAAAAACCATCGCCTAATTCTAATTCTAATTTCTAGATTGAACCTATATTTATGTTAACTTCTTCGTTTAACCCTAACCATTCCAAAGATACAGACGCCTCCATCATCAAGAGACTAACTTCTGTGGCCTGCTTCTTCCGCCATATCCCTATTAAATCACGTATGCCATCTAAAACCCTAGGCCACCGGCGACTTAATCAACAACACGCTAGAAATCAGCAAATCCAATGGAAGACGTCGCCTTGTAAACTAGGAGGTTGTGTCGGCCAAAATCCTATATATCACAGTATCATCAATTCCTTTTTGTATATGGCTTTTTGTAATTGATTTTAAAATTTAATCGGGTCTTTGTAATTGAATTTAATCGGCATCTGATTGAATTTTTGTTAGTGTGTATATTGCGATCGTCGATTCATTGCATATAATGATTTGCTTTAACCCATTAAAAGATTGTATATTTTAATAAATTATGATTGCTTTTGTAGTTTTGAAGGTTATTTATCAAACAGTATATGCTATGTATTATATGAGGGAATATTCTTTTAGAATAAAGAGGACTTTAGTTTGAAGAAGGTTACTATCCTTTCAGAATAAAGAAGGTAAAGAAGATTAAAAACCATTTTGTAAGAACTGTTTATTCTATAAGAATTTTTATTGTTGTATTCTATTAGAATGCATTAAATTGTTTAATTTTTGAAACTTGATTATCTTTTCTTTGTGGATTCAGGTTTTAAAGAGGCTAACATTGATGTGGAGAAGGAAGAAAACATATAGAACAAGATTGTATTATACCAGAATGTGTTATGCTACATTGTATAAAGTGTTGCTTAAAAATAATATTCTTTCAGAATAGATTAATGTTTTTGTTAGATTTTGATGTTTTTTTTGTTTTTTTTTTCAGAATGTTGTTATTATTCCATGAATCACAATCATACAATGTAATTATTTGTTATATTATTTAGTTCAAGAATTGATTTGTGTATTCTTTCAAAATGTATTTACTAGTTTATGTTTGGCATTCTATCATTCTGATAGAATAAAATCGAAAAATATATTTACTAGTTTATGGTTGACATTCTATCATTCTGACAGAATAAAATCGGATTTTTAAATTTGAATTAATTTAAAATATTCAGATTTTTAAAAAATAAAGGAATTAATCATCCCTAAAAATCCGAAAATTTCCTTTTTTAATATAGGTTATCTGACTAAAATGCCCTTATGCTGAAATTTGTGTGATTATATGGTACATGCTATCCTATTCTACTATCATAGATCCTCAAATCATGACCTTTGATTATATTCCATCCGATGGTCCAGATTTATGCATTCTGGCACACAATAGTTAGTAAAAACAAAATAACCTAACCCTATATATATATATATATATATATATATATATATATATATATATATATATATATATATAAAATGTGATATCGGACGTCCGGGCGTTTGCTCTCTACCCTTTTAGCAGGTTACTCGGTTGCTAACATTACTAACAGGTCGCCACACATGTGGCTTGAAAACTTAAGGGTAAAATCGAATATTTATTGAAAATTTAAGGGCTTATATGACATTAACCCAAAAATATATAAAAGCGTTCATATATATATATATATATATATATATATATATATATATATATATATATATATATATAAACAATAAAACACACACACACACACACATAGGGATGAAAGTGGGTCCAAACCCGGACCGGATGGACCCGGACCCGGAAAACCCGAAACCGGTTAACAGGATTTTATAGAACCGGAAACCGGACCGGTATATAGGAACTGGTTCCGGTTCAGTTCCGCGTATGGTTCCGGGTAAAGTGGGTCTAGAACCGGAAAACCCGGAAACATCAAAGTGGGTAGGTTGGAACCGGATAAAGTGGGTTTAGAACCGGAAAACCCGAAAAAACCGAAATTTTTTGGTAATTACTTACTACTTAGTGGATTGAACTTTGAAAATTTTCATATTGACATCCCGAATTTGGGGGGCTGTAACTTATTGAATACGAAACCACAATTAACAAAATTAGAGTCTAAAATCATGTACAAACTCTAAAATACACTCTGGAAAAACCCGCATGTCATTCCGACTTTAAACGAATGAGATATGCTTGTGTTTATATTTTCACATAATACAAAGTACAAAAACAAATAGCTGAAAAGTTGAAAATTTTCAGTTTTGATTTCCCGACTTCGGAGGACTGTAAATCATTGAATGTTATACCAAAAATGACAAAATTATAGTCTAAACTCATGTACAAAATGTAAACTAGAAGTTGGAAAAAACCACATGTCAATCCGACTTCAAACGAATTAGATATGCATGTTTTAAAACTTTCACCGAATACAAAAAAACTAAAAAACTAAAAACTTCCAGCTTTGATATCTCGACTTTTGAGGACTGTAAGTCAATGAATATAAAACTAAAAATGACAAATTTATAGTCTAGAATCATGTACAAACTCTAAACTACATGTTAGAAAAAACCGTATGTCAATTGGAGTTGAAACGAATAAGATATGCATCTTGTAAACGTTTCACAAAAGCCGGTTCCGGTCCTAAAAGTGGTTACGGTTCCAAAAACCGTTTCCGGATTTTAGACCCGGTTTACCCGGACCCAATGGACCCAAACCCGGATTACCCGGAACCCGGATAAAGCCAATTTTTAAACCCGGAACCGGACCCGGTTCTATATATTCCGGTTCCGGACCGGTTCGGTTCCGGTTCCGGTCCGGTTTTCCGGTTTTAAATCTCATCCCTACACACACACACACACACACACATATATATATATATGTATGTATATATATATATATATGATGTGATATCGGACCTCCGGGCGTTTGCTCTCCGCCCTAAGTTGGTTTGGGTCTTCATGGAGATCTGTATTACAACAAGGGAACACAGGTCGTCAACCGATCTTCAGGGAAGGGGGATCATGGGAGAATGCTCTGACGGTCAAGTTAGTCACCGGGGGAGATATGTGTATAGTGAAGCGTAAGGCTTAGAGAATGAGACTCTAACACTTTTACCATTGGAGGTACTCAACCTTATATGGTGAGGATTTGGGCACGGATCCCGCTCACGGAGACAAGAGTGTCAGTCCCTGATCAGGACAACCACGTTGATTGGTGGATTTGTCCCTTGTGCAAGCTGTAATTTTCTTAGTCATGGTAGTGGTGTGTGCACCTTCATTGGAGTTAGCAGGTGCTTGTTTTACGTTTGTCGACTTTCCCGTGCATGTTCAAGTCTGGACATTGGATATCAAGGGATAATCTAATGTAGGTTTGGGTATTAGATATCAAGGGATATCAAGGGATGAATCTCATGAGACCTATTATACTTACTTAACATCCCATAAACTATAGCATGTATGGCACATATAACCCTAGACTTTTATATATTTGTTGTATTTTACCAACAATCTTTACCTTGGAAAACATAATAAGTCACAAGTGTATTTCAATATAAAATACACACCCAAACGTGCAAGTACAAACCTCCTTATCAAAGTCGAAAAGAAGACCTTGGATAACCAACATGTATCTAAACCTTTTGAGTCGATTTTAAGACATTCACACCAAACTAAAACACATAGAAGCTTACCTAACTTCTAAGTGATCTATACCAAAACTTTCCCTACCCTTATCATGTCCATCGAACTCCATACAATCCCTATATACCCTGTTCTTTGGAAAGTGCTCTAAATTGTACACAGATCCGTAACATCTACCCATGCAATCCTCTATCCAATAAACCAAAAAACCCAACAGTTTCTTGACTTTCCTCTCTTATGTATATACTTCATCTCATCCACAGTTATAGGCCTCTCTCTGATAAGTAGAAACCGCATTCTTTGTTGTTTTAATAGAAAAATACAAAAATGGTCCATGTGGTATGGTGTAATAGGCACATATAGTCAAACTTCATAAAAATGGACAAACTTAGTCCTTGTGATTTGTCGATATTACATATATTGTCCTAAACCATTAAATCTAACTATTAAGGCGTTACTTTTTTCCCAAAATGACAAATTTGTCCTTGACTAAACATGAAAAATACTATATACTCAATGACTATTTCTACAACTTTATCACAACCACCTGCCACCACCACCACCTTCTGTTACCGCTACCACCTTCAACCGCTACCAACATCAGCCACCGCCATCGCCACTACCATCATGTTAGAGGCCAAGTTTCACCGGAACTTAGTAAGGTTCGCCAAAAAGTAACCACCCTACCCCACCCCGTCGTTCCTCTCCCTTATCACCGCCATCTTTAACTATCACCATCATCATCTCAAGTCTTCAACCAATTTCCATGACACCCCAAATTAAAAATTGAATAAAAGCGACTTGTATAAAATGGCCATTACATAAAAAATCAAACTCATCAATACATCTAAAATCAAACCAAAATCATCTACTGTCTTAAGCCATCTCGAATCTGAAAATAAAAATATCACAAATCAAAACCCCAAACCAAGTTTCAAAATTAAACCTATATTAGGCTTCAAAATTGAAACCCAAACCAGATTCTCAATCTAGAATCTGAAACAATGAATCATTGCTTATTGTTACACAAAATTGTTGCTAAGAATTGATGGTAATAAGGATCAAAATTGGTAGCGAGGTAATGCTTGAAATTCGATTCAAACCTACTTCTGGAACTATATTCAAACCTTCTTTTGTAATTTACCATTGTTGTCTTGTGTCACTAGCTACTTTCGTGAACCAAGATTAAGCCCTAAGAAATCCCATTTAAGACAAGGTGATGGAGGTTACGTTAAGTCCAATAGTAGTGCTCTTTTAGAACTTCCGATTTTGAGCTTCCTCTCTATGACCCCTCAAGGGGTCTTATGGTAGATTTTGTGGTGGTCATTGGTGGTCCGTCGGCACTCACCGTTTTCCCTTGTTTCGGAAACCACAAAGGGAATTGATATGGTCGTTATTACATCCTGTTTCCTATCATTTCTTATTTCAGGGCCATGGGCTGGAAGTCGATTGTGTAAAGACTTTAGGCCTTAAGGAGGTAATGTTTAGACCTTTGGGTGGAGGCAATGATCGATGGGAGATCTTAATATTTGAATTGTGTTTTGGGCCGAAAGGTAGAAAAGGAAAAGTCATAGGTCGGGGTCTTGCATGAAATATGGATTTTTGTGTGAGAGGTTTTTAGTCCTATATATCTAGATAATATTGTGGGGATCTTCAATACCTTTCTGTGGATATAAAGATCGTCGAAAATGGAGTTGGAACGAAGAAGTTATAACCGTTAGAAGTTAGGAGGGTTTTGGGTTAAGTCGAGTACGTCGGGCGTACGGGGTGTACGTTGGGCATACTAGGCATGGTTGATCGCGTAGGATCAACCTGGTACACTGGGTGTACTAGGCGTATGTTGGGTGCACGTGATCAGAACCCGAACCATAACTTCGGGGTTTTGAGTCCTATTTAGGCTCCTTAACTCCCCCAAACCCTTACCATTCTCAGCCTCTACCTCTCCGACATCCTCCCTTGAAACCCTAACCCTACTTTGAGCCTTGTGAGCTAAAGAAGATGTTTTTTGAGTGCTTTGCAGTGTTCTTGGTGCATCTTGGAAAAGAAGGAGCTCATTGGAGAAGTGTTGGTTGCATTGGATCTTGTAAATCCAGACCTTGCTCACCTTGATCTTTCTTCTGGAGATATAAAGCTTGAGTCTTGAAGATGCATTTGTTAGATCTAGCTAGTTTTGGGTGTTATGAGATTTTGGTCACTTTAGTGTATAAAGTTTAGATCTTGAAAGTTTGTGACCTTTTTATGGATAAAGTTTCAACTTTATCCATCTAAACATCATATTGATTCAGATCTGAAGATTGGAGACTTGGACTTAATTGATTAAATTGAGAAAGATGCACTTTTGGTCTCTTTGAGACTTAAATACTGGATCTTGGTTGTTTGGACCATCTTAATGGGTAAAGTTGGAAACTTTATCCATTATGGAGCTATTAGGAACCATAAAAATGTGATCTTGGTCCTTTTATCCTTTCAATGCAAGAGTTGTGATGTCTTAATGGATTAATAAGTTATGGTTTTAACTTTTGGACCTTTTCTAGCCATGGAAATTCATAAAGGTGGAAACTTTATGACTTAAGTCGAAGCTTTGAGTCTAGATATGAGCTCTAGACAAAAGACCTTAAGGGATTAAGTGCTTATTGAATGAGTGGGATCAGGTCGGGTACGCTGGGCGTACATTAGGTACCCTGGGTGTACGTTGAGTACGTTGGGCATACTCAGCAACCTTGGACTTTTATTTTTGTTGACTTCTGTTGGCCATTAACTTTTGATCAAGTTTGACCTTGGGTAAAACTTGAGGATTGTGGGATATTAATTAAGATTCTAAACGGTCCTGATTGTAACGCCCGTGTTTCGAGGCTTAGCATTGATGTGATGATGTAATAGTCTAAGTCAACCATTGTAACCCACTTTAAAGTAATAAAGATGAATTAGTTGAATATTATGTGAATTATGTGCTTCTGTGTGCTTATTATTTGTTTATAATAATATAATTGTTGAGAATAAATCTGAGATGACGAATGCGGAATATCAAGAACAATCAAGAATCAATCACCAACATATGCAAGTAATATGATAAAGGTTTTTTCTTGTATTGATTATGAGATGAACGTATAGAGAAAACCTTAATCTGGTCAAAAACTTACACCAAAAGTAAACCTAATGATTATTTATAGGGAACAAATCTGTGAAATTCTGAAAGTCAGGGGGACAAATGTTGAAAATATAACCCATTTTATTCAATGTAATGCTGAAATGAGTGGGATCTTCCAAGGAAGGGTAGAAATTGAAAAGTCTGTAAACATTGGAGGACTGGAACGGTTAAAATGGTGAAGGTGCAGGAACCAAGAATGTAACATCATTCATCTTCTTCACTGGAACGGGTAAAGAACGCGTTTGACTTATAAAAGTCAAAATTAAAGAATGGGAGCATATTTTGTTCCAATATCGTTCATATTTCAAGCAAATCGGAAACCAACTCCTCCGATCATGTTTCTGATAATGAAAAATTGATGTCTGACAATTCCAGTTTCCATCTCTACTGTATTGTGCAAATCGGAATGCGATTTGTTTGATCCATGTCGAAACCTATAGTTTCCATTTGAGATGTGCGCAAATCCACCCAGATGAATAACGTGATCACGATCCAATTTCAAGTTCGTAGTTTCGATCAATGAATATTGATTTCAATTTCATGAACAGCTCCGATGTTTGCTTCTAATTTTAGTTGCGACATCCAATTTCAAGTTCCAATCAACAGTACAATTCTGTTACGATATCAATTGTGAAGCCTTGAAATTCCGATTTTGGATTTAGTTTGCTTTCTGAATGAAGCTTCAAGATCCGATTTTAGATCCAAAATAATACGAACTATCATTTACAGATGATGCTGATACATAAACGTTCCGACACCCAAAGCGAATCAATTTCAAACACGAACGTGATGTACTGGCAAGCGAACGTCGATACAGAAAAGTGTCGACACCTTGACTCTCGCTCTGATTTCAAATGTATATGGACCGAAAGTGAATTGCAGGTTCTCTCCCAATCCACCAATTACACACCCAAAGCGAAATAGACCGAACGTTCGGTCTATTTCGGTTCCAATTGAGTTTCGCTTCTTAACCTTGAGTTCGGTTCTTATTAGGTTCACTTCTTGATTTTAGCTTTACTACAACCTTCCTTCCTATGAATGTCGATTCCGAGCCCAAATCATTACAGAACATCCAATTGATTCCAACAGAAATTCCTATTCGCTGTTGATTCTACCGATTCCTCCGAACTAAAGTGGGAGAAAACGATTCTGATACCAGATTTCAATTCCAAATTTGACTTTCGTTGCTAACCAATTTTGACTTTCGTTTTTGATTTGCAACTGTAAGCAATGGAGCCAAGAACAAGAAACTTCGTTTAGTTTTTTATCTTTTCTGACTTTCGCTTCTTGAGTTTCTACTAGACTTTCACTCCAAACTAATCTTTCGTGAACCGAAAGCGAATTTCAGGTTCGCTTCAAATATAGTTTCGCTCCATCAATTACACAACCGAAAGCAAAATCAACCGAACGTTCGGTTATGAAGAGTAGATTCGGGTTTGGTTCTTGTGAGTTCGGTTATTAATTTGAGTTCGGTTCTTAAACTGAGTATCGCTTGTAATTGTAAGGTTCGCGTCTTTGAGTTTCCCCTCAATGCTCCAGTAAACGACCAAACAAGCGAAACCTCTATTGACCATAAATCCAAAAGCAACCACTCTTGTTATAGTAAACTGACAGTTTGTATCCTTTAAGCAGAAAAGTGTCAGAAGGTAGCTTTATTTTTGCAGAAAAATGACAATTTTCACCCCTTTTGCAACTTTTTCCAACACAAAAAAAAAAACAATAAATTTGATTTCTTCAAGACAATAGCATATCTTTGAACCAAATCCACCATATTTCACCAAGATTTTGTCTCTATTTTTTTTGTTCTTTTTTTTTGATAAAGGACAAAAATTTTATGAGACTTTTGGTACCCATTTAAGATTCAACATTAAAGTATGTTTCTTGCATAACCACTTATTTGAAGAAAACAAAAATTTCCAAAAATTTCATTAAACCAACCAAAGTCTCTTTTCTTTTCCTTCCAACTTCTAAGATTTTGAACTGAAGAAAAATGAGAATCAGAGATTCTTTGAGCATGCTTGACATCAACTTTTTCACAAGCATTGGGTACTTGTACCTTAGGCATCCAAACTTTATTCATTTTACTCTTGTTCTTTCTCTTCTTCTTCCTTTTCTTATTTTTAGGCTTCAGAAACAAATTTCGGATCTGAACAACTTTTTCTTCTTTCTGAAACTGAACATTTGAAGACTTTGACACACAAACTTTTGGAGTTTAGTAAATTTGAACTTCTTGAAGAATTGGCTTTCTGTAAGGAATCATTCCTTCAAAGATATCATCAGAACATAAAGAATAATCTGTTTGAGTTCCAATAGAACAAAATGTCTTCACTTTCACAATTTTAGATGAATTTCTTTGAGATTCATCTTCTGAACAACTAAAATCGGATTGTAACTCATCTGAAACACATGACCCACTTGACTCCCCCTCAACAAGAACACCTGAAGTCACTTTTTCTTTAGAAACTTGATGAGCAACATGAACTTCTTCTTTTTCTTTTTCAGCCCTTTTTATCTTCAACATCTGTTTATGTTCCCGATCTAAATGTTCATAGATAACACGAAATTGTTCTACTATTCTCTCATTCTTTTGCAATTCACGTTCATCAACCTGTGAGTAATGATTTATTTTTTTATCAACAAAAGAATTATATAACTCAGTAACATTCCTCAACGTAGAATCACTAAGAACATGAAACAAAGTTGATTGTTTACACCATAGATTGGTTTAGTGACCTTTAATCCAAGTTTTAAAATGGAGTTATAGAATAAAAGATCCATTAGATCTTCAACAAATGATAGAACTTGAAGAGAGAGAAAGTACATCTGATAAGAATTCTAGAGAGAGAAAAATGGATCTGAAAGGGTTTTTAGTGAGAGAAAATAGATCTGAGATGGATTTTAGAGAGATAACATAGATCTGAACACGAAAATTCAAACAAACACAAAATTTTCTTCTAACTCTCTTCCAAAACTCGATTCAAGAACAAATCAGATGAAATATTGAGTTGAAGAAAACATATCGGAACAAGATTTTCAACAACAAAAAAAACGAGATATAGACTTTTTCTTTTCAGAAAACTTACAAAACTTGAAGAACAAGGTGAGATTCATGATAAAATATCGCCATTAACAATATCGATTCTTGCAAAAATCGTTGAGATCTACAAGAACCCGCTCTGATACCACTTGTTGAGAATAAATCTGAGATGACGAATGCGGAATATCAAGAATCAATCACCAACATATGCAAGTAATATGATAAAGGTTTTTCTTGATATTCCGCATTCGTCATCTCAGATTTATTCTCAGAAACATGATCGGAGGAGTTGGTTTCCGATTTTCTTGAAATATGAACGATGTTGGAACAAAATATGCTCCCATTCTTTAATTTTGACTTTTATAAGTCAAAGGTGTTCTTTACCCGTTCCAGTGAAGAAGATGACTGATGTTACAGTCTTGGTTCCTGCACCTTCACCATTTTAACCGTTTCAGTCCTCCAATGTTTACAGACTTTTCAATTTCTACCCCTCCTTGGAAGATCCCACTCATTTTAGCGTTACATTGAATAAAATGGGTTATATTTTCAACATTTGTCCCCTTGACTTTCAGAACTTCACAGATTTTATCCAAGATAATTAATTCTTTCAATTTCTTGGGATTTTACCACCTTTTACCCCTTTCTTTCCAAAATATTTTCGTTTCTAATATTTTCTTTGGTCTATTTTTTTCTAAACTCTTCTAAATAATTGCTACTTATTCTATTCTTTGGTCTAAATTTAAAAATCGAAAAATACAAAATTATTTTTTGTTATTTTCCGGTTTTAATTTTTGAAGAATGGGTTTATTCTAAAGGGATTTATTTCATCATATTTAACGGGGTTTGAAGATTGTTGGTGATTCTTCTTAACTTTTCGGATTCTCTCCATGGTATTTGTTGAAGATTTAAGGGGGAGTGATGATTATTCAAGGGGGAGTTCGTATTTGGAAGATTATTCTTATTTCTCTCGCTTTGAAGACCCCATGTACTGATGAGTCTCACAATTTAGGGGGAGAAATGCCAAGAAAATCAGAAATCGTGATCTTCATTAGTTTCAACATCTAGGGGGAGATTGTTGAGTATTTGAGATATTGAAACTGATACGGCATATTTGGTTATTTAGGGAAGCCTTTTTAGGGTTAATCATTTTATGATTCCCTATGGTGTCTTTACAGTAGAATTTCTTAATCGAGCTCTGCTAAGGCATTGGTTTTATATTAGGCATTTATTTTATATTTATGGTAGATATTTAGTGTTCCCTATAAATAATCATTAGGTTTACTTTTGGTGTAAGCTTTTGACCAGATTAGGGTTTTCTCTATACGTTCATCTCATAATCAATACAAGAAAAACCTTTATCATATTGCTTGCATATGTTGGTGATTGATTCTTGATTGTTCTTGATATTCCGCATTCGTCATCTCATATTTATTCTCAACAATAATAAATAAAGGATAAAAATAAGCATAAAAAATAAAATGTTAGATAAACCCGATATCTATAAAGAAAGTTGTAGTGGTCGTAACAAGGATTTCGGACATATAAAGAGCGTCGAAATCCGAGTTATAACGAAGAAGTTATGGCATGTTGAAGTTTTACGACAGAACCGACATAACACTGTGTGACGTAAATAGTGAATTTACGATAGAGGGCTTTTTAGCCTTGGTGATCTACACAAAAGCCGTAGTGTTTGTTAAACCGAGAGCGTGCGTAAAAAGAACGCCCAAATCTGACTTCGTATGAGGAAGGTTTGATTTTTCTAAGTTTCGGATAGGCAGTGCACAACCCGAAGTTCGAATTGTAGATCGAAAGATTTTTAGCCGATGCAACCTAAACGAGAATCGAAGATCTCGTCAGTAGGAGCTAAACTGTAAAAAGACAGACGAAAACGGAGTCCATATGTAGAAGTTATGAATTTTACGCGATCGTTAAACAATGTAATCTTCTTATACTATTAAATTTAAAATTGGTCGAGAATTATCTGACAAAGTCTAAACGAAAGTCGTAGAGTATGGTTCCGCCTACGCGTGGGTATAAAGAACGTCGAAAAGGGAACTCGTACGTGAAAGATATGAATTGTTGAAGTTGGAGTGGGAAATCACGAAGGCTGTGTGAAGGGGTACGCCCAGCGTACCTTCGAACGCTCAGCGTTCGCACTATGCCCCGCGTACGAAGGAGGTACGCCCCGCGTATTGACTTTTTCCTCGGTCCACAACGAGCCACGTTGCCCCACCGAAGTCTCGCCATGTGTGTACGGAACAAGCATTACGCCCATCGTAGGTCCAAGGTACACCCAACGTACTGAGGCCTCGCAGGCTATAAATAGAGGGCGAGGGCAGCTCGTTTTCTTCACACATTTCTCCCATCTTTCTGTCACTACTTTCTCTCACTACCTCCCTAAACCCCCCAAAAGCCTAGGAAACTTTCCTAGCACTTGAAGAAAGCCTTGGAGAGCCCAGAGTCTCCGAGAAAAAGAGTTTTTCGGTTTGAAACTCAGCCCGCACGGAGCCAGGTTTTCAAGCAAACTTCCCGGTTTCGTCAAAGAAGGTTATTTTTAGAAGCGAGGTGTTGTCCAAAACACTCTGTATCAGGTGAGTGTATAGTTACTTTCATCTTACACATAGATATGAAGTATTTTATATAAATTATGTGCTTTGTGTATATGTATGTTATCTGTTTACCTGAGATATTTGTTGGATGAAAGATCTATACTTCTTTCTTTCAGATCTGAAACTTTTTCCTTCAGATCTACACTTTCTCACCTCAGATCTAAACTTTTTCTTCAGATCTAGACTGTATACTTTGAGATCTATGTTGGATGAAAGATCTGAACTTCTTTCCTTCAAATCTGAACTTTTTCCTTAGATCTAGACAGTATATGTATTTTATGCCTTGAAAGTTATGCTGGATAAAAGATGTAAGCTTTGTTTTACAGATTTGGACCATGTATGTATTTTATATCTACAAATATGTTGGGTAGAACATGGGTAGATAAAATAGTTGGTGTGTGGTGAAATAAAATGATGAGAGGCCTCAATGTTAACGTTGTTCCAGTCATCTAGCAGAGTATAGATGATGACCACAGACTTTTCTAGGAAGTCCAGTGGAACGCTAGCTAGCTCGTAACCTGTAGGTGTTTGTGAACGAAGTGTTCACCGGTGTACTCCATCCCCCCATGGTTGCCTTACGAACACTTATGGCTGAGGAATCCCCTTAGCAGTAGTGTCCATCCCGATGAAATTCCTTAGGATAGGTCCCTTATGATAAATGCTTTAGGGACGTAAGGTGAGGATAATGGGAACGGGTAATAGGGTTAATGATTCTTGAAAATAATAAACTTATTTATTGTGGGTTGAAAACCTTATATGCTCACCAGGCTCTCCAGTCTGATCCACTCAGTTTCTTGTATTATAGGTAGTGGCAAAAGCATAGTTGGATGACGTAACGAGATATTATAGATTTGAGGCCAGATTATGTTATGTGGCCTATGATGTTTATTTCTTTTTGGCTTATGGTTATGGTCTGTATCAATGATTGACATCCCGAGTTTTTGTAATGTAATGAAAATACATTTCTTTAAGAAATGCTTTGATAAATTTATATCATATTTTGTTTTGGGAACAAATTTCGCAATACTTTTTTTAGAAGTTACTCTGATTTTTATTAAAAAGCATAAACGAAATCGTTCTTTTCTGGGCGTAAAAATGGGGATGCCACACCGGTGTTAGTGGATTCGCAGGTGCAAGCAGTACATAAAAGGGATCATATTGCAATGTTTTTAAGTTCTTCAATTCATGTGAGTTTTCCTCACTGTACTTGTGGGTCGAAGGAACCAATGCCTGCCCACTAGGTTATGTATCCTAGTTTAGGGGATGTTGTTATGTTGTATTGATCTGTTAGAACTGATTCATGGTTTATAGGATGTTGTTGTGCTATAATGATCTGCTAGATCTGTGTATATATCCTTATATGATAAGATGTTGTAGTAGTGGTGTACTGGTTATCATTTAGTGGAGTGCCCTAGGGGTTGTATGTAGTCATGTAGGATATCTTGAGAACTCTTGATCTAGACTTTCTTGCATGTTCCTTGTTTGGTTGTGGCTCTAGAGTAGGATCATCTGTTCGGGTGGCTATTTCACCTCTGGTTACTTATGGTTACACATTTAATGGAGGTTAGCTGGTAGCGGGATAGTATGTTGTGACTTGTGAGATGACTATTAGGCGGTAATGAACTGTATGATTGATGTTTGCTTGTATTATGTGACTAATTGATCCTTGATTGTTTATATGTCGACATATGGTAGTGGTGGGTTGAGGTGGTCATGCTTTATGCGGAAGCCAACAAACCTAGGAGCAAGTCAAACATAAGTTGTGGGCCCGAAAGGGAAGTCAGACTTATGTTGTGGGCTCGGGAGCAAACCAGACATAAGTTGTGGGCCTGAGAGGCAAACCAGACTTATGTTATGGGCTCGGGAGTAAGCAGACATGAGCTATGGGCCGGTAGGCAAGCCAGACTCATGTTGAAGACTCAGGGATAATCCAGTCTGTTAGTTGTGGACCCAGAATGCATGTTGTTATATGTTTGTGTGGTGGTATTTTGGGGAACTCATTAAGCTTTGTGTTTACCTAGTTGTTGTTTTTCAGGTTGAATCAGTGCTCAAGGGAAAGTGAAGACGGGACTGTACACACTCATCAACAGCATTGAAGATTCCTCATTTCTTATATTACTCTGATTTTCAATATGTGGTTTGGAATAAATAGTTTTCTCAATAATGGATTTATAATTGGGAAGTTTTACTCTAATAAAAATGAAAAATTTTTATTGTGAAAATAGGACGTTACAGTCGTGCTGGTGGGGATTAGCAGCAGACATCCATGGTTGTAGATCAAGAATGCCATCGACCACCACCATAACAAAAAAAAAAAACAATTTGTGAAGGAGGACACCGAAATTGACGACATGATGAAGAATGATGGAAATATGATGACAAAGGATTGGAATATTATGAAGAATGAATGAATATCGGAAGGGTGAAACCTCTGGTTCAAGAATTTTAATCAAAGGGGGGCGACCGAGAGAGGAGATGGGAGATTAGATATGCTTACTTATAGTAACTTAACGGAACTTTTTTGGCATCGTGTGTTGAAATGACCGTTTACGTAATATTAAAAAATCACAAGGACCGAGTTTGTCCATTTTTATGAAGTTAGATTATATGTGCCAATTATACAATACCACATGGACCATTTTTGTAATTTTCTCTTGTTTTAATAACACCTACATCTAGAACCGTGACTCGCCATATACCATTCTTCTTCGTAAACATGCTGATTACCACTCTTTGAACTACCTTCTATGTTGTCAATAAATCAACTAATTTGCTTGTTTGATGGGTGTCATTTTCAACATCTTTTTATTCATCAATCAAGCCTCGTGAAAACTAAAACACCCTTTATATAGTTAATTTGCAATAAAAATTAAATTAAAGATTTCAAATTTATTAAAAATATATTTAACAAATAAGGTTCCAAACATTTAAGTGTTTAGTAGATTAAAATTGTAAAAAGTCAAGGTATATGTGGGTGTAATAAAAGTAATCAAGAGATAAAGGTAAAGTAAATATTATCTCATATGATTATGTTGATGATGTTGATGGGGTTATATAAACACCACCGTTTTGGGGACCGCTTTCCCCACTATAACTTCTAGATCTCGTATTCATAAAGAAACCAACATCAAATATAAAAAACATGTTGTTATTTAAAAGCAAAGAAGATATGGAGATATTGTTGGGATTGAAAAGTGTTTAAAATGGATTTGACATAAAGATGACTAAATTTGTGACATACAAGTTAAATTTGTGACATATAAGTTCGAGGCAAAGGGGTGTTTGACTTAGTTTTTTAAAGACCAAAAGTTCTTTTAGGAAAAGATTCATAGGTAAGAGATGTTTGACAAAAGAATTTTAAAAGCTACTTTTGGATTTTGGATAGAAAGAAAATCAACTTTTTGAAAAAGTCAGAAAAACTGACTTTTTGCAATTTTTCTAAAAAAGACTTTTGGCCTCTAAAAAACTAAGCCAAACACCCCCGAAATGTCATGAAAAAAAACCCCACTATTAGAGGTTTAGGGCTATATTAGCTAAGATATTAATTTGTTCAAAATTCAAATATTAGATAATCATGCCGACAAACCCAAATAGATATCAACCATCGTCAACCCAACAAAAAATTGTCTGTATATTTGTTAAAGATGTAATGGTTTATAAGGGTAATATGTTATTTCTGTGGGAGTGATATTATTTGTGATATAAATATTTGATTCAAAAGAGATATTTTGTACGCTCAAGCTTGGTTTGCGATGTGCGGGGCCTTGAAACTTTTACAGGTGTGGCTAGAAAACTTGTTCACGTATTTCATACTTTGAAAAAAGAAAAAGAAGGCCCCATAACACACATTAATGGTATTTCGAGCGAGAAATAAGGGATGTAATCATCATATACAATTTATGTGATGTTCTTTTAAAAACAATTGAATATGTATGTCCGTTGCAACAAAATATTTACATGAAACCACCTCGTAGGTTAAGAACGAAATTGATCGATGAAAGGATGAAAGTATAACATGGAAGGTGTTACCAATCTCAAAATAAATATTTGAAATAGACGACAATTTCATAAATGTTATTGTTGATTTACAAGAAAATATGTGTACATGTAGGCTACGGCTATACACATGTTTACATTGTCAGTTTGTCACTCTTGGACTGTGTCATGGTTGTCCACAAAGAGGCATATTAATACGTATTGTGAGACAGATGATCATTTACCATACCCCTCTGAATTGACCGCCTTAAATAGCAATCCTACAGGTATTTTCAAGATGAGGGCCCAATATTAAAAAAAGATACAATAGATGCCAACAATTGGGTCATACTCCCATAAATTGTCCAATTCAAATACCGACCGAATCATCAAAAGAGAGGATCACAAAACTAATGTTTCGGACACTAATTTATAAACCCAAACTGACAACATCTAATATCCAATGTTTGATTTGAATGAATGCATGTAATAATAGCGTATTACGACCAAAGAGTCTTTGGCTTAGCGGTATCAAGATTTGATGGATTGGTGTCTTTTAGCCAAAAGTTGAAGGTTCAAAGCTTATTGGAAACAAAAGGTGTGGATTTAGAAGTAAAGTAGTGAATGTGCGTGCCAGTCATTCTAAATGTATTATTTTATATTATCGGATATTCTGTTATATAATATGGAAATATGGTTATTGTTTAACTTATTAAGCCCATTGTCACCGAATTTTCCACCACCACAACCCAATGCATCACAACTTCTATTTCTTTTCTATCGTTTGTGGTGTTAGTTCATCGGAGTTGAAGGCCGAAAAAAAGGATGGTGAAGCCGTCAATGTCACTAAAGACAGAAAGGAAATAGAAGTTGGGGAGGATGAGAGATGGGATGGTGACCGATGGAACCCAGATTAAATTTCTCAAATGTGGTTTCAGGTTTAGGATGAGGAGATACAGATATGTAGGGTCTATTAATTTTTTTAAATATATAAAAAATAAATAAATAAATAAGAAAATTAATTAAAAAAATTAATAATGGCACAATAGTCTTTTTACGTAAAATATGGACCAAGCACGCAACAAAAATAAATAGTAGGGACCATCTGAGTTAAAAAAAAAGTAAGTTAGAGTCCAAACGCATAAATTCCCCCAAACCACAGGGACCATTATTGTAATTTACTCTTACTTTTCGTTTTGTTTATATTTGGGTAACTGTCTTTTTCTTTTTTTTACACATCTAGATAATGAACTTGTTGAAAGTGTTCACATATGACCATTATGACCTGCTACAGCAGGTCATAATAGTTATATGTGAACACTTCTAAAAAAATTGTTACCTAGATGTGTACAAAAAAAAACTACTCAGACGTGAACAAACCGAAAAGTTAATTACTTTAATAAGTCTTATTCCCTTAAAAAAATCTAAATAAGGGATGAGATCAATTTAAGGGATCAAAATCAAAGTTTTATATTGGGCAAAATAGAAAAATACAATATTATTAAGTGGATAGATGAAAAGACCAATGGAAATATATCACCGCCAATTTAATAAAATTTCATTTTAGAAGGTCGTTATGTAATTTTTAATGTTATTACGATCAATCTCTTAGTTTTGTGTGATATAATTACAAATAATAAGTAAACAACATAATTGGCATTTATGTGAAGAATATATGTATGATAACTGAAATAAAATAATAAGTAAACAACATAATTGGCATTTATGTGAAGAATATATGTATGATAACTGAAATATTTGTTGTAAACATTATAAAACAAAGAACAAATTACACGAATGGTCCTTTAGGGTTTATAGTTTTTCCTTAAAATGGTCTTTACGAAACTGTTTCCTGAGATGGTCCCTAAGGAGCAAACCATGTACACAAAAGGCCCCTGTGACTAACTTTGTTAACAAATTCCGTTAAATGATTGTGAATGACGAAAATACTCTTTGGTTTTTTGCACACAAATGGTCCTTAGACTCTCTCTATCTATCTATCTATCTATCTCTCTCTCTCTCTCTTTCTCTCTTTCTTTCTCTCTCTCTCTCTCTCTCATATATACATACGTACACAAGAACACATATACCCCCTTACTCCTTCGTTTTCACATTCTTTCCTTCAACAAATCACTAGCTTCTCTTAGTTTTAACAGAAGAATCGATGTTGAACACTCAGATCAATAAGGAGTGATACAAATACACTTCGATCAAACAACCCTAAAAATTTGGAAGGTGCCCTCTTTCAGTTTTTAATCGATGTTTCTTCCCCAAAAATTCACCACCGATTATGGTGTCTCAAAGCTTATGTCGATTGGTGATAATTTGTGGTTAATCAGATCTCCCTTAAACCCAAAATCAAAGATTGAATCCGAGTTTAAAGTTACCCTATCGGAAACCAACCTCTGAATCTAAATTCATTATTGGATTTTGATCGAAGATTACATCTAGGTTTAAATCGTTGTCGCTAAAAACCTGCATCGCCTACCTTCATGTTACCCATCGGATTTTGTGATTGGATCGAACTTTGGTGGAGGACCCAAATCATATTGGAAAACTTGATTCTCTGTTCAACGTGTTCTTACAAGGCATCATCGAGATGCCAAGAGACTTCCCATGAACACAATTTTACAGCTTGAAGAAAGCAGTATCACTTATTTGGAAATAATTAATGGTGATTATCACTAAGAAGGGTGGGTTTGGAAGAACAAAAAGCATAGTCTTCACCAGATCTCCTGTAACATTGGAGTGAATCCCACCGAATTCACCAAGAATTCTCTACCTTCCTCAAAGAATTTTGCCAATTTGACGATCTTTTACCATTATTGTTTCTTTTTTCTATATGAATGAATTTGTTCCGACGATGGTAGTTTCGGTGAGGAGACAGTGACAAGTTTTGAGGTTAGGGATTTGGGGAGTGATGGTGGATATGTATGTTTGATAGAGAGAGAGAGAGAGAGAATGAGAGAGAGAGAGAGAGAGAAAAAGAAAGAAGAGAGAGAGAGAGAGAGAAAGAAAGAGAGTCTAAGGACCATTTGTGTGCAAAAAACCAAAGGGTATTTTTGTCATTCACAGTCATTTAACGAAATTTGTTAACAAAGTTACTCACAGAGGCCTTTTGTGTGCAGGGTTTGCTCCTTAGGGACCATCTTAGGGAAAAAAGTTTTGTAAGGACTATTTTAGGGAAAAACTATAAACCTAAAGGACCATTCGTGTAATTTGTTCTAAAACAAAATAAATTAATTTTTATGCCTACTTTTACAAGTCACAGCTTATATTTATCGAAAGCAATACTAAGGATAAAAAGAGAAATTGTTATTTTTGTTTGTTTGCTTTTGCAAAGATAATGAGACGTAGAATAAAAGACCATCCGGTATGCTTGTCACAAAATGGTTTGTTATTTAAGTGGTCACTAACCACAAATGTGAACGTCATCCCATATGTTTGTGGTGGTAGGGATGTCAACGGAGAAAAATAAGACGATGATTGCATCCCCCGCCCCCGCCCTCGCCCCCAAAATCTTCATCCTTTCCACCCCCGCCCCTAATTCCCTTTCTTACCCCCGTCTTGTCCCTGATTGATTTTGGGTTACCTTATTTGGGCTAAACATAAGTTCTTGTTTGGGCTAAAATAACTATTTTTTGGGTAACAAATAGTTACTTATAACATAATTTTGCATGTTACAAAAAACTTAAAAACATGCTTTTTGTTGAATTTTGGTACGTAAAAATCATTCATTGATTATTATATTTATATAATTAATATATGTAAATATATAATTTATTAACAGGGCCCCCATGGGGGTTTCGGGACGAGACTGCCAACAACCGCCCCCGCCCCTACCCCCGAAATTAAAACGGGGGTTAACCATGCCCCCACCCCTGACTTTTTTCAGAAAATACCCCTAAACGGGATGGGGCCCCCAATAGTTCGGGGTCCCACGGGACTTTTTGACATCCTTATGTGGTGGTTAGTGGTGAAGCATTTTCGTGGTCAATTGTGGTGGGAAACATAGACCACCATATCCAACCAATTCGTTTCTCTTTTTATTTCTATTTCTCTCTCTCTCTCTCTCTCTATATATATATATATATATATATATATATATATATATATATATATATACACACACACACCTTCTCCATCTCTCTCTCTTCATTTTAACCAATTAAAAATATATATTATTTATTTTAATAATAAAAAAATAAGTGGGATATAATAGTGAGTATTCAGACATTTTAGTGGTTGAATATGGTGATGAGTTGGCACCCATAATTATAGTAGTTAGTGGTGGACATAACGGATATAATAGTGAGTATTCAAACATTTTAGTGGGATATAATAGTGAGTATTCAAACATTTTAGTGGTTGAATATGGTGATGATTTGGCACCCATAATTATAGTAGTTAGTGGTGGATATAACGGATAAACTAAGAAAATCAAAGAACTTGAATTTGATCGACAAAACACAACATGATGATAGATTCTATTATTTAAGAAAAAACATCATAAATGGTCCCTATGGTTTTACAAAATCTGAAGTTTAGTCCCCGTGGTTTAAAAACCTCATAGATGGTTCATGTGTTTTCAAAACTTTTGACAGTTGGTCCTTATTGCTAACTTCGTTAGTTTTGTCCGTTAACTGAAGGGCATTTTCGTCTATTCACTACCACAATGACCATTTATGATGTTTTCTCTTATTTTATTTTTTTATATTAAAAATAATTATTTAATATGTAAAAGGTCCCACATCCCTCCCTCTCTCTCTCTCTCTATCTCTCTCCCTCTCGTTTTTGTCTCCGCCTTCTGGATCATCACAAAAAAAATAATCTTCACACCTCCATCACCTGCAACATCATCAAACCACCATTGTCAAATGCATAAGAATCGGGATTGTTTGGAGATGGGTTGAACGTGACTAAAGCAAATGCCTTATTCCAAAATGTAATTTTCCTCTTAGTATACTTATACAAAACCAAGTTTACTTATAACAGAAATCAACCCACTCATTCCATACATAAAGTTATAATGAATACAAACTTGTTGAAGAAAATATTTGATTCAAGCATTTCATCGAACACTTCATGTGCATGTAAAGTTAGAGTTTAGTGCCAGAAAATCAAGTTTGTGCAAATGGTGTTAGATAGTGTTTGAAATCAAATGACAAAGAAAATTAAGGAAGTACATACGTTTTAGTTTATATCCACTTCATATTGTTGTTGAGCACCTTGAAAAATGAGCATTGCAACGATGATGATTTGGTGCTTCTACTATCAAAACCAAATTTGTTTGGAAACAACCCAACATCAATCGATGAACTCTTCCCTGCTTCTTTTTTTACTCGTCACTGGCTCCTCCCTTCTCAACAGTATTTGATTAAGCTTTTGTCGGCAGCGGGTTATTGAAGGTTTGAGGAATTAGACGGGGTGATGTACGCTTGCAAAAGAGAAAGATAGATGGGTAACATATATGAGTTTTTTCTTTATTTTTGAGTTGTAGGTTTATAAGGAAATATATGTGGGTTTTTCTTTATTTTTGAGTTGCAGGTTTATAAGGAAATATATGTGGGTTTTTCTTTATTTTTGAGTTGCAGGTTTATAAGGAAATATATGTGGGTTTTTTCTTTATTTTTGAGTTGCAAGGTGTAGTAAGAAAGAAGATGATGTAGATTGAATTAAAATGGAGTTTTATTTTCCTGAAACGAGAGAGAGAGAGAGAGAGAGAGAGAGAGGTGAGACCTTTTACATATTAAATAATTATTTTTAATATAAAAAAATAAAATAAGAGAAAACATCATAAATGGTCCTTGTGGCAGTGAAAAGACGAAAATGTCCTTTAGTTAACGGACAAAACTAACGTAGTTAACAATAAGGACCAACTGTCAAAAGTTTTGAAAGCACAGGGACCATCTATGAGGTTTTTAAACCATGGAAACTAAACTTCAGATTTTGAAAAACCATAGGGACCATTTATGATGTTTTTTCGTGGTCAATTATGGTGGGAAACACAGACCACCACATCCAATCAATTCGTTTCTCTTTTTATTTCTATTTCTCTCTCTCTCTCTCTCTCTCTATATATATATATATATATATATATATATATATATATATATATATATACATATAGGGTAAAGTGAATATACCTAACAACCTTATATAAGCTTAGGTACCTAACTCCATAATACAACATCGGTTTGTATCATATTTACATTGTAATTGCCTAAGGTTCTTAAACTTCAACCTCATAACTTGATTACTTTCAAAATCTTTGGACTTTCGTCAATATCTTTCTTTTACATCACGTCTTTCTATCGAATATCACCTGATGGGTTTCATATCCTACCGCTACAAATGAAAGGATGTAGGAGAAATATAATGATGAATTTCCAAATTTTTTTGAAGTAAATCAAGTTTAGGAATGAAGTTTAAGAACCTTGGATGATTGCAATAAAAATTTAATGTAAAATGACGTAGTTTGATGAGGTTAGGTACCTAAGCTTATATAAGGTTGTTAGGTATATTCACTTTACCCATATATATATATATATATATATATATATATATATATATATATATATATATATATATATATATATATATATATATATACCTTGTCCATCTCTCTCTTCATTTTAACCGATTAAAAAATATATATTTTTTATTTTAATAATCAAAAAATAAGTAGGATATAATAGTGAGTATTCAAACATTTTAGTGGTTGAATATGGTGATGAGTTGACAACCATAATTATAGTAGTTACTGGTGGATATAACGAATAAACTAAGAAAATCAAAGAACTTGAATTTGATTGACAAAACACAACATACATGATGATAGATTCTATTATTTAATGTAAAAAAGGACGATATTTAATTACTCTTTATAAAATTTTATAAGTTTATTCTCCAACTTTTTTTAATGAAAATTGTCTCTAAAGTTTTATGTCTAACATCGTTTGTTTTTAGTCCATTACTCTAAACAACTGCCCCTTGTATGAGGTATTTTAGTCTTTTTATTACCCTCTCCTTTTTACTATACTGAGGTAACGATACACTTGCAATTACAAACACTATTAGCTTATTTCCCTTTCTTTCTGCCCAAAGCTCCATCATCTTCTCCATTAAGGCTATCGTAAAAATGGCGCACACAATGTCACTCCTAGTTGCTGCAATCTAAGAACAAGGTTGAAAAAACCCTAACTCAAGTGTATGTAAATGCTTGGAAATTGAAGTGGATGTTAATTTTGTCATATTTTTTTTCGTTTGTCATTGTGAACTCTAATAAGGGATTTTGCTTTTTTGTAATGGTTTTTGGATGTGGATTGAAAATCCCGTTTTTGGTTTTTGTAGTGATTTGTAATGCAAAACCTTATGTAGTTATATATTAGTTAATGGAAGCCTTATATGGTATGTTTAGCAATTTGGATTGTAATGTTGTTTTTTCAACATTTTTTGGTGTCTAATTAGGAACAGCTATAGAGACCAATTATACTAATTTTAAAAGTTTTGATGCAATTTATTTTGTAACAGTTGAACTGTATAATTCATAGTGTAATGGTTGAATTATCGCTTAAAAACGAGCACTTTGGATTGTGGTTTGTATGATGCATAGTTTAATGATTAATAATTTGGATAGTGTAATGAAATTATGATGCATCGTGTAATGTTTAGCAATTTGAATTGTGGTGTGTATTTTACAAGCACTATTGCTAAAGATTACACTATGCATCGTACTAAATTAAATTAAAATATTGGTTGGTATGTTGTCATTTTATGTAATTCGGTATCCCAATTAATATTTTAAATTTGTTTTTATTTAAATGGTTGTACATTTTCTCCCACTTCAATACTTCAAATACACTATAATCATTATCTATTGGAAATCTTCAAACATACTTTTCTTAATCAAAATAAATGCATTAATGAAATATTTAGAGTACTTTTTCCTATCGATCGGTCGTGGGAGAGAATCAATGAGGACAAAAAATCTGCTTAATATTTACACGAATAAAAAGAAAATAATCAATAAAATCATCAATATGTACATGTATAATTGTATATAAAATGACTTTGACATGTACATTCCATATTATACAACAATTTCTGTTTCCGTATATGTGGTAGGCCAAAATAACAAAATCAACTTGAAGAAGAGCTAAACATCCTTTTGACTAAAGAAAATTTGTTACTAGGGTTGTTTTTGTAAATTCCATTATTTTGAAGTTCGTTTTCAGGCATTTTCGCTGTTCTTGGATCATGTCGACGATTCAGGGTGACCGTTACTTTTTTTTCCGTCAAGCTAAACTCCACCGACTCCGCCTCACCTACGATATCCAAAAAAAAAAAAAAACTAAATTTATATAACTATTCAAATACATTCATTGTTTTATAATTTTAAAATGTTTGGGTTATAACTTGTAAAAAATATTCAATCCTTAATAATCGTTCTAGGCCCACTCGTAAATTGATGCATCCAAGTGTACGATGAATTTACAACGGCTAGATGTTTCTATAAAGATGTGATGGAGATTGACCAAGTCATTTTTAAGGGCCACCTGCCAAATTTGACAGTCGGGAAATCAAGAAAGCTTGAAAGACTAAAAACTGTGATCGGACTTTACGGTCAAGGTAGGCTGCCGGAAAATCAAGAAATCTTGAAAAGACCGGAAATTTTGATCAAGACTTATAATAGGGCAACAACAGTTTAGGGTTGCCGGAAAATCAAGAAATCTTGAAAACTGAAAAGGGAGATGGGTGGCTTTTACTTACCATTCAATCTGGAGAGTATGTCAGCTACTCTATCTTGGCATCTTTTACATTGAAAATCGGCTAAAAGAACAACTTCTTGAACCTGTTTTCACAAAGAGAACATCCACAATTAGCCGATTTGACAAAACTAAAACTGTAAAACATGATCATGAAATATTGAAATGAGAAAAGAAGGATCGATTACAAGTGGAAAGGTTAATGATTCAAAGGTGGCAAGTGTGGTTGGAACAACACCCATATTCTTCGTCTTTTCGAGTATAGTTTCTTCTTCTTCTTCTTCATTCTGATGAACAACAGCCATACTTTCTCTTGATATTATAATGTTTCCAATACACACACACACGTAGAGAGATCAAAAGGAGTGGAGGATGATATATATGACAACTTTGGTTTACATGAAAAGAGAAACACGACTTCACGATGCTTTTATGTGTATTGGGAAACCCCACATGGTCGCATATGAAAAAAAATCTTGTGGAGTTGACAAAGATGCTTCAAAAGCTTTGGCAACCTCCGAATCCACTACAGTTTTAGGTATGTATTTTATTTTTTATTTGGATTGTAGAATATTTTATGGTAAAATACATTCTTGACCATTAATTATAAAATACTAAATCAAATTTGGTATACAAATAACAAGTTCAACAATGCACGCCACAAAGCTATCCAGTAGGAATTAGTTTAATCAAGTCATTTCATCTACCAAATGTATCAGGACCTAATCGTAATAATGACATATATTATTATTATACATATAACATATAATTTGTTTCAAACATATCTCGTGCTACATTTATCATGTATCCACACAGTCATTAATAATAACTACTAGTGTAGTTATGATCACAATCACCAATTTGAAAGTCACATGTTTTAATCATGATTATTTTTTTTACTATTACTGAAGTTTTATATCATTATTCAGAATTTTGATAAAAAACGATCTTTTGTTCACGGAAATTGAGCATTCAATATAGTGGTGTTCATGATTAAAAAATGTTCCAGTAATAAATTTTCTTAATTCTTGATAGCAAGCGATATTGAAGCCAAATTATTCAACAATGTTTAATTGATTGATGGACCCAAAATTGTAGTTTGCTTAAAGTTATTAGCTAATTAATTATGATCACATGGAATGATTGATCGCTTGCAAGACTACACTATCCGGTCCGGCCCGGTCCAACTTTTAGTTTGATTAAAAGGGTGGCCCCACACCACACGTATGCACACTACACAGGCGTGAAAGGAGAACAAATAGAGTTGCTGACGACAAAGTGTAAATAGGCAAATATTACCCATAATATTTTATGTTTGCCAGTTTTAGTCCCTCAATTATTCATTAGTAAACTAGTGGAGTGGTGGTAGCGGTTGGGTGACGGGTGTATTTTGTCTAGTTGAGTTTTCACTTTTTACCAAAACCGCAGTTCTAATTCTTCCTCTTTTCTTTATCTATATTACTTAAAGTGAAACCAAATCCTATCACCTTTATCTCATGAAAAAATAGTAGAATGATTTATTAGATGGTATTTCATATTAGGATGGACGAAGTCTATCTTTTTTTTTTATCTAATACGGTCTAGTCAAATTTGAGTTTGGGGCAAAAGTGAAAAGAGATCCCTAAAATTACTAAGATTTATAGTTAAATTAATAAAATTCATATGCAAAATGCTAGGAAAAAAAACCTTATAATTAGTTATATTCTTCTTGAAGTCTACAATCTTTGTAAATACAATATCAATTTCCTTTCAATTTTTTTACAAATAATATAAATTAAATTTTTTTATGTCAAACAAAATGCATAAACAGTTGAATACAAACAATCAAAATATCAAACTTATATATAGGCTTAAGTTATTTTATTCTAACTAATTATTGTACGGATATCATATGTTATTAGAATTACTAAGAGAATAAGTTATTTAGCAATGTGAATACGTTCAATCTTACTTAACTATTGTCATTAACACACATTCTCACAAATTAAATCGTCTATAAGGTTATTATGCACTTATTATTGTTATTCTCATTTCTGTCAGAATGTTTGTCAGAATCTTTATTGGGTCATATTTTATCAGAATGAAAATGAGTAAAAAACGATGTATGATAACAAAAATAAATAATAATTAACGAGAATGCATGAAAATGACGATATTTTTGTAAGGTTGAACGTATTCGCATTGCTAAATGACTTATTCTCTTAGTAATTATCATAACATATGATATCCACATAACAATTAGTTAGAAGACTTGAATATATATATATATATATATATATATATATATATATATATATATATATATATATATACCCGGTTATCATGATTAATTTATTACTAATTAAACAATCAAACTGAAACAATCTACATAAAAATACAAAACTTAAAACTTCTAAACTTCTAGATATTAATCACAAAACATAAAATATTTACATTTTGCAAGTATTTGAAGAAGTAATTGAATTTGACTATAAGAATAATCCTCTTTAATAAATGAAGGTTTTTTTTGCCATATGTCATCTTCTCCTTTATTTTTGACATTTGTCATTTTGTGAGAATTTATAAATTTTATTTCCACTTGTCATTTTTTAGGAATTTCTATTTTCTTAAAATAAAATCTCATAAAATTGTAATGAGTTTTATAAGGAAATAAAATCATCCTATTAATTTGGTAATAAATTTTCATAAATACTTCAAATAATGTAATTTCTTATGCAAATTTTCAAAAGATTACGTTTTGTTATATAAAATATTACATTATAAAATATTTCATATTTATATATTAATATTAAATTTTTATTTTTAATAAACCCATGTAATACACGGGTCTCACACCTAGTTTATAATAAAATATTAAAGTTTCAAACATAAGTTAGAAATAACAATAGTAGATTAAAAGAATTATATATAGAAAAAAAAAACTTGTGAACGTACACACTCCATCGTCATTGTATCCATGATTGAAATAAAACAACCATATCCAAAATTAGTCTTGTCAAAAATACCCGATACCCGAATTATCCGTCCAAGTTTTTCGGGTATAGGGTACGTTTGTTGGATTTCGGGTATACCCGAATTACTCGAATTATTTAAAAAAAAAAATCCTTTCCTAGAGAGCTTGTACTATGTAACACGTATTTGATCACGTTTAAAATAATCATCATTATTGTAAAACATGAATCTCTTTTATTATGGCAATATAAAACCAATAATATTAAAATCAATTGTTTATATGTCACCATGTTTTTTTAAAACTTAACTGTTTTCTATATTATAGTTTTTATTTCAACTAACAAACTCATGATTTTGACGAAACTTCAGAACATGACAAAACTTATGGCTACAATTATCATAAACATTTTAAACTTTTAAACTAAGATCTTTAAGTATTTGTTTTTTAACATCTTATTAGATTAGATTAAATTGTTAAAAGATTACTTATCTCAAGTATTATTGACTAAAAAATCTCAATGGAATCAAGGTAGTTCCAATTTATGGAATCAAACGCTTTATCGAAATCAACTTTAAAAAGAAACATTGTTTGTATCGCCTTCTTTGATCAATTACAAACTTCATTAATTATCATTGGACCATCTAAAATGTTTCTACCTTCAATGAAGGCAGATTGTGTCTCTCTAATAATTGAAACAAATAACCCATTTTAATCGAGAAGCCATAGATTTAGCAATAATCTTGTAGACGCATCTAATGACACTGATGGGACGAAACTCATTAATAGGAAGAGGATCTTTGGTTTTAGGAAGAAGCGTAATAAAAGAGGAATTGCTTCCCCTAGAAAGACAACCAAAAGCTTCAAAATGTTTAACGAATCTCATGATATCGACTTGCATCAAAGGACAATGGTGTTTAATAAACTTGAAGGAAAAGTCATCGGGTCCGGAAGCTTTTTCACATTCACAATCCCAAATTGCCTTTTTAATTTCATTAAGATCAAAAGGGGCCTCCAAAAAGTTCCTATCCCCTTCTGAAAGTTGAAAGAAATAAGGATTGATAAGAGCAGGACGATCCTTCCTAGTTTCTCGGAATTTGTCCCAAAAAAAATTTCAAGTCTCATGTTTAATGGATTCCATATTAGTAATCCAATTTCCATCCAACATAAGGTCATGAATATTACATCTCATGTTTTTAATTTTGATAGAATTATGAAATAACTAGAATTTTCGTATCCGTCTCGCAACTACTTGTTTTTCAATTTCTGAATAAGATCAAGCTTTGAAAAATTCTCCAGCTCAGTAACATGATGTTTATATTCCCTCCTTAACGAGATTTCATAACCAAAGAGTGTAACATCCCAAAAATACAAGCCAAAAATTTCATTTTTAATTCTGTCATTTTAAAACCAAAAGTGTAATAAAACATCTATAATATTATGTCATGTCAAAACCAAAGTAGAAATAATCAAACATATTATCATAAAACAATATCATATTGTAATCCCAAAGATCTCATGTGCGGAAAACCATAGTGTGATGCGCTGCGATCAAGCCGGCTCCCTTCCTTTAAACACGAAGTACCTGAAACCAAAACTGAAAACCGTAAGCACGAAGCTTAATGAGTTCCGCCATCATACCACATACCACACAATCACATAACATACATACTGCCAGGCATTTCTGGGGTGCCCGACCTACCCGGTACGACCTTTCTGGGGAGCCGACCTACCTGTGTCAAGCCATTCTGGGGTGCTGACTACCCATGTCAAGCCATTCTGGGGTGCTGACTACCCTTCGGTCCTAACGACCGAACCTCGGGGACTATTTCACCCCCTACTACTACTACTATCACATATCATAACATAACAGATTATCAGACATATCTGGGGTGTCTGAACTACCCTTCGGTCCTAACAACCGAACTCGGGGACTGCTCCCCTCCTACTACCTCTAACTCATATAACAGATCATGCTAGCATATAAACATAATATCACATACTGTCAGACGTATCTGGGGTGTCTGACTACCATCCGGTCCTAACAACCGAACTCTACTACTATCACATATAACATATCATGCTAGCATATAACATATCAGGTAGTAGCAAACCTAGATGATATCACAGAGACAATCATCTATCATACGTCTCCTACTGGTGGGCCGGCATTGTGGCCTTAGACCCACTGCTACTAGAAGGTAACTCACCTCACACTGTTGAAGACCCGAAGACACAATCCCACACTTGCTGAAGTACCAAAGACTCGACCCCAGTTGCTGGCTGACAAATTCCCGAACTGTCAACACCAAAATAACACCCAATTAATAATTGGGTCCCAATACATAACCATAAGTACATTCTTTGGGTAATTACTACATTCCCCCTAGCTTGGCTTATTCAAGCCCAAGGCCCGATCCATAGGCCCAAAGTCAATTATGAATCAAAGCCCAACACACGGCCCAATTTTCCAAATTGGGCCTAGGTCTATACATGCTCTCATTCTAAGGCCCAACATCATATAATCATTAAGGCCCAAACCATGGACCATCTATGGCCCAATTTTCCAAATTGGGCCCAATCCCCTTACATGGGCCTTACCCCAGGTCCATTAAATTATTCTAGTTCATTGGCTTGACTTTGGATGGCCCATTAATTACCCAACCCTCAAGGCCCAAAAGAAAGGCCCAACAATAAACCCAAGTGAAATTAGGGTTTCACATAAAATGATGATTAGGGTTAAGTTTCCTACTTAACCCATTAAGGACTTAATCCATTAAGTCCATTATCGCTTAGATTAATCTTTGCCAAAGTTTATTATTTAATATCTCAAATTATTAAATAACTCTTGTGTGTCCCGGTTAATTCCTCAAATTAGGGTTTTATTGGGATTAGGGTTTTCCAACACAAATACTAGCCCATTATTAATTTGTTGGGCTTTTAGGTTAATTAGGGATTTATTGGGCCTAATAACCCCACTAAAATCTTATTAAACCCATATGAGTTTTATTGGGTCCATTAGAGTCCATTAAGCTTCATTGGGCCCATTAGAGCTCCTTTGAGCCCATTAGGGTTTCTAGCACCCCAAACGAATCTATCACAAGAGGCAAAGCGCACCGCCACCCGACATGGCGGTCGGTGGCGGCAGCCACCACCCTAAGGTGGTGGTTTTCCATTTTCTTTTCATTGCTCTTCCTTTTGTTACATTTTACAACTATGATCCCAAAATTAACACACTAAACAAACTAATCACACACGCACACACACACACTAAAATACACACACCCGGCGGTACATGGTGGTAGCCACCACCTCACGGTGGTGGCGGTGGGTTTTCCGGCCAAAGTCACTCATACAACCCATGGATGCAAGGCACAACTTGTATACTGGAACACACACCAAAACACGCACATAATACACGTCCTTTTATCGGAAATGGAAACGACCACCCACCTCACGGTGTCGTACGGCGATAGCAGTAACAGCCCTAGCAACCACAGAGGGGGCTCGAACTCTCTCTTCATCGGCAGCAAACGCAACGGCAGCGGCTGATGGTGGTCAAAGATGGAACGAAACGCCGGCGAAAGAAGAAGGGTTGGCGGCTGGCGGCGGTGATTTGCGACGACAACGGCTCCACGGCGACAGTCTGCAATAGCTGAAGCAGCGACTCGAGTAACTAAATCGAGCCATTTAGCGACAGTGGTCGCGACTGCGAAACGGAGACCACCATGAACGAAGCAGCGCCGACAACAAGAAATAGAGAAGAGAGGCGGCATGATACGACGGACAGCGGCGGCTATAACTTCACCGTCTCAGTGCAATAAGGCAACAAATCTCGGTGGTTCGCCTATCGGTTCTCGTTCCTGGCAAAGGCGGCGGCTGGAGGCCACGAATCGGCGACATGGATCGCTTGAGTGTTGGGTGGTCGGAGGTAGGAGCGGCGCCGGAGGTGGAGTAAGTGGGAGTGGCGGCTGCATCATACGTGAGTAGGATTAGGGTTTGTTCATCCAAACATGGGAGGGAAAGAAAGCACGGTTTTAAAGTCCCGTATCCCATCCAAACTTTCTACAAATTTGTCACCTCTAGTCCCTCCTTACCATATCCTTTTCAATTTAAATCCAAAAGTTACCCTTTAGCCCTCCCTTCCATAATTCCTTACAAAATAAATCCCAAAATTACTAAACAACCCCTCCTCTATAATTTATTCTTAAATTGAATCCAATACTTACACTTTAACCCCTTCCTTCATGATTTTATTTCAAATTAAACCCAGAATTACCAAATCACTCTCAACTTCCAGCATTCTTTACAAACTAATCCGTGAATTACAATTCATTCCCCAACTTCTATAGTTATAACTTTTAACTCCTCGAACTAACGCCTTGCTCATTTATTCTTGATTTTAGGGATTCTATACGTTTATTTATTTATTTTAGGCTACCATTCGTTCACTAATTTATTTATTTAACTAATAAATAAACGGGTGTTACAACTCTCCCCCACTTAAACTAGATTTCGCCCTCGAAATCACTCCTTATTATTTCTTATATGCCAAACCACTTCTAGTAACATGGTCACCATCCTGGGCACACCCTAGCCTTCCCAGGGTAGCCATGACCAATCCTCGTAAAGCCCTATAATCCGTAGATGAACGAATTCCTCGCGACAAGACCACATCTACTGCGTCTGAAAATTGTTGTATCAAGATGGTCTGAATCCCAGACAGACCACTCATACTAAATCATTATAGATGGTACCAGTCTGCTTATCCCTCAACTAACTACCCAAATTATGAAAACTCGAGGTTCCCACTAAAAAACAGGGTCACAGGCCCAATTATCCTTGCAGACCACTTATACTTACCAAAGGGTCAGATAATCCTACTGTGAGTGACTTGTCACTCCCCAAATCATCTAGTTATTCAGTCCGTACTCGCAACCTGAAGCACAAATACTAACACTGCCCAAATGCTGAAACTGCTTAATCACTAAACTGCCCGAAGTAGTATGCTGCTACATAGTTGCTTCCCAAAATCTCTCGAGACCTTCCTGGTCTCAATTCATCCGTCAATCCTCTGAAATATCGGGTTCCGGCCCGGTCGCCAAGCCGAAAGGGCTCTTACTTAGTCGCCTCACACGACTTTCGAAAGAAATCCTTCTCTTGAACTAGTTGCCACTAGTTAGCATGCCACAGAGGCTCTATTAACCTTTCGATCTAACTGATCATGTCCATACGTCAAATCCTGACGTCACCAAATCCAAGGCTAAAAGTGATTGATACCTAATCCCATAACTGTAGTGGCACTCCTACAGTAGTATCGCTGGCTCAACCTGATCTAATCCTTATGGGTAAATCCGAAATCCAATCCGTGGATTTCCATATCCTCAATGTTGCACCCAAACTGGTGCGTACTACCGTTCATTCCGCGTCCTAACAACGCGCTCACACTTATCCACTAACCTAATGAATGCTACAGCTGCACCCGGAGACTTACAACACTTTATCACTATCTAGCTGCTAGTGAATGCTATGGCTACACCCGCAGACTTACAACACTCTGATACTATCTGCCAACCTGGTGAATGCTACGGCTACACCCACAGACTTACAACACCCCTCACACTATCTGCTGCTAGTGAATGCTACGGCTACACCCGCAGACTTACAACACTTTCCGTGCTAACTGACTGCTAGTGAATGTTACGGCTACCCCTGTAGTCTTACAACACTTTCCATACCCGGGTCGAGCACGCACTCGACCTAGCCCTCAATTGAACTCGATTCCTAACCGGAACTCTAACCTGGTTCTAGAAACATGATATCACATGACCCCACTGTATCAGTACCGCACTCATGCCCATGATCAAATCGTCACAGTAAACCACGAAATCATCTACACCCTATGGTAGGGTGAGAATCTGTGCCTCGCACGACCGATGTCTGAGAGTCTCGAGGCTGCCTGCTGCTCAGGCCCCCAACGAAAGGTCACCGACTTCTTGGTCAGTCGGGTCAAAGGAACCTTAATCTCGGAGAAGTCCCATATAAATCTCTGGTAATAACCCGCTATACCCTGGGAATTTTGAATCTCAGATGGAGACCTCGGAATCTCCCACCGCATCACGGCCTCTATCTTGGCCCAATCAACTAGAATATCCTTCTGGTTGATAAGGTGGTCAAGAGATTGCACCTTGTGTAACCAGAACTCACAGTTGGAGAACTTTATAAAAAGTCTCTCCCCCACTTAGGTTCGGCTAAGTCTTCACATCACATGAGAATTGAAGGATTCCCAATCCTTCTCGCCTTCTAATATCCCACTGATGACAACCTGTGCCTGCCAATGTTGGCGTTTAATCGTCGATTAAACCATGAGATCTCCCATCCTCGGAAATCTCGATGAGTACTCTTGAAATCCGATCCAGTCTGACACCTCAATCCATCTAACATGCTGTCAGTTGAAGACCTTAATCTTCACTCTAGCTGACAAATCCTCGTTTCCTCTCCCAATCTTGCAGTTCCACTAAACTCTAACCGAACATGGCCCATGCGAAAACACAATTCTCTTGAACATCCAATGACCAACCACTTATGCATCTAACACCCGCGACTGACACTACCCTCTTTGGGTTCATCAAGGACCTTTCGGCATGCAGGATGGCATATATGATCCTTGGTAACCCAAACACTAGCAGAAAAACCGACCCGAGGTCTGACTTATCCAAACTCGCTCACAATTCCAAAGCGGTACGTACTCCAAACATCCACCTAATATCATAGAAGATGACATACCCACAACATCTGGAGGATTACTGATCCCCTTCTGCTGACATGACCAATCCTGCTACCCTGTAGCAGCCTGAACCCTTGGAGTGACAAACTCCCTCGTGTACTTTCTCGTACGCGCTGCTCTGACTCAAGCCCTGCTGGCCTTTCACCCAATGATCAAAAGTCATGGGTCTCTTCCCGGGACCCTCTACTATACGCACCTGGTACGAGCCTCTTCTCAAGTGCTCCAAATCGATCTCGTATCTATAAACTCTTGGAAGACATCCTTTAGGGTCTGACACCCTGTCACACTCGCTAGCTCACTTGCCAATGGCCAAGCTGCAACACTGGAACATCCTCTGTCCCCAAACCATGTCACTAACTCTTCCTTGAAGCTTCTCAGATTCTCCAAGACTCTCACTGATTCGAGTATGGATCCTGTGCTTTTAGTAGTATGGGCCCAATACTACCTTCCACACATATCCATACTTTCCTCAGCAATCCTCCCGAATCCTCCAAGTCACTTCCTCTAACTGGTACCCAAGACTCACTAAGCCTCACTACTAACCCACTGAAACATATCCTAGGCTTCCCTAGGTTCCCGTACCCACCCAGTCCTCAGCTGCTGAAAGATTCCCAGTAATCTCAACTAGCTACCTCATGAATATAGTCACATGCAACAGAGATCAGATAATGCTTCGAGTAAAAGACTCATCCCTAGAACTGTTGGACTCAGACAAGAGTTGCGCAATAGGGTCGAGTCCATCACTCTGAGATTATCCGGCCTGTGTCCCATGTGGCTTAGCATATTCACTTAGTAGCTAACTCACATCACTAAGAGTCCCACAAAGCACAAAGCAAACAACATTCAGACAATGGAAAATCTAAACATCATATTCCAATCAAATCATTCTATCCTCTAATCAGGAATCTGTACATGCAATTCAAAGGCTCATACAATCAGGCATAACCTAAACAGGCTATCCTATCACTGACTGATCAGTACTAGCATGCAAGTCTACAAGCACATATAATAGGCATATAAGTCATCATCTTAGATCCTTAGCCCTAATCTAGCATGCAGTTCTCATAATCATATCATATCATAAATATCATAACATGTATGGGTATCGTGGGGAAAACTTACTTGAGCTCGGCTGATTGCACGCATCACAAACTTATTCTTTTCAAAGTCATTTTCTCTTTTCAAACTTCTTTTTATAAAATAATTTTACTTTTGAAAATTTTCATACCAAGTCCTTAGTTTGAGTTCAGACACACCCGAGAGTGTGTCCAAATCCCTCAAACCAAGGCTCTGATACCAACTTCTAACATCCCAAAAATACAGGCCAAAAATTTCATTTTTAATTACGTCATTTTAAAACCAACAGTGTAATAAAACATTTGTAATATTATGTCATGTCAAAACCAAAGTAGAAATAATCAAACATGTTATCATAAAACAATATCAGAGTGTAATCCCAAAGATCTCATGTGCGGAAAACCATAGTGTGATGCACTGCGATCAAGCCGGCTCCTTTCCTTTAAACACGAAGTACCTGAAACCAAAACTGAAAACCGTAAGCACGAAGCTTAGTGAGTTCCCCCATCATACCATATACCACACAATCACATAACATACATACTGCCAGGCATTTCTAGGGTGCCCGACGTACCCGGTACGACCTTTCTGGGGTGCTGACCTACCCGTGTCAAGCCATTCTGGGGTGCTGACTACCCATGTCAAGCCATTCTGGGGTGCTGACTACCCTTCGGTCCTAACGACCGAACCTCGGGGACTATTTCACCCCCTACTACTACTACTATCACATATCATAACATAACAGATTATCAGACATATCTGAGGTGTCTGAACTACCCTTCGGTCCTAACAACCGAACTCGGGGACTGCTCCCCTCCTACTACCTCTAACTCATATAACAGATCATGCTAGCATATAAACATAACATCACATACTGTCAGACGTATCTGGGGTGTCTGACTACCCTCCGGTCCTAACAACTGAACTCTACTACTATCACATATAACATATCATGCTAGCATATAACATATCAGGTAGTAACAAACCTAGATGATATCCTCAATGTTGCATAGAGATTCCTTCGCTTCGTTTGCAATTCGAAATCATTAATTTTACTTTTTAACTCCTTAATCTCCTTATTCTCCTTTTCCAAATCAATTCGCCTCCAATCTTTTATCGCCTGTTTAACGAACCGAAGCTTATTAGATAGATACCTATCAGCAGCTCCTCCACCAACAAAACTATTCCAAGCCTTGAAAATAACCTCATCAAACCCATCACGGTAAAAACATAAATTAAAGAATCTAAACGGAGCAGGTCCAATATCCATGGAATTAGTCCGGAGAAGAATGGAGGAATGATCAGAATATTCTCTCGGGAAAGCAGTAACTGAAGTAAATGGAAAAAGCAGCCACAAAATTTGAACAAACCAAAAAACGATCTAGTTTTCTTAACTTACATTCATCGTCACAAAAGTAAGTGAACTTCCTGACACCCATATTCAAATCAATGAAACCGGATTTGGCAATGAAATTATTGAAAGCACAGGCGATAATGGGACAAAAATGGGAATTGATCCGCTCACCAGGCCTTCAGACAACATTAAAATCACCAAAAATGATCCACGTCTCCGGTTTAGAAATGATTAAATTGTTGATATTATCCCACAAGATTTTTTCTCAGCAGGAGCTTAAGGCAAATAGACATTCACGAGAATGGTCTCCCCTGCAATTCTCGTCCAGTATCCAACCAAAGCCAAGAAATAACGTGACTTTATAGAAGCAATATCATGGAATACTTTTTTATCCCAAAAACTGATAAGACCCTCGACCTTCCAACATACTCCACAAAGTTCAAACTAAGATTTTCTCAACCCCACCAATCCCCAACGTTAGAGGGTAGATCAGAAAAACGCTATTCTTAAACCCCACATAAAGATAAATTGAGCTCAAACTTCAATCTTTTCAGCTAATCGAGTTTATGGGACTCGGCCATGCCCCTTATATTAAACGAGTGAATGTTCATGAGGAACCAATTTTAACACCACCACCGTTAAGATCCTTATGCAGAGAAGCATGCCTATCATCGAGTTGGAAGCCAACTTGCAAACGACTCCAATGGTTTGCTCCAAATCACAGGATGAAAAGTAAGAGGGGGGAAACATGCCTTGATCGATTGTCTCCATCCCTCAAAGAATTGTCAATTTTAGAAGAATAAGAAAAAGAAGAAGAAGAAGAACGTTGGTAGAGATAGATAGAGAAGAGTGGTGAACGAGAACAGGAGATGTAATGGATTACTAATGTGGAATGACATCCCACTAGAAAGTTACACCATTAGAAAATCCACCTCAAAACTTCATTAGCAAAATGACAGTCCACCAGAAAGTGGTTCGACTCATCCAGACCTATTTAACAGAAATGACAATTCAATGGAGAAATATGAATTCCCCTGTGAGAAAGTCTAACCGCCAAAGGGATCCAATTCAGACAGGCACGCCAAACAAACCCAATAACTTTAAGAGGGGCCAAATGAACCCAAATGGTTGGATTATCGACCTAAGCAGTGATCTTAGAATCTATAAGGGATCTTAAATTATAAACATAGAAATTCCCGTCAAAAGAGTGCTTTCATCTCCATTTATCCACTCCAGAAACTAAGTCAACATGCGAAAGAGCCCCGAAAAGAGCATTTAACTCCAGAAACTCCATAGAGTTACTAGGATTTTTCTTCCATTCCCAAATGAAATTCTTATTGGAACTAATCCTATCAGAGATGAAGGATTTTTTACTGTCCAGATTAAAAATGCTCGGAATCCGGTTAGCAAAGGACCCATCACAAGTCCTGTCATCTAACCAAAAGAGGGTATTCCTTCCTAAATTGACACGGATCATAAATATATCTGAAACACAAATCCCCATATCTTGCAAATTACAGAAAGCATGAACAATGTTATACCAAGTGCCTGAAAGAGTCTTTTTACCAAGAGAATAGATTGGTTTTTTCAGAAAATTGTGAATACCACATACAACTTGACACCATAGCGCATTTGGATTAGTTTTAAATCTCTATAACCATTTAGAAAGCAGAGCCAAATTTAGAGATAAAAGAGAGCCCATCCTGAGTCCACCTTATTCTTTCGGACCAAGAACCGTTTTCCAAGCCACCTAAACAATTTTGTTTTTATCATCGTTCCCGCCCCAAAGAAAACAATGTCTAAATTTCTCCAAAAACTCAATAATAAAAGAAGGGGCCTTAAACAAGGAGAAAAAATAGATAGGAAGACTACCCAGCACAATTTTAACCAAAGTAAGGCGGGTGCCGAAAGATAGAGTTTTTTCCTTCCAAGCAAATAACCTGGAATGAATCTAGTCAATGATGGGTTTCCAATGTCTTTTCAGAGATATATTAGCTCCTACAAGAACAACCAAATATTTGAAGGGAAAAGAAGCAGCATTGCATTCCAAACTAGACGCACATCTGTTTACTTCCCCTGTCGAAAATCCGATCCCATAAACTTGAGATTTACCAAAAATATCTTTAAGACCCCCACAAGCCTGAAAACATCTTAAGATCCTCACCAAGTTTTCCAAATTTGAACTTAACCATTCGCCAAAAATAAGAACATCATCAGCATAAAAAAAGATGTGATATAGAAGGACCACCATTAGGAATTCGAACACCGCAAAGCAGAGATTTTGGGCAAGCATATTTCATGACGACATTGATTCCTTCCATATTGATGATAAAAAGGAATGGATATATATATATATATATATATATATATATATAGAGAGAGAGAGAGAGAAAGAGAGAGAGAGAGAGAGAGAGAGAGAGAGAGAGGATCGCCTTGACACACGCCCTTGGAAATGTGGAATTCCTTAGTCGCCAAGCCGTTAATAAGAACCGAAGTCCTGGAGGACGAGAGACATCATTTAATCTAGAATCACCATTTCTCACCAAAACTCATTTGTGTCATCACCGAATAAAGGTAGTTCCAATTTATGGAATCAAACACTTTATCGAAATCAACTTAAAAAGAAACAATTTTTGTTTTGCGTTCTTTGACCAATTATAAACTTCATTAATTATCATTGGACCGTCTAAGATGTTTCTACCATCAATGAAGGCAAATTGCTCTCTCCGATAATTGAACCAATAACCTGTTTTAATCGAGAAGCAACAGATTTAGCAATAGTCTTGTAGACGCATCCAATGAGACTGATGGGACAGAACTCATTAAGAGAGAGATGATCTTTGGTTTTAGGAAGAAGCATAATAAAAGAGGAATTGCTTCCCCTAGAAAGACAAGCAAAAGCTTCGAAATGTTTAACAAATCTCATGATATTGTCTTGCATCAATGGCCAATAGTGTTTAATAAACTTGAAGGAAAACTCATCGGGTTCGGGCACTTTTTCACCTCTGCAATCCAAATTCGCCTCTTTAATTTCATTAAGATTGAAAGGGGGCTCCAAAAAGTTCATATCCCTTTTTGAAAGCTGCTAGATGTTGTCTCTTGTTCTTGTTTGCAAATTGCAGCAATTTCTGTCCACCATAAGTTGTTGTCTCTTGTTCTTGTTTGCTTGCACCAATTCAAGGATTTTAGTGCAAATATGTGAGAATCTGAATTAATAAATTGTCAAAACGATGAAATCATGGGAAATGAGGCGTCTTTCCAATTCTAATAAAGAAACAAGTGAAGGAAAATAATGAGAGAAAAGAAAATAAGGGAAAGAAAAGAGATATTTCATTTTTTTTCCTAAGTTTGAAAGAAATGAAGACGAATAAGGTTATTTGATGATGGAAAACACAATGTACATGACAAGTGTTAAAAAATCTACTCTAATAAATAAATAAAAAATTCTTGCCACTTGTCATCTTCTTATATGTTTTAATACATCTCATTATAATTTTATATTAAATTACAGACAAAATTGCAAAAATGGTCCCTTTGGTTTCTTATTTTATGTACTTATGGTCCAAACGTTTGAAAAGTTGCAGATTTGGTCCTTTTTAACAAGTTTTATTGTGGTTTTGGTCCCTCATCCGTTAAGTTTAACTGATTGGCTGTTAACTTTTTTAAAATGACAATTTTACCCTCAGGGACCATTTTCGCAGTTTTGTCTTTTACCATACCATCAGGACCATTTTTGCATACATACTTTTTAATTTTATTGAAGTATTATATATTAATAAATATTATTTTTAATATATAATATTATATATTAATAAATATTTTTTAATGGATTATTAATTTATTATAGTTGTTTTTTTTTTTGGAACGGTTATAGTTGATTTTTTTTAATTTTTTTTGTTAGAGTAATTCTTTTTATTGAGTTATTATATATAAATACATATAGTTTTTAATATATAATATTTATATCATAATAAATATTATATTATTGGATTATTAATTTCTTTTAGTTAATATTTTTAATTCTTTTTTTTTAAATTATTTTTATTGGATTATTTCTTTTAATTTATTATTTTCTTCATATACTAAATATTGTTTTATTGGATTATTAATTTATTTTAGTTAATTCTTTTTTTTTTAATTGTCGAAGTAATTATTTTTTATTGAATTATTATATATCAATACATATAGTTTTAATATATAATATTTATATCATAATAAATATTATATTATTGGATTATTATTATCTTTTAGATAATTTTGTAATTTATTTTTTTAAACTATTTTTTGTTGGATTATTACTTTTAATTTATTATTTTCTTCATATACTAAATATTATTTTATCGGATTATAATAGTAGTTATTGTTAATTTTATTGGTTCCACCACAAAGTCATGGGATACGCAAAATCGTGGTCTCTCATCATCGTAATCGTTAGGATCGTTGCCAAACACTTTCATTTCATCTAGCTTATAATGAGAAACCATTGGGAAAATACCACCACCATCACTCGGTCACCACCGCCACTTATAAATGTTATCGGGGTTTGTTGCGCATTATGTGGGATATATGAAGGATTCCAGTGGATTATGAAGAGGTTGTCGCAGGTGGCTACCAACAACGCTGGGTATTATAGGGTATAGTATTTATTGAACCTCCGATGAAAGTGTTTGGAGGTGATCCTGCTAATTTTTTACGATGATAATCGACACTTTTACGTATTTCGGCGACTTGTGGTGAAACTAATAAATTTAAAAACAATTAATAGTATACATTCAAAATAAAATAATAATCCAATAAGATAATATTTATTATATTAAAAAAATAATAAATTAAAAGTAATATTTCAATAAATTAATAATTCAAAAAAAAATTACAAAAATTAATAATCAAGTAATGTATTATTTATTATGATGTAAATATTATATATTAAAAATAATATTTGTTGATATATAATAATCTAATAAAAAAGAATTGCTCCAACAAAAAGAAATTATAAAAAGAGTCAACTAAAAGAAATTAATAATAAATAAAATAATGTTTCGTAATATGTAATAATCTCATAATATAATATTTATTATGATATAAATATTATATATTAAAAACTATATGTACTAATATATAATAATTCAATAAAAAAGAATTACTTCGACAAAATAAATTAAAAAAAAATAATTGGCTAAAATAAATTAATAATCCAATAAAACAACATTTAGTATATGAAGAAAATAATAAATTAAACATAATAATACAATGAAAAATGTTTAAAAATTATAAAAATTAACTAAAAAAATTAATAATCCAAGAATACAATATTTATTACGATATAAATATTATATATTAAAAACTATATGTATTGATATATAATAATTTAATAAAAAAGAATTATTCCAACGATTTTTTTTTAAAAAAATCAACTAAAATAAATTAATAGTCCAATAAAAAAGTATTTATTAATATATAATATTATATATTAACAATAATATCTATTAATATATAATACTTTATTAAAATAAAAAAGAATATATGCAAAAATGGTCCTTATAGTATCGTAAAAGACAAAGTCCTTGAGGGTAAAATTGTCATTTTAAAGAACTTAACGGATGAGGGACCAAAACCACAACAAAACTTGTTGAAAAGGACCAAATCTGCAACTTTTCAAACATTTGGACCATAACCACATAAAATGAGAAACCATAGGGACCATTTTTGCAGTTTTGTCTAAATTACATCTATATGTTATTTAAAGTAAATTACATCTACATGTTATTTAAAGGTGTTTTCCTTTTTTTCCCTAAGTTTGAAAGAAATGAAGACGAATAAGTTGTTTGACGATGGAAACATAATGTACATGATAGGGTCTACTCTAATAAATAAAAACGTTTTACTCCACTTGTCATGTTCTTATATGTTTTAATACATCTCATTATAATTTTTATATTAAATTACATCTACATGTTATTTAAAATAAATTACATCTACATGTTATTTAAAGGTGTTTTTCTTTTTTCTTTTTTTACTAAATGTCACCTAATATTTATATTTAAGTATAAGTGTATTGTAAATTTTCCTTTTAATTTAAACATCCTAAATTTTAGCCTTATTCAAAGAAAGTTTCCATTCGATGTATAATTGCTTCAATTACATTATAATTTAAAATTCATTTTGAAATTCAACTATTTATTTTTATTAATAGAATATTCTTGAATATGTTTGTGGATTTTTCTTAGCTTAAATAACTAAATAAACTTTTTAAATATCTACGTAGACATTATTTTTTATCATTTTTATCAAAAAAAAAAATTATCTTTTATCATTACAAAAAAATGATTAATTACTTTTTATCTTTTAACATTACAATAAAGTTAATACCCTTTTAACCATCCAATATAAAAATCACTTTTGGCCATATATATGTAATTACTTCATCTCCTACATATTGTAGGAGACAGACAAAAAACAATATAAGTCTTTTATCACTTAGAATGTTGTTTAATAAAACCAAAAATATATCCCCTTGTGCTGTATGAGTTGTCTCTAATACAATTTTAGGATCAAGATTTTCAAGTCCTACACATATTTTTATTTATGACCAAAACCGGGTGAATAGATAATGATTAAAACAATTAATTTTGAATATTGATCATAGACTTAGGTTATCTTTGTCGCGTCACAGCGAGCTAATAAGCTAGCTTATTTTTCAAGTTTTTTTATTTTGTCATGTTTAGCAAATCAAAAAGTAGTTTATAAGCTAGCTTTTCGAAAAACTACTTAAACTAGCTTTTTAAGAGTTTTTTTTTTTTTTAATTTTCCAAATATACCCCTTAATTAATTATAGAAACACATACTCTTAAATGTCATTTTATGTAATTTTATATATTTCAGATAGTTTTCAGTTAGTTTTACCAAACGTTATTTTTTATCAATTAGTTTTTTAACTATCAACTAGCTTTTTATTTAACAACTAGTTTTTCAACTATCAGCTAATTTTTCAACTAACAACTAGCTTTTTAACTAGTACTTCAAACATAACCTTACAAATACAACTTACAATCTCCTTATTCTAATAAATGAATAAGTTTATTCTCATATTGATAAGTGTCACAATATTAAAAATCATCATTAATATTATATGTCATTTATTATGTCACATGTCAATCTATTAATTGTCCGTTTCAAATTTTAAATTTTCTACTCTAATTACATTAAATTAATAATTGATTCTTCATTTCAAATTTAAATTTTCACACTCTGATTACATTAAATTAATAACATTAGAATAAAAATAAAATAAAATAAATATATATAATAAGGTGATATAATTTCATATATTTATTTAAATCAACGATTATAGTTTTATATAATTAAAAAAAATATCTCTTAATTAATAATTTATTTAAAATAATTGATTAATAATTTTAAGTTTTTAGTATGAAAATTTAATTAATTTTATAAAAGTGGTTCTCAAAAGTTATAAACTAGTGTTGTGTATAAAAAAAATGTTCAAAAATATATGAAAATATACTTAATTTATTTTCTTTAGAAAAAAAATTATTGATGATATTGTAATTATTTTAATCGTTTTGTGTTAACGTACTATTATTAAATTATCTTCATTGTTGATTGTCTATATATATTTTTTATTTTTAGAACTATATATCTTATTATACAACATAATAATCATTAATAATAGACATAAATAATGTTGATTTTATCTTCAAAAACATATTACAAAATTAATTTAAATTAAACAATTTACTAAACATCAATGTTGCTTACATCTAGTGTTGTTTTAAAAAAAATCTTTCGAAGTTTGTAATTCTGGACAATTCTTTAAAATATATCAATAGTTTTTTTATTAATATAGATCGGAATACTCACTTATTCATAATTATGATCGTATTTATTTCGAAAGTTTACTTTTAAAATATGTTCAAAGCTTTATATTTAATTATTTTTAATCAACTGGATATAATATATAATGCTATATAATCTTTTTTATAGTAAGTTAAGGGGTAAACTTAGTAAAGGACAAAACCCTACTTGTATTGGATTACATTTTGAAAGAAAAGCTAGAAGAGAATATTGTCCGATAATTTTCTTTTCTTTTCTTTCAACTTGCTTCCATTCAAAAACCAAGGAACAATATTTATTTTTCTTTCTGACGTCCTTTTGCCTCTCTCCTTAAAAAGACTTGGGAACACAATGCAGCCCGTGAAGCAAAAACGATGGAGTAGATGAAACTTGGTTTTGACTTGTTTAATATTCCGACGAATAAGATATGGCTTAATTCGACCTTTTCCAATTTCCAGCTAATCAACTTAAACTTTTTTCCTAATTTGTTCCAATACATTGATTTTTTCAGTGTCATTAAAAATCGGCTTTATTTTTTCTGGCAAAAGGAAACGATGAGACTAGAAGAAAAGCCAAGGAGTGTTGGTCAATGTTCACGTTGCTTTATTTGTTTATTTAATACTATAAAAATATGAGGTATACCATCTTTTACCACTATTTAGTAATTAAAATTGAAACCACCCCTAATTTTTTATTTTCTTTTTGTTATTTACTATATTTTGGTTAAAATGTCTGTATTTCCTAACAAGATTGGACCCTGCATGTAACCATCTCTAAACCAAAATAAAACAAGATTATCTCAAATTTAACCAACTTTGTATAATTTAACTGCTCGATACACAAATTGAAGCAATTTTTTCAGGTGAACATCGATCAATTTTACTCTCTTGTAAAAACTTGTAATCTACATAAAAAAATATTAAAAAAAGTAGATAAAAAAATTATTAGATTGTTGTATCAACTTGTAATTATTTATTTGTTTGACTAAATATTTTGAATTATTGATCTACTCATAATCGAATCTCTGTTTATCCAGTTATCAAAAAGCATGGATATAATAATAATAATAATAATATTTATGGGCTCATAAATTAAGCCATATTTGTGTAAAATGTGAAAAAATTTAATCAAATAAAAATCAGTAAACCAGGATGGATGTCGTCTAACACATGACTTTTAGAGGAAGCATAAATGAAGTACAGGTAATGAGACTAAATAAGTCATCAAATCAAAACCAAACCAATAAATGTCAAGCCGTCATTAAAGAACAACTAACAAAAATAAATACACACAAAGCAAACGTAATTCACATGGTGTATATAGAAAAATAGGTCAAAATGCATCAAAAGAGAGAGCCTTTATTTTACAACGAGAAAAATCCATCAATTTTAACCATTTTTAAATAATAAAACTAATAAAAAGACTTAATAAGTTCGTCGGAAAAGACATTGGGTAAAAGTAAAATCCACTACATCCATTCATCCAGTCACAGTTTAGCAAGCAAAAAAAAAACTACTATTTTGTCCAAAGTTTTACATATTATTACAAATATGGTCCCTACTAGTAAAAATTTGTCGTACTTTTTTTTTTAAAAATGCTTTTCAAATTCAATAGCTTCGATTTCATACGTTTTAAACATCGTTAGTTTTTACATTTTTTACATTGTTTATCTTACAATTATTTGGGTACCAAAATCTTGTCCCCAACAGAAAAATAGGTCAAAATGCATTAAAAAAGAGCCTTTATTTTACAACAAAACAAAAAAAACAACTTATACATGATACAAAAAACAGGGATTGATTCTTGCTACAACACAAAACCCTCAAGAGAAAATTAAAATTAGCTCTCACTACGTTAAATTCTAACTAACTCATCAAGATACTTACCTTTTTTTAACAACAAAATCCTACTCCTAAAAACTACGATTCCAAAAAGCGACACAAATGTACAAACATATCACAAGGGCAAAAACGTAATTTTGTTGTCCAGGGACACAAATGTACAAACATATCACAAGGGCAAAAACGTAATTTTGTTTCACCTGGACATGATTAAAGGGGTGGAAGAAGCAACTGAATGACAAAAAAGAGAAGAATCACATATGAATTTACAATCAGTATTATCCTTTCTTCTTTTTTTCAATGTCATCAAACTCTCAACTTGGAATCTCTCACATGCTTTCCTCTTTTGTCTCTTCTTTCTTGACCAATTCCACTTCAAATCACCAATTACATATTCCCCAATTTGCCCTTTATCATCATCATCATCATCAACAACAACCATATTGGATGATAATAACACATTTTTATCATGTGATTTAGTTTCAGAATCACAAGAAATCAAACCAACAAGATCGAATCTGTTCTTCAATTCTTTCCACTCCCCTTTAAACCATTCTTTAGAATATCTCAAATCATTACACCCAAAAATCAATCTTTTCTTCTCCCATGGAAAATAAACATGGATTCTATTTCCATTTCCATTTTTACCCTCCAATTCTTTATCAACCACAATCCCTTCCCACCACCCATCATTCCACCACGCATCCACCACACAACCAACATCAACATCCACCAAAACATCACTCTTTTTCAACAATCTTGAGGGCCTAATTGTCATTCTTCCACTCAATCTCATCCCAAATTCATCATCAACACCAACTCTTGATGACAAAATCCATTCCTACATCATTAACAAAATCATCTTTAATGAAAAAGCTTACATTTTTATAAAAGATAATTAAAAATAACATAAATTAAAACTCACCTCAAGATTTTTAGACTCATCCCCTGCATCCTTTATATCTTGATACTTCACTTTAAGCTTCTCATGGTGTTTCTTGATAACAACACCTTTAAACCAAACACCTCTAATCCCACTATCTTGAGATAACACTTCTACTTCAGACCCTATTTTGTACTCATATTCTGTTTCCATTAATCTCCTAAGTCTCTTTTTAGGTCTGACCCCATCCACATCCACATCCACATCAACGGCCACGTCAGCATCACTACTACTCAACTTTTTGAGATGAACATGATTATTATGAATCAAAGACATGAGCTTATGTATGTTTTGGTTCCAATACCCTTTGACTTTTGTTATGTCAAAGGGCTTGATTCCTTCATCTTCAAACTGGTTTTGGCATACAAAAGGATCCAACTTTGGGTATAATAAATTCACATTCAGAGCATTGAGTTTGAGGAAATTTTCATAGTGTTGAGGGCTGAGGACAGATGCAATTCCATCTATGCATTCGATGCTGAGATCTTGAATACAAAGTGAAAAGAAAATCTCTTTGTGATTATTATAAGTAGTGTGAGGTGAATCAAGAACAACTTCATCTACTTTGTGAAACCATCGAACTACAGCCACTTTGTTTCCTCTTGAATCTTCATATAAATCTTCTAAATATGCAACAAGTCGTTTGTTTTCTTCAGCTAATACATACACAAAATCATGAACCTACAAAACCATAAAACAATATGTTAATAACTAATTAGAGTCTTGAGTTTTTTCAATTATAAGAATAAAAAAAGAAGAGTTCTTACTGAGATTTTAACACCACTTCGTGTGTAAGCTTCATAGTGTTTCCTCTTTTTCTTGCATGTCCAAGATCCGACCCATAGAAGCTCTGTAGTTTGATGGATTTTTTTATGCAGATGAAGATCCTGAGAGAATAGAAATTCATAAGTATAAGAATGCTAGTGTATTATATTATTATAAAGTATAAACTTTATGTATTAAAAGGATATGAAACGGATGTAATACCTGAAAGTTTTCTAATTTCAACCTCAAGGTATCTCCTGCTCCAAGAACACCATCTATGGGTTTTGGTGGATATGAAAAAGAGCCATCTGAAAACATTTAAGAAAATAAAATATTAATATTGGGATTAAAGAAATTACAGACATGTAATACAAGAAAGAAAGAAAGAAAATGAAACACAAAAGTGAGATGGTTTCACAAGAAGGTAGAAAGATGTAAGATGGATGCATGTTGAATTAGGTTAAATTGGGAATAAATTATTGAAAACAGAAGGCAAGTGTGTCAGTGTGTGTGTGTGTGTGTTCGAGTCAACGCAAATAAATTTAAGTTGACCAAGAGTAGATCTTAACCTAGTAATCAGGGCTCAGGAATTCCGAGGCTCTCAACCAGCTCTTGGAATTTGATTTAATATTTCCTGCAGCCCAGATCATTGTCAGTTTTCCATGGAAAAAAACACAACATGGAAACAGCGACTTTCGCCCAAAAAGAAAATTGTAATCAAATTGGATACATATACATCTTGAGTTATATAAATTTCGTTTCTACAGAATTTTTTGCTCCGAGTTGCAATTTTACACCTTTTCAAAACCTAGATTTGGTACACCCTTTTAGAGGGGGTTCTATTGCTAAGAAACAAAAATCCAACTCCAAGAGAAAAAAGCTCCTGAAAAGCTCTAAAAATGAATTCTACAAAAGGGTGAGTAGAAGAAACCCATGAAAAGCAGAGAATTGGGGAGAAAACAATCCAATTCCAGACCAACTTCTATTGATAAGAAAAATTACAAAACCCTAAGGCAATGAAATTCGATAAGGAAGAGTTTCACCGAAAATTATATTGAGATAACGAAACTACAACATCGAACGCAGCATACATCTAAATAAAATTAAGAAAGCTTTCGAATTTCGAACAAACAGAAACAGAAAACCAATAAGAAAGAAAGAAATTTGAAATTTCGAGAAGGGAAATGAATTATGTTATTACATACCTGTAACAAGAGAGCTCAACCAATCAATAACCTGTCGCCGAGATCTGAGCTTGGGAGAATTTTCAAAAGGTATATCAGACGACAGAAATAACGATTTGTCACGAATTGCGTATCGATACCGATAGGGAGAAGACGAAGACGTCTTCGTTTTGGAGGCTAATTTCTTCTCTTTGCCGACAACTGCCAAATCGGAAGTCCCATCCCAGCGTTTCAAATAATATCGTACCTCCCTTCTTCCTCTATGATTTGTCGAAAAAACTTCTTCCCAGTTCACAAACGCAGAAGATCTCTCCATCTTAAATCTTCCAAACGAACCCTGGTTTCAATCTATACACGTACAAGCTTGGAAACTTTTGATATGGATTAAATAAACCTTTCTCTTTGAAATTTGAAATGAAATTGAAATTGAAATTGGGGTCCCTTTTCCCAACCCAAACTTTTTTATAAATTTCAAAAGCGGTAACGCCCAGAAGAGATCTGAAGGATTTAAAACGGGTATTTATAAGCAAATAAATGGGGGGAGAGAGAGAGAGAGAAAGTTAGGGTTTCCTTATTTTGTTTTTGAATAGACAACCGGGGGAGGCAAGGCATGAAGGAACAGGAATACAGGATGATAACGGGAAGGTCAACCCATCTTTTTTTCCTACATAGCATATAGAGATTAAAATCTTAAAAGAAAAAAAAAATCCAATTCATACTGAAAAATGCACACACATACATAGATACTATTGTTATGGGATTCGGGTCGTTGAGAGATAGGTCGATTTTGAAATGGTGCTCGATAATGTTGGTTGAATGACCATTGAAACAACACAGAAGATCATTTATACGGTCAATTTAATTCACGAGGAAGATAAGTTTATACGGTCAATTTAGTTCGTGAGGAAGTCATACCTAGTAGATTGTAGATTATGCTATTTATACCTGGGTGAGTGTGTCGTGGTTATGTGTGCTAGTCGTGAGAATGTACGTCCGAACTTTACTTATGTTCATGTAGCTTTTATCGTATGTATTGTTGTCGCTTTGTCATTAATACTTGATTGGCCGGAGGTACATCAATGCTAGTTGGTACTAACATATCTATTGTTGTGACAACCTGAAATTTCTATCTTCTATAGTCATTCAATTCAATCAAAGTCCGACTTGTTTTTGCAATCTTTTAGCTTTGTTAAATGTCTATTTGAGTGTTCTAAGTCTAGTACATTCAAGGTTTTGATGTTAGGAAGTATATGTAGAGTTTATTGTGCATCATTCAAGCAGAAAACTCCAAGTCTTGGAGTTTACGCCCGTAAACTAGAGATTACAGTCATAATCTCTTGGTTGGCCGTAAACTCCTCCCATATATATGATATTCCTTCATTTTTCACCACTTCTCACACTTCCAACTCAAGAAACTCGATTCTCTCTCAACTATCATCAAGAATTTTCATCTTGATCTTCAAATATATAAGTGTTTCTTCCATTTGTTAGTTGTTACCTTGCTTAATCTAGTGAAACCCTATGATTTCATCCATGATTTCATCTCTTTTCGGTAGATTTCAAATCATCATCACTTACACCAAGAACACACACTAGTTCTTGGACCGTGAACACCCCCTTTAAGCTTCAAAACGTAAGTATCCTTCCATATACTAGTTATCCTATAGAAGCTCTTAACATACACCCTTAAAACAACCATCTCCCAAGATCAATAAGAGTTTAAGACCATAAGCATCTCCCTTGGTTGTAAACCCTCCTCAAGATCTTCTTTGGCCGTAAACTTCATTGACCATAAACTCCCATGGCCGTAAACACCATGGTCTTGAACACCCTTGTGTGGCCGTAAACCCCTTTAGTACAATCATATGTGATTATAACACTTCATTCCAAGTGTTTCCTAGTCCCTAAGGTGGTTCCCCAGCATAATTAGTTGTTATGTACACTAATTATATCCATATATGTGTCGTTATATGCTTAATAGGATCCGTTTGTGCTCGAGACTTCACTTGACACTCAACATCCTATATCGATCTTACATTCGAATCACTCACTGCAGGTGAGTTTATACCCTTTAACTTATCTTTTAAATGATTTTAAATGCTTTTATGGGGGGAGGAATACAAGTAGAAAACATTATAGTTATTATATCAATCACATGTGATTAATAACTATCAAACAAGTGGATTCCTTATACTTCAAACTGTTTTATCAAACAAACTATTTCAAAACATTTTATAAACTAACATCAAGTCGTCTATAACCTTCCAAATGGTTAAAATTCCTTTTTATGTTAAAACTCTTTATTAAACTCTTTTAAACTTATATATTGTCAAAATCATGTCTATATAGATATAGTTATATAAGTAAGGTTGAAAGGGCTTAGGACTGATAACTCACTTTATTTCATATTCCTTGTTTGGTTGTGGACTTAGGGTATCCGATTGTTTGTCTGAGTGTCGTTTGAATCTTAGTTATATATTACATATGTGTGTATAGATATAAAAGTTCTTACCTCAGTTCAACACCTTTGGGTAGCAAAGGTGTACAATCATACTCAGTCATTCAAACAATGTTACTAGTAAACTATAATAGGTATAGTTTAAAGAATTACTATTCACTATTTCTAGAATAATGAAACATACTAGAGTCAGTTCATACATGAGTCAGTTCAAACATACTATAACGAGAAACAGAATGAACATACTATAATGAGAAACATGGAGGAACATACTATACAAAGAGAACATACTATACACTAGAACAGAGGGAATATACTATATACTAGAACAAAGAGAACATACTATACAAATACAAGAATACTATAACATTAATGTGAGCCACTACTTCATAGCATGGCAATATACTGTTGTGTCACGTTTTGTAACCAGAGTCTCCTGGAGGGAGAGCATGAGTTTGTGTATAGATCTATACGGGATTGACCATCCTACACCTTGTTGCTAGCTATAGTGGGACCTGCAGGTCTACAGGTGACGAATGTCATACCATTTCGATGTCTTTGATCATCGTGTTTTACTAGTCAATCAAGTATGGTTATAATCTCATCACATTTTACCTTAATTAAACAATTTGTTTAAAGGTAGTTAGTACTAAAAGTAGTCACTATATACAATACTACAGTACATATTCATTTTCCCATTACATTCACATTATGATCTTCTCACATAAACGGTAATGTAAACTATATTTTGGTAATGATAGTCATATTTGGGGGAAAACACTCACTTTTACAAAAGAACAAACATTCAGAACAGTCAGGTGTTGGTAGAAGACTACACTTCATAAATAAGTAGAAAATATAGGATTTTCTAGGAGATACAACATTTACATCAAACACTCACAAACATTTACAACAAACATTTACAAACACTTTCATGCAAAACAACGACACTAAAATACTTATGAACTCACCAGCTTTAATGCTAATCTAGGCTTTCAAAATAACTTGTATTTTCAGGTCACTAGTAGACAGGTACCGATGACCAGGTTTTGAGAAGACAGAGCACATTCGAGACTCGTATTTTATTTTGATTCATATTTTGGTGTCTTTTAAACTATACACAGAACACCCTTGTATTGAATTATACTATTAATGCAATGGATGATATTGTTGTTTTTTTTACTATTATGCATTGATATGATACTGTACATGACGTCCTTTGCCTCCGAACGTTTCTGTCGTTCAGGTTTGGGGGTGTGACAATTGTCTTAGCCCAATTCCTCGTTCTGACACCAATAAGTAGCTCGACTCTTATTTAATGTAATTGCATAAGAGAGATATAAGGTCAGTCAAACTTGGCTTTGTTTCGATGCTCTCTTACTTGGGTTTGAGTGGAGGATTTTGGGGAGAGGCTATGTTAACATCTAACTATGTTTTGAGTCAAGTCCCGAATAAAAGAAACAAAACAGCCTCATATGAACTTTGGTTCAAGAAGACTCCAAAATTTTATGTATTTTCGAATTTTGGGTTGTAGAGTTGTTATCAAGTTAACTGAACCCAAAATAAATACTTTGGGTGGACGTAGGATTAATTGCATCTTTATTGAACCGAATATACAATAGATCTGAAAAAAGAAAAAGAGGTCGAATTGCCAAAGATTTTGGTTTCGATTTTCAAGTGTATTTAGTGGAGGGATTGAGAGATGGAGTTGCTTCTCAACATGCTTATTGTTATAGTATAGAAGATGATCCTAAGACATTTAAAGATGATATGGAGTCTTGAGATGCCGCTTTATGGAAGGAAACATCTGATGATGTAATATCTTCAATTCTTGAGAATAACACTTGGGTGTGATCATATTTGCATCCAGATTCTAAACCACTTGGATGTAAATGTATCTTCAAAAAGAAAATAAAAGCTGATAGAACCATTGATAAGTTGAAAACTTGGTTATTAATGGGTTTAGGCGAAAACCTAGTATTAAATATTTTCATACTTATGCTCTAGTGGCACAAATTTCTACCATTAGACTGTTGGTTGCCTTTGCAGCTATACACAATCTGATTATTCGTCATATGGATGTAAAAACATCTTTCTTGAATGGGGAACTTGATGAAGAAGTTTATATGAAACAACCAGAAGGTTTTATTATGCCTGGAAACGAGCAAAAGGTTTTTAAACTTGTGAAATCATTGTATGGGCTGAAACAAGCACCTAAGAAAGTGCATCAAAACTTTGATGGTGTCATATTATCTAGTGGTTTTATATTAAATCAATGTGATAAATGTGTTTATAATAAGTGTGATGCTACTTTTCATGTGTCGTTATTTGTTTGTATGTGGATGACATGCTGATCTTTACATGATAAAAAGAGATTGTTGTCATCTAAGTTTTCCATGAAGGACATGGGGGAGGCTGATGTGATCCTTGGGATAAGGATTAAATGGACAAACAAAGGGATTATTATGACTTAATCACATTATATTGAGAAAACTCTCAATAAGTTTAACTTTGGTGATTGTTCTCCGGTGAGTACCACTATGGATCTTAGTGTGAAATTGATGTCTAATACTGACAAGCCTATTTCACAATCGGAATACTCTAAGGCAATTAGGAGCTTGATGTATACTATGACAAGTACCAGACTTGATAGTGCTTATGTCGTAGGAAGATTAAGTAGATACACTAATAATGTTGGATTAGGTGTCTAAGTTCATAACTAAAATTGGTATATACTTGAATTGATAGTAGCACAGTCCTTTTTTGGTTGCCCTCAAACCTAGCAATTGGACATGATGATTTTTTTGGAGAGAGTGAGAGAGATAGATTAATTTATTATTAAATAAATGGTTTGTGTAAATAATATATTAATTAGAAAACATATTATTTAATTAATAATTAATCAGAAATTAATTGGATTAATTAAAAGTGCAGGGACTGTTTTGTTAATTACTAATAGTTAAGAAAGGAAGGCTCTAGAACCTCATGAAAGAGGTGGACGGAAATCTCTATGGAAACCCTAGGATATTTCATCCAAGGCCCCTTGGACAAGGGAATCGGGCTACTTGGTCACCAAGCAAGGGATCTTGGGCATATCCCTTAAACCCTAACTTTGGCACCAAGTTTCCTCAACTATATGGATTACCCAAATTAAATAAATGCCACATCATAGTATTAGGAAGGCATTAATCATTGTTTCGGGGACTAGTTGATTACTATTCCCATATTTATGTCTTCGATGATTTAGTGAATTTTTTTCTTCTTTAATTGTTGTTTCTTTCACCTGTTTTCCCTCTTCAAATATACCGACTCCCATGATTTTTGGAATTTTCTCTGTAATGGCCAGGGAGAAAAAACCATTAGAGCAAAACCTTCAAATATTACCTAGAGGGCTTTAGATGCTATAATCAAGAATTTTCACATAAATTATGATATTTGACATAAAATCCATGACGCTATAACAATGATTAATCGCAATGGTTTTGTGCATACTAGTTTATGTTGAGTGGGCTTAGATTTCCAACCTTCAACTTTTTGGGTCATATTCTTCAAAATGCACCATATCTATTATCTCAAATTACCCCAACGATATTTGAGAATTGTTTGCTTTAGCATGATTTGCAATGCCCTATGCATTGTTCTTTAGATTGTCCTATTTCGTTATTTTAATATACAATGTCTAGTTACGATTGTATTTACTTTTCTAATCGCCAAGGGTATCAAAAACTTTGTTGTTTAATTCAATAATTTATCAAGCGTTGAAAGATGATTTTTCTTGGTGAATGCACATGCATCTTTTATTGAGATACTGTTTGGTTTAACTAAATGGTGTACCGCTAATCCTTCACCCATATTATCTAAGAATCAAGAAGGCCATGTTGTTTTATTGATGCTAATGCTATTTGATGAGACTATCCATATGAGATAGCATTGGGAATGGTCGATTTGATTATTTCTTGGAATGATAAAGGAAAACCTCACATGTGTATTTTGTTGATGGAAAAAAACATTCTATTGTTGGTTATATTACAAAAGGACTTCCATGTTGGTGTGACCTTTGTTGTTGAGGTTCTTATCTATCAGTTCATAGGACCGATTGTACCATACATTCTTCTTGATCAAGGGTTGGAGACGGCCACTAGAAAGACTTCTAACATGTCACACAATTAATTTCTTCTGGTAATGTTGGACCTGAGACTATTAAGCTACTCTAAAAATTTGTTGATAAAGTGAATGTTAAGCCTTCCAAAACTTTCTCAAAGAGTAGTTAGAAGATTTCAGTTGTTATAGATACAACATCAAATATATAACTGCCCTTTAGTAGGGTGTAGTTGGTGTAAGGGATGACATATCTCCCAAAATGAATACATCGAGATCTTCCAATGGTAGTGGCGACAGTTTGGTTCATTATAACAAAAAGAAAATCTGTTCGTTGTGGGAAGCTTGTTATTCATTTAGCCCCCCATTATTTTTTGGTGTTCCAACATCTAACTACGTAGTGTCAAACATTGATGATTGTGTTCCTCTTGTATATTTGACAATCAATTCCAAATTTATGGAAAAAAATGACTCGTGATTATCATATTGACGTTATTCCTATATTTATCAAGTCTACCATTGTGCATGTCACTCCTTTAGTGGTTCCAACCACTTGTGCCCCTAAAATTGCGACTTTGGAAACTTTTGTGGGTATCCACCATGTTGTCGATGTTCTTGATCATGAGAGATTTGTAACATTCAGTTCAGATGAGAAATTGTCAATTTTAAACATTCAAAGGTTTTAACTCTACTCACGGCGTGAGGTATGTATGTCACGTCATGATGTGTAACGCCCGTAGATCCGGGCTAGTCAATTTAGAGATAATAGGGGTCGAAAACGACATTTCTACAAATGATTATTTAGAATAAATAATCTTAACCAAGTTTTAGAATATATTTCAAGGGTTCCGTACATATAAAGAACGCTGAAATCCGAGTTATAACGAAGAAGTTATGGCCCGTCGAAGTTTTTCGGCAAAACCGGCACGATACCGGGAGACGTAAATAGTGAATTTAAGATAGAGGACTTTTTAGCCTTAGTGATCTAAACAAAAGTTTTAGTATACATTAAACCGAGAACATACAAGAAAAGAACGCCCAAATTTGACTCCGTATGAGGAAGTTATGATTTTTCTAAGATTTGGTATAGCAGTGCACGACCCGAAACTCGAATTTTAGTTCGAGCAGTTTTTGGCTTACTCAACCTTAATGAGAGTTGAAGATCTCATTAATAGGAACTCAACGGTAAAAAGATAGACGGAAACGGAGTCCGTATGAAGGAGTTACGAATTATTCGCGGTCATTTAGCAGTCTAATCTCCTCCTACTATTAAATTTAAGATCGGTCGAGAATTAGCTGATAGAGTCTTAATGAAAGTTGTAGATCTTGTTTTTACCTACGCGTGGATATAAATAACGTCGAAAACGGAGTTCGTATGCGAAAGTTATGAATTTTTTAAAATCGGTTGATTTCTACCCTATGTGCGATGTCACGTGTCAGCACCAAGCTGCGCCTGGCTGTAGCCAACCTGGCTCACGACGTGAATATTAAAAATTCACGACGTGAACCTTCCTCCAGTCCCTATAAATAAGTGGTGAGGCCTCCATTCATTCCTCACACCTCCCCTCACTTCCCTCTCTCTCTAGAACTTCTCTCTAGCCCCGAAACCCCCCGAAAAGCCTAGGGAACCTCCCTAGCACGAGGCGGAAGCCCCGGAGCGCCCGACGGCTCCAAGAAGAAGAGCCTTTCGGCTCAGGAGCGCTGCTCCAGCGGAGCCCGGTTTTCTTTAAAACCCGTTGTAAGTGAGCTACGACTACGCTATTTTAAATATAGCTTTTAAATAATTATAGTAATGTTATTAGGTCCCTTAACATAATTATTTGGGCTATTATTATGAGTTATATAGAGCGTTTTTTAACTCTTATATAATAATAATAATAGCTAGACTATTAATTAGTCGCGGTTAACGTTAGACTAAACCCTAGTGATATTGATGGTAGGTTTTGTCGAGGGAAAATTGTTTTGAGATAACGAAGCGCTGTCCGAGTACAGAGTCACCACCTAATCAGGTGAGTGCATGGCTAATTTCATCTTACACATAGATATGAAGTATTTTATATAAACTACGTGCTATGTGTGCATATTATCTGAATACTTGTTGTCTATGCTGGATGAACGATTTTATACATGCTTTAAATGATTTAAACTGTATATGTATTTTATATCTACGATAATGTTGGGGTAAAACATGAGTAGATGTAATATGAGTTGGATGATGAGTTGAGAGGTGTTATAGGCCACGAGATGAGGGTGAGGGGTGAACGATGTTGTGACAACCCCAAATCTATTCTCGTTACAAATCCCATCTTCACTAACGGAATGCATCACTATACGTTATTTTCTGTAATATTTGGAATCGTCAATAACCGAATATCTAGTTATTTGCATGTCTTGATATTATCATAAGTAAATATAACTTGTATGTGTTAACCCCGTTTAACCTAATAGAGTTATATTACTTTTCAACCACTTCACCCGGGTAAAAGTTTTAACCCCGTTAAACTTTAAGCATCGGGTAGCCGTGTATCGGGTACGATACCCGAGGCTTATGAAATGAGTGTAAACAACATTTGAACCCTCTTTTACCACACATTCACTCTCTCTCACTACTTTCTCTCTCTAAACCCGAACCCGACTCCAAAACCGCAATTTCCGACTTCCAAACGTAAGGATTTATTCCCTATCTTATTCTAAACATACTTCATTGTAATTAGAGGCCAAAAATCATAGAAAACAAGGATCAAAAGGGAGTTTACGGCCTAAGAAGCCCCTTAGGCCGTAAACACCTAAAAACTTGCCAAAAGTCCCGTTTTTCCTTCCTTTAAGCTCATATACTAATTAAGGCATATGCCTAGGAGAGTTTGGACACTAAAACACAAGGAATTGAAGCTTAGGGTAGTAGTTATCCGTCCGACTGTCGTTGATTTCTTAGTTATATAACTTGTATATCAGTATGGGACACGAATATTTCTCCTTTCACTAGATACTAAAGTCACTAACATGTCAAGAACCATCTACACTAAGTTAACTATAATAGGTATAGTTAATGTTGCTACTACTACTACTCGCTAAAGTCACTACTCTCTACATTATAATACTTACTATTACCAGACAATACACTAGTAAGAGAATACACTATGATCAATACTAAAAGATTACTACACTATAATAAAAGAGAAAACACTAAACAAACAATAATACACTAACCCACTACGAGTTACTCTATTCGTTACCCACTACGCCCGGAGTTTTCCGACTAGAAGACGACACTACATGTATAGATCTATACGGGGCAAACGCTATCATATCCCGACTGTTAATTTCAGTCCGCGCCATGCAGGCCCAGGGATGCCACTACTTCACTACACTGTGCATGACTGGGAAGGTCATGGGATCCTCTATTATCCTCACTAATAGTAATATACAAGGAATACACTATAACTACTCTAAAATACTACACTAAACGCTAAACTACATCCCGAAGTAAGTAAGTATCGATCACTAAAGGAAGCTTGCACCTCTATCACTAAATACATGCTTAACCTATTCTATCACATTACTATTTGGGGATTTCTAATATACTTTTACATTAAACTGTTTTCAAAAATAGAGAATGCATACTTTTCATACATTTCACTTACAATGTATTTTCTGGAAAATATAGGATTTTCTAGGCTTTTTACTGCTTATGAATATAAATAGCACATTTTTCGCACTATTGCTTTTTATACAAAAACTCACACTAAACTCTTATGAACTCACCAGCTTTATGCTGATATTCGTTTTCAAAATAACTTGTATCTTCAGGTCAAAGATAAACAGGTATAGACGCAACATTTTTGGAGAAGGTGGAGCATACAAGACCCATCTCTTATTTTTGAATTACTTTTGGTGTTTGTTGAACAATATAAAACACTCTTGTAATTAAATTCACTATGTAAATGAAATGGTTGTATGTTTCTTGTTTTACTGTTATGCAATTGTGATGATACTGTACATGACGTCCACCACCCCGAAACGTATTCCGCCGTTATTGGTTTTGGGGTGTGACAGATGTGAGAAGCCTTTTCCCAAACGATGGCCCCGTCATTCAGCAGAGTATGGATGACAACCACGGACTATTCTATACAGTCCAGTGGAACACTAGCAGGCTCGCAACTTGTAAGTGTTGTGAACGATGTGTTCACCTGGTGTACTCTAAACCTTGGTGATCATGCAGACCTGATGCCTAAACCCTAGTGATCATGCAGACTTGATGCCTAAACCCTGGTGATCATGCAGACTTGATGCCTAAACCCTGGTGATCATGCAAACTTGATACCTAAACCTTGGTGATCATGTAGACTTGATGCCTAAACCCTGACGACTATGCAGACTTAGTGCTCGTTGTGTAAACCGTGGCAACGATGGACTTTGTGCCGATTCCTTAGGATGATCCTTAGGAATAAGTGAACGAGAAATAGCTGATTCTTAGGGTAGATCCTTAAGAATAAAGAAGATAATGGGGATGGGTAATTGGGTTGATTGCTTAATTGTTTAAACATAATAATTATATTATTGTGGGTTGAAAACCCTATGTACTCACCAAGTTTCCCAACCTGACCCACTCAGTTTATTTATATCACATGTTTTGTTATGAAGTCACATTACACTGAGAGATTAAGGAGATATAAATCACTAGTGATAATGAATGTAAGTTCTGTTTATGCTTATGTTTCTGTATTGACGATGACATCCCAAATGTTTTAAAATGAATAAAAATACTTTTCTTCGGAAATGCTTTGATAACGTATTTATCATGTTTTACTGGGAACAAATTCCGCAACATTTTTATTAAAAGAGGTACTCTGATTTTTATAAAGCATAAACAAAATCGATCTTTTCTGGCCGTGAAAATAGGGATGTCACATGATGAGATTAGTACAATTACGCATCACCTTTGGGATCACGATGTAAGCACATATGGCTCACAACGTGAGACCAGCCTGAGAGGAAACCCTGATTTTAGGGGTTTTATTATATATTTAAAAGAAGTGAGGGCTAGGGTTAGCCCACCCCCAACATCCATCACCTCCTTGCACGCCCCTATGAAACCCTAACATCCATATTTGATCTTGAGCTAATTTATGGTGATTCTATCCAAGGAGAAGAAGAAGAAGAGCATCTAGTCCATCATTTTTGCATTCAAGTCAAGCATTTTCACACCTTCTGGACCTTTTGTGAGTTTCAAGTTCATTGCTTTATGAGTCCATATGATTAGATCTAGATTTGTATGCTTTATCCTTCATATACAAGATGATGTAGTGGTTGAAATCCATAAAGTTTCAAACTTATGGATCTCCAATGTCCTTTTAGTAGTATACATGCCAGATCTGGAATATGGTTGAGTTTTAAGACGCTTGCATGAGATTTGGTGTCATTTCCTCTTTTGTGCCCTAGTTAGTGTTTGGGACATGCATGCCTAAAAAGCCATGATTTTTATGATGTTCCGGAGTAAATAAGACGCTATAGACGATTTGGTTGCTTGGCCAGAAAAGGATTAAGAGCTTCATTCAACATTTCTGTCCAGAGCGTCCTCATAATGTGAGCTCTTGGATGTCACGACGTGAGGATGGTGTTCCTCGACTATTTTGACTTATAAGGTCATGACGTTACAAGTTTTTGTAGGAATTTCGAGTGTGGATTTGATTTTGACTTTGACCAGGGTTTGACCAAAGGGTATTTTGGGTTGTATTTGAGTTTGGCCACTATCTGATGAATAGGCGACTGATAGAGCTGATATTCATGAGCTGCTTTGTGCTGAAGGCCAAGATACCCAGGGTAGTCCGGATAGGCTGTAGGACCTGCGAGGCGGTCCAGTCAGGCAGAAGGCCTGAAGAGCGGTCTAGATAGGCGGTAGGCCCTACGGGGTGGTCCAATCAGGCTGAAGGCTCATATTTGCATGTTGTTGTTTGTTATGATGTGTGGTGGTACGTTGGGCGAACTCACTAAGCTTTAGCTTATGGTTTAAGTTTATGTTTCAGGTACTTCAGATGATCGGGGCAAGGTGAAGGCGTGATCCTGCACATCTTCCTGTTTTTATGATATTGGTTCTTGGGATACTCTGATTATGATTATACTTTCGAAACAATGGGCTTTTTTTGTAAACACTTTGTGGTTAATGGGTTTTTTTTTTTTGAAAAATTTAAACATCTATGATTTTTCGGATGTTACAATATTTGGTTGCGTGATTACTCTTACTGGTGAGAGTGAACTGATGAGTTATAACTTTCACGACACTACTTTACATTCTATTATAACTAAGAAATTATGGTTATATTTATCCCTTGATGATTACGTCGAGGAAATCATTCAACCTGATAGCTAGGATTTGAAGATCAATGTTCTCGTGCATGTACTGGAAGATGATGTTGTATTTACTTATAATCATGTTTCGTAGAAGGATAAGGATGATGTTATATTGTCATCGTTCATGAAGTTTCATATGGCAAGGGTGTTCATTCTAACAGAGTAGAAAGAGTTGATCCTGATATTTCCGATGTTTGGTCCTATATTCTGACTGTAGATGATAAGGGCTCTAAACTACAATGAGAGTAGAAACAGTTGATCCTGACATTTCCGATGTTTGGTCCTATATTATGGCCGTAAATGATAAGGGTTCTAAACTACAATGGATGTTCCTTGTCTAATGGTTAATGCTTGTGAAAGTAGTTTATTTTCTATGTTAATGAATATGGAGTGGGCCTATTGAATCTCACACGCTTGTCATCGTTCATGGAGTGGGCCCTAGGGGTGTGTACGGGGCGGTTTGGTTCAGTTATTGGTCAAAACCGAACCATAACCATTATGATTGGTCAATGCATTTTGGTAGCCATTGGGTATGGTTAATATTGGTTATGGTTAATGGTTTTTGTCGGTTAACGGTTTTGGTTAATGGTTAATATTGGTTAACCATAATGCTCAAATTAATATAAACGGCGAAAGTATATTGACATAAAAAATGAAAAGAGAATACAAAAAAGTCCTTGACACCAATGTTTATAACCTAACTTATAGTAATAGAAAAAAATGTGTATATTTGATACTCAGAGTGAGATAACACATAGTCACATTCAAAATATAAAACATTCAATAAAAATATAAAACATCAAAAAAAATTGACATTGATAATTTCATATATTGATAATTGATATTAACATTAAAATAAAGCCAAACATTCATACACATTCAATGTGATTAAATCAAAAACTATAAAATAAAATAGCCAAACATTCGTATTATGTGTTATCTGGATAAAAAAAAAGTCAATCACTCGTATACATTCAATGTGATTAAGTCAAAAACAGTAAATAAAAAAAGCCAAAAAAATTAAAAAAAATACATTCTTAATATATCACAAAGTCAAGAATAACCAAAAACTTAACTTACCTAGAATTCTTGATTATAAAGTTAAAAAATCCTTCAAATAGGTCTATAAAGTCAAAATAGTCTTTGAGGATTAACAGAGAAGCCTCCAATTAGGTTTATGAGTGTGAAGATTAAACTAATTGTGAATAATGTTTACACATTGTAGAATTAGCCGATTAGGAATTACAATATTAATCAATAATCTAACTCAATGTATGATTGGAAGACTGTGTGTGTCTACATGATCAGTCTTTGATGGTTTGATTGCTCGTTCGTCTCCTGATAAATGACGATTAATGAATTATATTTGGAAAGTTTAATGGGTCTTAAATAAGTTTGACTATATTATTTTATATATAATCCATAATTTTTATATATTAAAATATAGAGTCAGTGGTTCGGTTAATAATGGTTCGGTTAACCTGTAAAACCATAATCGAATCTTTAGTTATTGGTTAATAGAAATTAGAAACAGAACCAACGGTTTTTAAAATGGTTTGGTTATTATGGTTCGGTTATCATGGTTAATTTGATTTTGGTTCGGTTTTTCGGTTATTTTGCTCACTTCTAGTGGGTCCCACACAAAATTAATAATAATGTTAGAAAATTCATAAATTTTACTAATAAGTTTGCAAATTGTCCCCTTAAAATTTAGGGTTTTATGTAAAAAAGTTTAATTATTTTGGGAAAATTTTTGATAAAGTCATATTTTTTTTAACATAAAAGTCTCATTATTTTGAGAAAATCACATAATCTATCATTTTATATTGAAATATAAAAAATGATTTTTTCGTTATTTTTTTGTTAAAATGTAAAATAATTGGGACTTTTATGTTAAAAAAAAAGAGTTAAAACTTTATAAATTTTTTTCCAAAAATAATGAGATTTTTTGGCATAAAACACTAAAATTTATTAAAGATAGAAATAAATTATTTAAACTTTGAAGTGTATACTTTATGACCTCTTATGATCCTCACCAAACATACAAGATTTCAGGATCGGTCGATGTGAGAAGTAAGAATCATTGAATCTACATAAATTCCTTTGTATAGTTCCATTTGTAAACTAAAAACATTTACAAACCAGTTTACCCACTTGCATGTGGGAGATTATTTCTTTTTTCTCTCCATGCTCTTCTGTTTAAGTAGACTAAAGATTGTAGATAATATATAGTTTTTTTTTTCAAAAATAAAAATGAATAGTTTAAATGTATATCAATAAATAATTTGGTCCCAAAAATTATCTATCTGCTCAAATAAAATTGTCCCCATCAAAAAATATTCTAAAATCTACTCTAAATCTGAAGCTCAAATAAAATTGTCCCTATCAAAAAATATTCTAAAGTTTACTCTAAATCTGAAGCTTCCCATTACACTATCGTCTGATCATGGGTAAGGACTTAACCATATGCAGGACTCTGTACACATGGTATTAAGTGAATTGACTTAACCTCTATTAAAAAAAATACCTTAAACAAACTTTTCATCAACCCGTTCATTGAAGTTTCGGTAACCATTTGTTGATTGGCAATTAATGCAAAACATTATAATATATAAATTGTTTGATAATGTTGTTCGATTTCATTTTATTAATGATCATTTTAGCTACCTCACACACTAAAAACGTAACATTCTTTATCATAAGTTACGGAGTAATGAAACATAATTCGGGTTGTTTTGGTAAGTTTCGATCATGAATACTGAGGTAACAATAAGAAAAACTTGCAAAAATTCCGTCACATCAAACAATATAACGAATTTTTTGTGATAAACTTATTAGTTAATAGTAGTTAAGAATTTTTATTTGTATATAAAAGGAAAGATATTTTGTTAAGAACAAAAGAGAAAGGGTGAAAGTGCTTCAAGTCAAAAGAAACGATGGGAACACGACAAACAACAACAGCTGGCTGGCGGGGGCGGGGCCACAGCCGTATTCCGTCGGTCAAATAAGGCTATTATTATATGTGGCCGCCTTCAATGTTCTTACCCTACACCATGTCTTGTTGTGCTCACACGTCGTTGTTCTTGGAGTTTTCAAAGATAAATATCATATTTTGTAGGTTGCGATAAACACATTGTAGTATGTTATCTTTTTTTTTTTTTTTTTTTTTTAGATAAAAAGACAATTGAGGTAAATTTTATAAGCTTGTAAAGAGTTAAGACTCAAATTACCATTATTTTTGTAGCAAACGTTTGAAAATATCAAAACCGTTAGGAAAACATTAAAAAAAACGTCGGTTTTTATCATTTTTATGGGGCTTTTGGTATTTTCGCAAATATGAAGAGACCCACAATTTTCCTATATAAAAACTTTAATTTTCATATTTTAACTTTATTTGGAAAAGAAAAAAACAAACTTAAAATTATATGAGTCCATTATCAAATAATTAGATGAGAAACTTAACCCAAACATAGATCTATGTTCAAAATTCATATTTGAAGGCTTTAATTCCTAGTTCATACATTGTGCTTAATATGTTGCGACAAAATAATGAAATCAAAAACAAAATAAAACAAGTAATCAAAAGAAACACATGCGAACATCTAAGAAAATATCATATTTTTGCCGAGAAATATATTTTCTCATGATTATCTTGGTATTTTTCTCAGGAAATTAAAAATAAAACGCGATATATTAAAAAAAAATAGAGTTTTACCTTGTTTTTGGAAAATGTTATGCAAATCTTAAATCCATGCAAAAATAGATGAAAAATGAGAAGATTTCTTTCAGAGTTTCTTTTGTAGGGATGAAAATTGGAAAACTAATCGAGCGAGACTTGTTTAAAGTTATTGAAGCTCGAGATCATTAAGATTCTGGAGGCTCGAGATCGTGAAACATATAGGAAGCTCGGATTTGGTTCGTTAAGGCTCATTTTCCGTAAAGCTTATTAAAGATTGGTATTGACTTATTATCTTTTTCATAGTTTATTAATAAAAATAATAGATAATAATAATATTAAACAGAAGCCCGTTTAAGCTCGCAAGCTTAAACAAGCCCACATTGTAGGCTAGAGATTAGACTTGTTTATTAAATGAGTTTTATTCTAAGCTCAAAATTAGACTTGGTTCATTTTAAACTTTTAACGATCCGATCCCAGATAAGCCGTGAGTTTACATCCCCAATTTTTTTGGTTCCAATGCAAAATAGAAAGGAAAATGGGAGTATTTTTTTTTTTTGGGTGGAAAGGGGTAAGTAGGGCCCAGTAGGGTCCATTTGTCAATGATTTTAGCCCGTGTCCCAGCCTTTTAGCCTGTTTGGCGGTGAGGGCTGCGACAATTAGATTATGGTCTTTTGGCTAACTTTTTTGAATGTTGGTATAAGCTTATAAGATTTGTTTAAATTTGTCTCTTTTTCTAATTTTATTATATGTTGTTTTATCTTTAATTGTATTTTATATATACGCTTGTTTTTGTGAAGTTATTAATTATTACTTTTGGTTCTTTCACTAAAACAAATGATTAAAAAAAGTATTTAATTATAAGATTACGATGGTGCTATTAAGATGATAATGCTATAATTTGACATAAAACAATAGTATAATAACAAGAAACAACCTCTTTTTTTTGGACTATTGAATGTAGCTTCTAAGATTCGAACATGTGTCAATGGTAAGTGAGGCACATGTTCCACATGCCTTATCAAATGAACCATTAGGCTAAAACATGTTAGTTTCCTACAATTAACCCAACCAAATATTGAAGATAACATACAGAGCAAGTGTTTCTCTAAATTAGTAAAATGTTAAAAAAAAAATAATAAAGAATTCAGTCACTATATATATATTGAGATAAGTATATATAGGGAGGAAGAAGAAATTGTAGAGTTTTTGGCAGAAGAAACGTATGAATTAAGTTGGAGATTATTAATTAAATGTTTACATGCATGCATGGAAGCAAATTAATTTTGAGATTGTGTACATACATACTATATAATAATGTGATAATAATCTAAATACAAAATTAAATCATCCATCACCAATCTAACTCTATGTTCCTAGAAATATAATGATTATCAATGTTTTTTATAACTTCATGTGCCGCCTTTATGTACCTCCTCATTTCTTTCTCCGCTGATTTATCTAACAAGCAACAACAACAAAATCGAGATCATATAATATTTATTTATTATCAATGTTTGTTTTTTTGTTTTTAAATTAGTAAAAACTAGTGTAGTTAATTACCAGTTTCATTTATTTTAAGCAAGAGTTGTTCCCTTGTTGGAAGAGTACACATCCCAGCAGAAACAGCAGCCCTAACTGCCCACGTGTGATATGGTGCACATACTTGTTGATATGCTTGTGTCGCTGCTTTTTTAAGTGAATGGTTCCTACGAATATGCTTATATTATAATTATATATAATTTATTTATTATTAATTGTGTGGGATATAATATAAGTGCATAGCAATTAGCATACTCGTCTGATATGAAATTCTGAAACAATTCTTTAATGAGATCAAGACCCTGGCGAACTCTGCGAAGGTTACGGGTATGGCTTCCAGGTGATTTGACTGTCTTGTTTCTCAAGTCAAACTCAACCACACTGCTTAATGTAGCGAACTGCTTTGATGCTTCAAGAAGATCACGCACCTGAAATCAAATCAGATCAAAACCATCAACTCACTTTTTACTTTTTTTTTTTGCTTTGTGAATTGATTTCTCTTTGATTTGATACTCTCGACTGATTCATTTGTGTTAAATGGGTTTGAAATGATAAAGATTATAACAACATTGCTTCATAGCTACTGCTTATGCTACAACTTTGCTTCACTTCAACATGAAAATATGTTTTGTTCATGAACTTTCGCTTAAAAAAAACAAACATTCGTTTAAAAAAAACAAACAGTACTTAAGCTTTGCCTACAGATATGCATCTCGCTTCCATCCTTTTATTCTATCAAGATTATCACCACTGTTAGCATCTTGTTGAACTTTCAATTCTTCTTCGCCATGAACGCAACTTGAAGAAAACTGCGTCGTTTTGCTCATATATGTGTGTCTTCCAGCTCTAAACATAATTCGTTTTCATATAGTACCCCACGCTAGCATGTTTTTTATTATTATTTCTAAACAAAAATGTAAAATGGTAATTTTCTCTGTTCAACACATTTATTCATCAGCTTTACCAAACTACATATTTTCATGCAAAGCATTTGAATACTTCAGAGGTTATTCAGATGTTAAGTTTAACTGTTTTTCAGGAAAAAGGAGTAAGGGGTCTCAAATGTTCACTATATGTTATTCAGATGTTATAAGTGTTCAAAGAAAGTTAGTTAAATGACATGGATGGAAAAGGGTTTTGGTATCACACTGAAACCAGGTCCTTTGCAATTGGGTACAAGTGAAGTTGTTTTGCACTCCTGCAGTTATCTAATAAATTTATTTATGTACCACAATAAGAAGAAAAGAGCTCCAGTTTCATGATGTAATTAGCTCTTGTATTTTGAACTTTCCAAACAACATGAGATTAAGGTCACATATTGCTGTTAAAATAAAAAAGTAACATTCATCATCTATAACTCATTCCTTGATATAAGTCTGAAATCTACAGCCTGCTGCTTCTATTGGCATAAATCATAATCACATTTTAGTGTTCTAGAGAGTTTTGATTTAAAGAAAACACAGTTTTGTTTTTTTTGTTTTTTTTTTCCTTTCACGAATCACATATAGAAACACCCTGTTATCAGGATATCAAAAATAGTTTAAAGAAACGCTATATAGGTATACTATACCAATGATCTATGTGGAAATATATCACAGAATTGGGGATATGGTTAAAGCTTGATCATCATTCAGATTTCAAAAGAAAAAACAAACCTTTGAGGTGTATTCCATCTCTGCGAATCTGAAAGCAATGCCGAGACAACCAAAAAGCACAGACACCAAAGTACACGCTTCACAAAACGGCTTCAAACGCAAATCAACGGAACCCTCACTTTTGTTCCCCTTTTTAATCAAATCCGCAATTTCCTCAAACGCCTGTGCGATGGAAGCAAGAGGGGTTTCTGTTCTAGTAGCATCTTTGTTGTCATCATCGTCATTATTCATCTTCCGGATCCTAACACTTCACGGATTAACATAAACAATGAATAAAAAATACAGTCCCCGTTGAGATCATCTAAAATCTAAAAAAAACGAGAAACAAAAATCTGGAAATTTTGAAAAAAAAAGAAAGAAATAGAAAGTGAAATTAAGGAAGGAAGCGCATACTTCTCTCGACCCCTGTCCCTGTTAGAGGCGAAGTATGAAAGGAGAGCCATTGAATTTGTGTCTGAATCTCTACAGTTGCGGCATGCCCTAAAAACCGGCGATTTTGTGTGTTTGATTTTTGGACAATTGGACGGATGAAGGTGGTTTTGTTTCGCGCCTTCACGGAATATGCAAGTTTGCGTATTTATTACTCAACTCAAATTCCCAACGGTTGGACCTTCTACTTTATCATAATATTCGCAATGGCCCCTTTAAAACAATGGACATATTTTTCCACTTAAAGTAAAAAATAATATCTATGAAGCTCTATTTTTTCACCTTTCGCCAAAAACCAAAAGCTTCTGTTTAAAAATATACCCTTTTTATAATGGTTTTTATGTGATAAAATTTCGTGAATTTATGCAGTTTTTGTAAGTAAGCTTTCTAAATTATAAAATTGGTCCCTATATTTAAAAAAAAAAAAAAAACTTCATTCCAAGTCCAATTTGCTTTCCCATCATCTCAGTCCTATGAATATATTTTGTTGCAGTTGTCCTTCCGTCAATTTTTGTTAAATTTCATTTATTACCATAAAAACATCCCCTCACGTGAGATAAAATTGTCATTTCTCCTGTATCTTAATAAAAATCATATATAAAAATAGAAAATGGTACCACCATCTAAGAGTGGTGTTCAAAACCGGATATTCAAATTTCAGATAGTGGATGTTGATATCCGAAATTTCGGATACTGATTTGGATATCTATTTTTTAGACATTCAATGATTTTAAAAAAATGAAGAAGACATTTAACCAATAACTATATAAAAACATGTCATAGTGTTTACACTAAAACATTATATACAATAAAACAGAGTACTAAAAATATAATAGACCCTGAAATGGTTTGTTCTTGTGGCTATGAGATATTACAAACTATAGAACTACCCGTTTTTCATATGTTAAAAAGCTTCATGCATTAACCATTTAGTATTTAACCAAATACAAAACAATGAAGCATTACTCATGCGAATAACATCGACATCAACAGAAGAATAATCAAATCTAATAGTGTTAACTCTAATACTTCTTTACACCGATTTCTGATCAAAACGACTCCATTATACATCAATGATCACTACATAATACAAATATCCTTGTAAAAAAAACAAAAGAAAAACAAAAACATCACGTGTTCTCTTTGATTTCCTTTACAATCACAGCAAATATCTCCTCGGGTTGCCTCTTCCACAAGTAATTTGCGGCTTCCAACCACCTTGGTTGAACCAAAAACTTGTTTTCTTGAGCCGCCCAACGACACCTGTCATGTCCACCATCTACGGAAATGACGTGTGTCACTGACATGTCGACATCTGTCACACATTTAGCCCCTAATCTCTCTGCCATTTTCCATAACCGATGAAATTCTGTTGCCAACACACGACAGAAAAAAATCTTACACCCCTTCAAGATTTCACCACGAACTGTCCCCAACACCTGCAACACTATATATTACAAAAATGGTCCCTATGCTTTTTCATTTTTATCACATCTAGTCTAAAAAAAAATGTTTTCAATTTTATTGTGGGTTCTTATTTCAACCATATTTGGAAATTCATCACAAGGAACAAATCTTGTACGTTATGCTAAGTATAGGGACCATTTATGTAACTTTGTCTAAAAATTAAATTCTCACCTGTCTTACGTCTCGGCCTGTGAAATCATCTCCAAGTTCCTAAAATGGAAAATAATTAAACGCAATTTTTGAACATAAATTTATATATATTGATAGATTCATAGAAGAATATATACCAAATCAAAGAACATATGATGGATTCGCTTGAGCACTTGTAAAATTCTTGCAAGAGCTCCATCAACTTCACTTTCATCCAATTTCAATTCAGATAATGATTTATAACCTCTGCATCTTAATTCTTTACGACTTGAAGCGAAAAAATGATATCTTTCCATCAAAATAAGATTCTCCTTGTCCTTCTTCCCCCACACCTAAATATTCAAAGTAACCAACTTTTTAATTAAGTTACAAAAATGGTCCCTATGCTTTCTGATCTTTAACATGTTTACTCCAAAATTGAAACTTTTTTAATCTAAAACCAAGATTTTGGGTACAAACTAAATGTAGTGTAAAAGTGCTTACTCTTTCTGTATCATCAAGAATTAGAACAGCAGTTTCTTGAACAAGAACCACATCAAGGGTTTTGTGATGCTTTTTAGGGCAATCAGTTAGAGCAATCACTCTTGAATCAAAGTAAACCTTTTTAGGGTCAAGCAGATTAACCATTTCTAGAGCATAAGCTCTTCCTCCCCTAGTGTAAATGTACATTTCAAAGAGTTCACTTGCTTCTTTCAAGAAAGTGTGAACAAAAGGTCTTAACTTTGTTAACATTTGAATGGAGTCTAGTTTGAAGAGACTCTCTCTTAATGCATCTGTCAAAAAACATTTCAAAGGTAATTTCACTTTAATACTTTCACTTATAACTCAAGAAACATAAATTTAACAAAAGGGAATAGTAATAATACCTTGTGTATGCTCACTTTGGTTCATTAAATATCCTTCTTCTTGGGTTAAATCGGTAATTTGAGTGGAGTGAAGTAAGGTGTGATCTAAATCAAGAACCAAGCATAGCTTTTTTTGGCTAAATTGATTGTTTAAATCTCTTTCACGCAAACGAGTGATCTCATCCTTAGTAAGCCTTAGACCCTTCAAATTGAGATATGATTATATAAGTTTTTTCAGAAATATGCAATTGAAAACTTATTTGGTTTTATGAAAGAAGAGAATAACCTTGTGTATGTACCTAAATGCAACACCGATTTTTTTATCCATTTTTTCTCCACACTTGAAGCACATTCCTACAATAGTACCAGGATGTGTGCATATGTCCTTCTTCATTGTTTCTACATTTTCTAACACATCATCGATCTTTTGCCTTTTTGTCCTATAGAATAAAATCTATTAAAAGTGGAAAAAAGGATCACAACTGAAACATTCAAGACACTTGATTATACCTTCTCTCACATGCAAAAAAAATAGATGCATTAAAGATGGAAACTTAGTGGTTGGAATATCTAATTCTTTTTGAGTGAAACAATTTCAATAGGCACCTATTTATATCCATATGATCATATGTCTCATTGGCATCTTCTTTTTGTTCAGGAGAAGTGTCAGATGTGGAATCCAACTCTGTATCCAGAACTGCAGCAAAATCATTACTGCTGGATGAGTTCACCTGTGAATCATCATACATCACACTCATCTAAAACACCACCTATAAATAAGAAACATACACCAAAAAGGGTTTCATTAATTGTCACATTTGATATTTAAGATGAGAAAATAGAGATAACAGAAAGGGATTTCTGTTTTATGAAAACTGTCGAACAATAGATCAGTCAATGCTACATCCCCAAAACGTTAACAACCTGCTTCAGAGCCCTAATATGATCAGAGATCCTTGAGCTCCAAATTCGCTCTTAGTAGTCGATTAATAGTTTAATACGCATGCAAGATTTGGTTTCTAAACAATTCTTGAAACAGAGGTTGTGTTAAATCACGATAATAATCAACTAAACAACTCTAGAATATCACACAGAGATATGACGATCTTAGATATGATTGATTTGATCAGTTTGAATTCTTTTAGAATATCCATTGAGCACTTGAAATCATAAAACCTAAGGGAATATATTATGTTTACTATCCTCAAACACTTGCGCCAATATGTTGTAACTTCAGAACACTAGTTAACAAATTCATCATCAAAATCAATGATAAACTATCGATATGATATTTCTAGGGGAAATAAACAAATACTAAAACCTTCAAGAAACCCAAATCAAAGAACTATTGCCTGAGAAGGGCTCTGCGTCGCTGAAGTAGAATGGTCTGTCGCCGCCGGAGGTTGGCTCGCCTGAACAAGGTATGGAGATCGCCTGAACAAGGTATGGAGAATGGATGCGAAAGAGGGAGCCCCAAATCGATTCGTCTAGACTCTAGACCCTAAACCCTCGAAATCAATTGCAGGTTGTATTTGGTAATCACGAACGAGGATCTTCCCATGCAACCGTTATAAATAATAAATATCGTATAAAAGGACCGACCCGACCCATAATTTATCAAATTACGCCCTTCAAATATTTTTTTTTGAAGAGAAAATAACCATAGCCAAGGTTTTTTTTTTTTCCTCCATAAAATAACCAAAATAGCAACCCTTTTATGAAGAGAACATGAATCTTTTACTTTCAATATTCGTTTATTATTTTTTTTTCTTCAAGTGATTTAACTATATCGACGGGCCAATCATCTTTCTATGCTTACTGCCAAGTCATCTACTAAACATGTATATCATGGATTTCCCTATTTCAAGCTTGACAATGAGAGGGCTATCAGAAGGTGCATGTTGGAAAAATATTCATTGTTTTAAAAACAGATGTTGTGTTGCATATACAAACACCACTTGCCCATATATATATATATATATATATATATATATATATATATATATATATATATATATATATATATATATATATATATATATATATTCATGCAGTTGACTCTTATGTGTCCAACCATCCGTTGCTACTATCAGACCACATGTTTCAGGATGACGGTACAAACTCTTTCATATATTCTTCTAAACGATTTAATGTTTTTATGTAAAATTGTCATTTCTAAGATTGAGTATTTTTGTTTGGCAATTGTAAGAAAAAAAGAACATTTGGTATTTTTTTTTTTTAGGAAAACTGTTGTTTGTTAATAAAAAATATGAATCTCCTCCACTAATGGTTCAAGGGATACATTATTGTTGTGATGTGATTGTTTTTTTTTATCAAATATCTTCCTAATAAATACATAAGTATTCCAAGTTCCTTCTCTCATTCTATTGTATCATCTTTATCTTCCTATTTCTGTGAACCATTTATGTATAAAGGATAGTATTATAATATCTTTTTGTAATAGAGGGGCGTGAGAGAATGTTAATGACGTTTTGGAGTACCTACCAATAAATGTTATATAATCTCACTTTGAATTTGCATTTGGGTATAACCATATTGGGTTGATTGATTTAGTGGCTAGAAAAATATGTGCAGTGAATAATCGAATCAACTTATATTATAAATATCACACGATCACCACTATTATCTATATAAATGAAAATGGGGAGTTAAAGGACTATTTATATATCGTATGTTATGTGTATCCACATATAATTATGTTATATGTGGTCAATATTTGTGCATATCGTCCAAATGACAATGGGCCTGATGGAAATCGATCAAGTGGAAGGGGACCGACAAGCGGAAGCAATGAAGTTGCAACTATGATGGTTTCAAATACTGATGCTTCAAGTATGTTACCCAACATAAATGTAAGAATGCTATTGTTGATGAACCTACATATGATATTGGTGTACATAGGATTGTTGGTGGAGATCATATCCTTTTTGGTCAATGATTTGTAACACTCTCTTTTGAGTCGTTTCTTAATTCGGGGCAGTGACCCTGTAACATCCTGGTTCTGTCATTTTTCATTCAAGATCGTGGGCTGGAATAGGAGTGTTCGTTAAACTTCGTTTGGATGGATCAGTTTGATCCTATCCAATCAAGTGAATCCAAATTGATTTTGGTTTTCAAAATATGGATCCAAATAGTCCAAACTAAATTCAAATCCGATCCGATCCAATCCAATTACAATTCGGTTGGCTCGGTTTTTACAATTCGGTTTTCAAAAACCGAAACATTTTTAAACGTCATATAATTATAATATTACCCAACTTTAAGCAAGAAACGAAAACAAATTATTTATTTGTGATTTGAAATTTATAAACAATTACTAAGAAGATATATTATGGTTAAATATTTTATAGATATAAATTTTTGAGAGAAAATGCATATTAATGTTTTTTTATCGGATGAAACGTTTTGAACATATTTGAAAATATAAATTACAAAATTAATAAATAACTATAGATGTATATTATAAATAAATAAATAATAAATCTTTATTCGGTTTTTTTTATTATTATTCGGTTCTTATTTTATAAACCAAAACCAATCCGAAATCCAAAATAATAATTCGGTTTTGTTGAAAACCAATCCAAAAATCAAAATATCCGAACCAAATAGTCCAATCCAGATTGTCCAATTACACAATTCGGTTTTATCCAAATCGTGAAGAGCCCTAGGCCGGAAGTCGATTGTGTAAAGGCTTTGGGCCTTGAGGAGGTAATCTTTAAACCCTTTTGGAAGGAGGCAATGATGGTTACGCGACCTTAACCTTTGAATTGCGTTTTGGGCCGAATGGTAGAAAAGGGAAAGTCATATGTCAGGGTCTTGCATGAAATATGGATTTTTGTTCGAGAAGTTTTTAGTCCAAGATATCTAGATAATATTGTGGGGCTCTTCAATACCTTTTCGTGGATATAAAGATCGTCGAAAACAGAGTTTGAACGAAGAAGTTATGACTGTTAGAAGTTAGGAGGCTTTTGGGTTTAGCCTAGTACACTGGGTGTACAGGGTATACACTGGGCGTACTAGGCAAGGATGATCATGAAGATTCAACTACCAGGAGTACACTGGGCATACGTGATCAGAACCCAAACCTTAATTTCAGGGTTTTGAGCCCTATTTAAGCTCCTTAACTTCCACAAATCCTTTCCATTCTTAGCCTCCACCTCTCCAATGCCCTCCCTTGAAACCCTAACCTTAGTTTGAGCCTTATGAGCAAAATAAGGTGTTTTTTAAGTGCTTTGGAGTGTTCATGGTACACCTTGGCAAAGAAGGAGCTCATCGGAGAAGTGTTGGTTGTATTGGAGCTTGTAGATCCAGACCTTGTTTACCTTGATATTCCTTTTGGAGGCATAAAGCTTGAATTTTGATGATGTATTTGTTAGATCTTGGTATTTTTAGGTGTTATGAGCTTTTGATCACTTTAGTGCATAAAATTTAGATCTTAAAAGTTTGTGACCTTGCTATGGATAAAGTTGGAAACTTTATCCATCTAAACATCATATTGATTTAGATATGAAGGTTGGAGACTTAAACTTAATGGATTAAGTTGAGAGAGATGCACTTTTGGTCCCTTTGAGACATAAATACTAGATCTTGGTTGTTTGGATCATCCTAATGGATAAAGTTGGAAACTTTATCCATTATGGAGCTTTTAGGAACCATAAAAATATGATCTCGGTCCTTCTATCCTTTCCATGCAAGAGTTATGATGTCTTAATAGATTAATAAGTTAGGGTTTTAGCTTTTGGACCTTTTCTAGCCATGGAAAGTCATAAAGGTGGAAACTTTATGACTAAATTTGATGTTTTGAGTCTAGATCCGAACTCTAGACAAAAGGCCTTAATGGATAAAGTGCTTAATGGAGGAGAGAGGACAAGTCGTGTGCGTTGGGCGTACTCAACAACCTTGGACTTTAACTTTTGTTGACTTCCTTGACCGTTGACTTTTGACCAAGTTTGACTTTGGGTCAAACTTGAGGATTTTGGATTGTTGATTAAGGTTTTACCTACTTGTGATAATTAGCGGATTTGCGGGAGCAAGTAGTGTGAAAGGGATTGTATCGTAGTTTTTCAGAGTTCTTCAATTCAAGTAAGTCTCCTCACTGTACCCGTGGGTTGAAGGAACCAATGCCGACCCACTAGGATATGTTATGTAGGATGCTAGTTGTTTTTGTGATACTTGAATGGAAGACCATGTAACGCCAGCAGATTCGGGCTAGTCAATTTAGAGACAATAGGGGTCGAAAAAGACTTTTCGACAAAAGATTATATAGAATAAATAATCTTAACCAAGTTGTAGAATATGTCACAAGGTTTCCATACATATAAAGAACGCCGAAATCCGAGTTATAACGAAGAAGTTATGGCCCGTCGAAGTTTTACGGCAAAACCGGCACGACACCGGGAGACGTAAATAGTGAATTTAAGATAGAGGACTTTTTAGCCATAGTGATCTAAACCAAAGTTGTAGTACATGTTAAACCAACAACACTAGGTAAAGTATAGTGAGAAGACTCACCTCTGGTATTTCGGTAAATCTCTGTCTCGGTAAACGCTGGCCTAGCCTCCGCCTAATCATATGAAATAAATATTCTATCTAATATAACTCTCAAAGGCTAGACTATGTTCTCTTATGACACTCTTAGAAGGGTAAAAGACCATTTTACCCCTCTCATAACTCAAAAGGCCCTTCAATAGACCATACCCTAAAAGTCAACCAAAAGTCAACTTTCCGGGTTACGCTGCGCGTACCAGATGTGTACGCTGAGCGTACCCGGCTGCCTCTCAGAATCGGGGAACGCCACCCAATACGCGGCGCGTACTGGGATTACGCCCGACGTACTCCCCAGCTTCAGCCCCTTAGCTCTTGAGGTCTTAAATAGTTAAGACCCACGTCCAATTTCTAGATCTGACCACATCTAAGCCTCTTAATCCATAAAGTTGATGACTTTAAGGCTTTGCATGGCTGAACAAGCCACCAACTCCCATAATATTCCATCATCTAACTCTAGAAGGCTTAATACTCAAGCATGACCTCAAACTAACAGCCAAGATGGAAACTTTATGGTTCTAAATCACTAATACCACTGAAAAGGGACAGATCTCGGACCATGGAACACCTTATACTCATAAAGTCTCCACCTTTGGGGTTGTTAACCCTAGAAATGGCACATGCAACAACAACCAAAAGAAGAGGAAAGTTTTGAACTTTATACCTCTAAGTGTAGCCCCTTTCTCTATAGATCTCAGATCCAAAATGGCACTTCAAGCTTTAGCTTCCAAGAGCTCCTTTCCTTCTTCTTCACTAAGCCACCAAAACACAATTAGCTCCAACAACACTCACACACACACTAAGGACGATGGGAGGCTCTCTCTTAGGGTTTCACTCACTGATATGGAGGCTGAGAAATGAGCCTTAGCACCTTTTAAATAGTGCACAAGACGGATTAGGATTTTTGCTCCTGGGCCGGGTATACCCGATGTAACTCTGGGTATGCCCAGCGTACCTTGGCGACTCCGCGTCCAAACTAAGCGCATGAGTACGCGCAACGTACCCCTCTGGTACGCCCAACATACTCACTTGCTAGTTTCCCTCCACTCAAGGACTAATCATGACCAATTGACAAAGAATAAGGGTGAAAGAAATACACCTGAATCTCGGGGTGTTACAATTCTCCCCACTAGAACCAGACTTCGCCCCCGAAGTCTCATTCCTCGAACAACTCTGGGTGCTGCCCTCGCATCTCCGACTCTGACTCCCAAGTCATCTTGGACCCCTTCCGATGTTGCCACTGAACCAAAACTAGAGGCATTTCCTTGTTCCTCAAAACCTTGATCTTCCGATCCCTGATCGCCACCGGTCTCTCAGCATAATTCAGGCTCGCATCCACCTGAATATCCTCTAATGGCACCACTGCCGACTCATCGGCTATACATTTCCGCAACTGCGACACGTGGAAAGTGTCATGAATCTGCCCCAACTCCTCAGGTAGCTCCAAACGATATGCTACCCTGCCCACCCTCGCGATCACTCTAAACGGACCAATATACCGGGGCCCTAGCTTGCCTCTCTTCCTGAACCAGATCGCTCCTTTCCAAGGAGATACTTTCAGGAGCACAAAATCTCCAACCTGAAACTCAAGCTCGGACCGACGCTTATCCGCATAACTCTTCTGGCGACTCTGAGCGGTCAACAACCTCTGTCTGACCTGCTGAATCTGCTCCGTCTTCTAAAGTACTATCTCCGTACTACCCATCACACGTTGCCCTACCTCTCCCCAACAGATGGGAGTCCGAAACCTCCTCCCATACAACAGCTCAAAAGGCGGCATACCGATGCTCGAATGATGGCTGTTGTTATAGGAAAATTCTGCCAAAGGTAGGTACGTGTCCCAACTCCCTCCGAAGTCCAATACACATGCCCGAAGCATGTCGTCGAGCGTTTGAATCGTCCGCTCGCTCTGCCCGTCAGTCTGTGGGTGGTATGCGGTACTAAAATGCAGCCTCGTACCCAATTCCTCATGAAATTTCTTCCAGAATTTGGAAGTGAAATGCACATCTCGATCTGAGATGATCGAGATCGGCACTCCATGTTGCGATACCACCTCTCTCACGTACAACTCTGCCAACCTCTCAGCGGAAGAGCTCTCACTGATAGCAAGGAAGTGGGCGCTCTTCGTCAACCTGTCCACAATCACCCAAATTGCATCGACTCCCCTAGTAGTCCTCGGCAATTTGGTGATAAAATCCATGGTAATCCGTTCCCACTTCCACTCGGGAACCTCCAACGGCTGCAACTTACCATGCGGTCTCTGGTGCTCGGCCTTAACCTTACGACAAGTTAAGCACCTCTCAACAAACCACGCGACATCCCTCTTCATACAGGGCCACCAATACTCTCTCTTTAGGTCCAAATACATCTTAGTGGCCCCAGGATGGATCGAGAACTTCGATCGATGAGCCTCTTCCATCAAAATGGTATGCGTCCCGCCCACAAACGGTACCCAAATATGACCTTGGAATGTCATAAGCCCCCGGCTATCGGTAACGAACTCCGATACCAACCCGACAACTCGTTCTCTCTTCTAGTTTTCTGATCTCACGGCCTCAGCTTGGGCCCCACGAATGGTGTCCAACACCGGAGTCATCACTGTCAATCTCAAACAAACATCTCACATCGGGGCGCTCTCCGCCCTTCGGCTCAGTGCATCGGCTACAACATTAGCCTTACTCGGGTGGTACAGGATCTCGCAGTCATAATCCTTCACCACATCCAACCATCTCCTCTGTTGCATATTCAGGTTGGGCTGATCCATCAAGTACTTCAAGCTCTTGTGGTCCGTGTATATGGTACACCGAACCCCATACAGATAATGACGCCAAATCTTGAGGGCGAACACCACTGCCCCCCAACTCTAGATCGTGGATGGGATACCTCGACTCATGAGGCTTCAGCTGCCTCGATGCGTATGCTATCACATGCCCCCTCTGCATCAGTATCGCTCCCAACCCTGATATCGACGCGTCGCAATACACCACAAAGTTCTCCACCCCCTCCGGAAGGGCTAAAACTGGGGCTTCGCACAGTCTCTGGCGAAGTGTCTTGAAGGAGGCCTGCTGCTCTGGGCCCCATGAAAATGCAACACCCTTCCGGGTCAACCTGGTGAGTGGCACGACGATCTTGGAGAAATCCCTGATAAATCTCCGATAATAGGCTGCCAGCCCTAAGAAACTCCTGATCTCGATGGGTGACCTCAGCACCTCCCAACTCATCACTACCTCAATCTTGGCCGGATCAACCAATATCCCTTTCTGGTTAACGAGGCGCCCTAGGAACTGGACCTCTCGCAACCAGAAATCACACTTGGAGAATTTGGCATAAAGCCTCTCCGATCTCAGAACTTCGAGGATCTCCCTCAAATGCTTCTCATGCTGCTCTCTGGATCTCGAATACACCAAAATATCATCGATGAATACGATCACCGAGTGATCCAACATCGGCCTGCACACTCTGTTCATGAGATCCATGAACACCGCCGGTGCATTGGTGAGTCCGAAAGGCATCACCACAAACTCGTAATGCCCATAACGAGTCCTGAACACTGTCTTCTGGATGTCCTCATCTCACACCCTCACCTGATGATACCCAGACCTCAAGTCGATCTTGGAGAACCAAGATGCTCCCTGCAACTGATCGAACAAATCGTCGATCCTCGGCAACGGGTAACGGTTCTTGATCGTTAGCTTGTTCAACTCCCGGTAATCGATGCAAATCCGGTGTGAACCATCCTTTTTCTTGACAAAAAGGATAGGCGCTCCCCACGGCGAGCTGCTCAGCCGAATAAACCCCTTCCCCAGCAACTCCTGAAGTTGCGAGGATAACTCCTGCATCTGTGGAGGTGCAAGGCGATAGGGCACCTTGGCGATAGGTGCGGCCCCCGGAACCAAATCGATACTGAACTCAACCTGCCTCACGGGAGGCACTCCCAGAAACTCCTCCGGAAATACGTCCGGGAACTCACGCACTATCGGCACCTCATCAACTGACCTCGGTCTCTCTGAATAAACCCTTGTATCCATCACATACGCTACAAAGCCCCTACAGCCCTGCTGTATACACTGTCTCGCTCTAGCGGCCGAACAAAATGCTGACCCAGAACGTGTACTCTCGCCGTACACCGTAAGAACTCCCCCATTAGGGTCTCGTATGGTCACCAGCTGTCGCTCGCAGTCGATAACTGCTCCGAATCTGCTCAACCAGTCCATGCCCACGATGACACAGACATCCCCCATCGCAATAGGAACTAAATCAATCGGGAATTCAACACCGAAAATCTCGAGTATACACCTACGAATTACCTCTGTGGCATGCACCGACCTCTCGTCAACTATGGAAACTCTCAGAGGTCGACTCAATGCCTCACGACTAACACTGATGTGCTGACTAAAAGCCAAAGATACAAAAGACCGACTCGCACCCGAGTCAAATAACACCAAGGCAGGTACAGAACTCACAAGAAAAGTACCTACGCATAACATAATATAAGCACAATATATCAACATCAAAATAAATACACGAAAGAATACATACCAGCCATGACATCGGGCGCTGCGCGGACCTCCTCCGCGGTCAACTGAAAGGCTCTCCCTCGTGCCTTCGGTGCCTCGGCCTTCACTAGCCGGCTCTCAGTAGCTCTGATAGCAGCAGGGGCAGATCCCTGAGATGCTCCCTGTGCTGATCCCTGCAGCTGTGGACACTCTGCCTTCCGGTGTCTGGTCTGGTTGCAGTGAAAACATACTGCAAACCCCTTGAGGCAATCCTTGGCCATATGCCCCTCCTTGCCACATTTGTAGCAAGACCCTGCTCTGAAAACCCCATCGTGGCTCTTGCCGCACTTGCCACAAGTGCGGGCCCTCTGACTCCCTGGTCTCGAATCAGCGGGCTTGGCCCGCTTGGCTATCGGCTGAGACTGCACCAGTCGCCGATCCCTCCCCTGAGACTCAGCCTCTTCCCTAGCCTGGGTCTCCAGCTCTATCTCCCTATTCCGGGCATTTGCCTGAAGCTCGGCAAATGTCCGATACGTCGAGTTCGCCACGAACTCTCGTATATCCCTCCTCAAAATGCTCAGATATCGGCTCATACGTGCCTGCTCGGAGGACACGTGCTCTGGGCAGAACATCGTCCGCTAATGGAACATCCTCGTAATCACTGTAACAGACTTAGTACCCTGCTTGAGGGTCAGAAACTCCTGGGCCAAACGCTCCCTCTCCACCTGGGGAACGTACTCATCTCAGAACATAGCAGTGAACCTCTTCCAGGTCACTGCAGCAAGCTCAGCAGGCGTATAATATGCCGTCACAAACTTCCACCAATCCTTCGCTCCCAAGCGAAGATGGTTCAGCGCGAACCGGACTCTCAAATGCTCTGGAGATGAGCAAGTAAAGAAACACCCCTCTATGTATGAAATCCACCTCATCGCCGCAATCGGGTCCTGGGTCCCGTCAAACTCTGGTGGTTTTGTGTTGCTGAACTCTCGGAACAGCAACGCATTACCACCCTGCGGCCTAGTCGCAGCTATAGCTGCAGTGGCCGCAGCAACAGCAGCCTCAGAAAGAGCAGCGTATCTCTCATTAGATGTCTCTATCAGTGTGGTCTTGATAGACTCGAACATCTCTGGTATCTTTGCCCTGATTGCCGCAACCACCTCCTCGTGGATGATCCTACGGATCTCCTCGTCACTCGTACCGCTGCTCTCTGGTGTGTGGCGTGTCCCAACCATGGTCCCCCTCTCTCTGAAATACAACATAAAAACATATCAGGGACTTGCTCGAGTATACTCACACTCGAATACTCCACCATACTTGTTTGGTACTCTAAGGATTCTTACTTGGACTGTGCACTGACCCGGTGTCTTCAGTAGTACGGGCCCAATACTACCGTCCACACCACATCAGCATTCACCCCAAGTCCTCCTCCCAGAGTCCCAACCCAAGCACTCTACTCTCTCTAATCATATGATACTCGCTAGCAGATCTCTCATAACCTCCTCGCTGCTATCTAAACACTCTGAAGCATCCCTAGCAGCAAGACTCCAAGACTAAGGCATCACATATCAGGCCACTCTAGTCCTAATAAGATTACCTAGTCTACTCTGGCATGCATAATATAACTCATCACATATCATATCATATCATATCTTATAACACTTATTATAATGGTACTTTGGGAAATCACCGTTCGGGCGCTGGCTGTTCGTACACATGACTCTGCTCTGTTTTGTCTCGAAAGCAATTTTTATTCTTTTGAAAACTATTTTATTGTCAAAATTTTCTCTAATCCTCAGTTTGAGTTCAGATACGCCCGAAGGTGCACCCGAATCCCTTAAACCAAGGCTCTGATACCAACTTGTAACACCGTAAAAATTAAAACAATTTTTCGCATTTTCAAAACACATTTATTAATAAGATGTCATTGTATCGTATCCTTGTTTCACAAAACATCCCCCAAGATCGAAATACATAAAATCCCATGTGTGTGTGTACGAATCATGTCGACGCCTTCCCACGGTCATCACTGGTACCTGAAACACATAACACATAACACTGTAAGCATAAAGCTTAGTGAGTTCCCCAAAATACCACTCTAACATATATTAGCCACTCGAGGCTATAACTCTGTTGACCCTCTGGTCAATGTGTCTCAGTGGGACCCTCCATCCCCAACTCTCTGTGGGCCCTCTGGCCCTAACTCTATGGACCCAAAGGTCCTAACTCTATGGACCCACTGGTCCTACTCTATAAACTCTGAATCATGCATATCACGTATCACAATAAAACACAACACATAAATAACATGCAAATACACTAGCACACAACTCTAAATTACACTGTCACATGACTCTGTTACCACACTAGGTAAAGTATAGTGAGAAGACTCACCTCTGGTATCTCGGTAAATCTCTGTCTCGGTAAACGCTGGCCTAGCCTCCGCCTAATCATATGAAATAAATACTCTATCTAATATAACTCTCAAAGGCTAGACTATGTCCTCTTATGACACTCTCAGAAGGGTTACGCTGTGCGTACCAGATGTGTACGCCTCAATAGACCATACCCTAACTCAAAAGGCCCCTCAATAGACCATACCCTAACTCAAAAGGCCCCTCAATACCCTAACTCAAAAGGCCCCTCAATAGACCAGAAGGGTTACGCTGTGCGTACCAGAAGGGTTACGCTGTGCGTACCAGAAGGGTTACGCTGTGCGTACCAGAAGGGTAAAAGACCATTTTACCCCTCTCATAACTCAAAAGGCCCCTCAATAGACCATACCCTAAAAGTCAACCAAAAGTCAACTTTCCGGGTTACGCTGTGCGTACCAGATGTGTACGCCGAGCGTACCCGGCTGCCTCTCAGAATCGGGGAACACCACCCAGTACGCGGCGCGTATTGGGATTACGCCCGACGTACTCCCCAGCTTCAGCCCCTTAGCTCTTGAGGTCTTAAACAGTTAAGACCCACGTCCAATTTCTAGATCTGACCACATCTAAGCCTCTTAATCCATAAATTCGATGACTTTAAGCCTTTGCATGGCTGAACAAGCCACCAACTCCCATAATATTCCATCCTCTAACTCTAGAAGGCTTAATACTCAAGCATGACCTCAAACTAACAGCCAAGATGGAAACTTTATGGTTCTAAATCACTAATACCACTGAAAAGGGACAGATCTCGGACCATGGAACACCTTATACTCATAAAGTCTCCACCTTTGGGGTTGTTAAACCTAGAAATGGCACATGCAACAACAACCAAAAGAAGAGGAAAGTTTTGAACTTTATACCTCTAAGTGTAGCCCCTTTCTCTATAGATCTCAGATCCAAAATGGCACTTCAAGATTTAGCTTCCAAGAGCTCCTTTCCTTCTTCTTCACTAAGCCACCAAAACACAATTAGCTCCAACAACACTCACACACACACTAAGGACGATGGGAGGCTCTCTCTTAGGGTTTCACTCACTGATATGGAGGCTGAGAAATGAGCCTTAGCACCCTTTAAATAGTGCACAAGACGGATTGGGGTTTTTGCTCCTGGGTCGGGTACGCCCGACGTAACTCTGGGTACGCCCAGCATACCTTGGCGACTCCGCGTCCAAACTAAGCGCATGAGTACGCGCAGCGTACCCCTCTGGTACACCCAGCGTACTCACTTGCTAGTTTCCCTCCACTCAAGGACTAATCATGACCAATTGACAAAGAATAAGGGTGAAAGAAATGCACCTGAATCTCGGGGTGTTACAACTCTTACTGTTAAATTTAAGATCGGTCGAGAATTAGCCAATAGAGTCTAAATGAAAGTTGTAGATCTTGATTTACCTACGCGTTGAAAAAAAGAAAGTCGAAAACGGAGCTCGTATGCGAGAGTTATGATTTTTCTATGTTTGAAGGCTGATACGCGATAGGGGGTGACGTGGCACCACCAGAATTGGGCACGTGGCACCACCAGAAGGCCACCACATGCCCCAACTCGGCGAGTAGGTCCTCCTACTCGGCGACTCCATCAGGATTTCACACTATAAATAGATGTGTCGGGTTCCATTCATTCTCACACCTTTCTTCTTCCACTTTCTCTCTCTAAACTCTCTCTCTCTAGCTCCCCTTAAGCCCCCTAAAGTATAGGTAAACCCCCTAGCACCCGAAGGAAGCCCCGAGTCTCCCGAAGTCCCGAGAAAAGAGCCATTCGGCTCGGGAACGCTGCTCCACCGAAGCCTGATTTTCGAGAAAACCCGTTGTAAGTGAGTTGTACCTATCCTATCTTTTGTATAGCTTATGTTTCAAGATAGTATTGTTATTAGGACCTTATAAGGAGTATTTGAGCTATTATTATGGGTTATATAAGTATTGTTTAACGCTTATATAATAGTAATAATAGCTAGACTATTAAATTAGTCTCGTCAAGCGTTAGACTAAACTCTAGTGGTAATGATACTAGGTTTCGTCAAGGGACAATTGTTTTAAGAGTAACGAAGTGCTGTCTGAGTGCCGACTCACCACTTTATCAAGTGAGCGCATGGTCTCTTTCATCTTACACATAGATATGAAGTATTTTACCTAAGTTACATGCTATGTGTGCATATTATCTGAATACTTGTTGTCTATGCTGGATGAATGATTTTATACATGTTTTAAATGATTTAAACTGTATATTTATATCTACTAATATGTTGGGATAAAACATGGGTAGATGAAATGGTTGGTGTGTGATGAAATAAAATAATGAGAAATAGGTGATGATAATTAGGTGAGGATAGATAGGTGATGATGAATCGGTGATGTAGGATACTACAACCTTGTCCGACAATTTGGAGATGTAGTCATCTACCAGAGTATAGATGGCGACCACGGACTATTATAGACAACCCCGTGGAAACACCAGCAGGCTCATAACCTGTAGGTGATGAATTACGAGTTCAGGAGATGTTGTAACTACGTATTCATGCGATGATACTCTAGCCCCTTACTATGAATTACGAGTTCAAGCGATGTTGTAACTACGTATTAATGCGATGATACCCTAACCCTTGGTGGGCACGTATTGATGGAGTAATCCCTAAATCAATACTGTCTAGGCGATGTAGGTGATGATCCTTAGGGAAAGTCCTTAGGAACAAACATATAAGGAGATGCGATGTAAGAAGATGAGAGGTAAAATATGATGTAGGAGACGACCCTTAGGATAAATCCTTAGGGAGGGTACTTAGGAATAAAGAAGATAATGAGGATGGGTAATTGGGTTAATTGTTTGATGATTGAACATTATAATTATATTATTATGGGTTGAAAACCCTATGTACTCACCTGGTTTCCCAACCTAACCCACTCAGTTTATTTATATCACAGGTGTTGATATGAAGTCACATTACACTGAGAGATTAAGGAGATATAAATCACTAGTGATAATGAATGTAAGTTCTGTTTATGCTTATGTTTTTGTATTGACGATGGCATCCCAAATGTTTAAAAATGAATAAAAATACTTTTCTTCAGAAGTGCTTTGATAACGTATTTATCATGTTTTACTGGGAACAAATTCCGCAACATTTTTATAAAAAGAGGTACTCTGATTTTTATAAAGCATAAACAAAATCGGTCTTTCCTGGCTGTGAAAATGGGGATGTCACAGTTGGTATCAGAGCATTAGTTTAAGCGAACTTGGAATATGGATTTATTTATAGACTTAAACTTAGAGTTGTAAGCTATGATTGTGAGGTGTGAGCACTAGCTTATTTTAGGAATTATGCCTAAAATGCTTTTAAGTGCTAAATGCTTTATGCCTTATATGCTGTTATTTATTCGAATCTATGGTCTGTTGTCGACCGGATCTGGAAACCTTATGTGTTTAGGATTCTAAACGTACGACTACGATATTAGAACTAGCATGTAAATGTTTAAGAGTGATAAGGATGATTTAAACGTCAATCCTAAATAAAGATCTAGATTCACCTTATTCGGTGTATAGATCAAGATGGCAAGGACCCGTAGCGGAAACATGAATGCAAATGAGAATAGGAATCAACCCCGGTGATTCAGCAAATACCTGTCGTAGTAGAAGATGTAACCGAGCCAATCACCATGGCTGGAGTTCAAGCCATGATTCGGGGTATGCTAGCTGAACAAAGGGAAGAAATGAGACAGATGTTCCACGAAAATAGGGACGAACCTACCATACATGCTGAGCCGACCGAGCCAATTCTCGAGCAATCTGAGGAAGGGAACTACAGCCGCCAAGTTAGTCAAGTAGGGACTCAAGGTGAACGAAGGGATGACCCGGGGAGGAGAAACGACAAGGATGGGCGAATGTACAAGAATTTCTTAAGTGCAAGACCACCAAGTCTCTTAGGGAGCCCGAAGCCTGTGGAAATTATGGACTGGATCTCCGAGATGGAGATGGTGTTTGAGAGTTGCGACTGTAGAAACAAGCAGAAAAACGTCTTTGCGGTCAGACAACTAAAGACCGGAGTCTTGAGCTGGTGGAAGCTATTGGCAGATACGATGCCCAATGGAGAAGCAAGCAGCCTTGGGAAGATTTCCTAAAGCAACTGAAAATGCAGTACTGCTCTGAGCAGGATCTACTAGAGATCAACAATGAGTTTCAGAACCTAAAGAAAGGAAAAATGAGTGTCACAGAGTACGCTGCAAGTTTTACGGAGAAGATGAAGCTTGTTCCTTACCTAGTTCCAACGGAACTTTCTGTTGGATAAGGTGTCTAAGTCCATAACTATTTCTGGTATGTACTTGACCCGACCCGGCATAGTCCATTTGGGTTGCATGGCACCATGCAATTGGATAGACTAAATGAGAGAAATTACACTTGGAGATTATTAATATATTATAAGTTCTAATATATTAATAATATTATTTGATTAGTTTGATCAATAATTAATTTAGAATTAATTAAGTGGTCAAAAGAGAACTAATTAAATATATGGGTTGATTATGTAAATCATCCATATCTTGTATAGTGGGCTAAGAGGCTTCATGGATTATCAAGTTGGGTTCTACCCATAGGATGCTCCATGGATGCTCCATGGGAGTTACAAACCCATGGGTCATGGAAATGAAGAGTCATGACACATTAGGGTTTACATGGTGTAACCCTAGACGTGTCAACACTATATAAGAATCATATTCTCCACCAAAATTGGCGACACTAAGAAACTAGAGGGCTTGGCCGATTTTAAGAAGTGTGTATTATCTCAAGAGTCTTTCCAAGAGCATTTGGTTTTGTGTGAAGCATTTGAGGCATCACACTTGGGGTGCTAGGCTCACAAGGTTTCAAGGAACACAAGCAACAACAAGGTAAGTTATTCTATCTATTATTCAAGTTAAAATTGTTCCCCATGTATGCTAGATACGAATATAGCCTTGGAATTCAACTTAGCATGATAATTAGACACACATAGATCCAAGGTTATTAGGGTTGCATGTACACTTAGGAAGTGTTAGAATGCTCAAAACCCATCAGTGGTATCAGAGCCTAGGCTTGTTTGTTTGTTATTTGTGCTTAAAAGTTGAAAAAAGTCGAAATCTTGCTGTCTGACTGATGGACTCGCCGAGTCCATGGGGGGGGGGGGGGACTCGCCGAGTCCACTTGTATCTTCAACCTACTCGACGAGTAGATTTATGCACTCGGCGAGTAGGGTCGACAGAGTGCAGATTTTCGACTTCAGTTGCTGGAAATGGATTAGAAACATTACCCTAAATTGTTTTGGTACTTGAAAACTTGTTTTAGATGGTGTAATGTCTTTTCTAATTCATTTAAAACAACTAGTTATCAAAATTACAAAGATTAAAGTGTGATTTTGATATATGAAAGTGTTCATGTTCATGATCTTGTTCTTATGATGTTTAGTTGATCATAGGAATTATTTGTAACCTATGTGGTAGTTTAATTCTTGATCATAATGTGTTTTAATGGAGTCCATAACTTGTCCTCAAGTTATGGAAAACCAAAAGTCTCTTGGATTAAAAAAACCATTAAAAGAACACAAGAGTTAGGAAAAATGAAAAGTCCTCATTTTATTACTCTATTAAACTCATAAGTTACAAGAAATGAAAAGTTTTGAAAGTTTACAAAACTTGCCCTCAAGTTTTGGAACAAGTAAAGTTAAGTTAAAACTTTAGTTCCAATCCCTAGAATTTTAAAAATTAAAATTCAACCCTTATACTTATATTATTATGATTTAATAATTATATATATATGTATAAGAACAAAGTCGTCTTACCGCTAGTACGCCTCATTCACGAAGCCGGTCTATAAGGTGGGTATAAGGTTGTTGCCTATAAAATGGTGACTTAATGGGTGTCCACTCTCACCCACCGCTTGCTTGACCGGTGGAGGGTCGTTAGCCGAACGGGTAAGACAAGGACTTATTAATTCTCATTCAAAGTATGATGAATTTTAAAAAGTAACTAAATGTTTTGTTAAATTCCCAATCTTAGTTACTTTAGGAAAAATGTGAATAAGGTGCTATTCCATGAAATTACACTTTACACTTTGATTAAGTCGTTGGTGGAGCATGTGTGGTTAACCGGCACACTAACTTGGACTTAACAAGGTAGGTAAAGGGTGACTTAGGGTTTATTATAGTATCGATG